>NC_080168.1:79457947-79759947 GCF_950295315.1 Erinaceus europaeus | reverse complement strand
CATATACAAGATTTAACTTTTGGCTTTATTGCTACATTATATCTGGCCTGCAGAATAACAAAAGCCAGGAAAATGGAACATACAAAGATATATTGAGGGAGGGAGCAGAACAGGGTGAGTAGAACAGATGCTTCAGGTCATGTGCATATCAGATAATGAGAGAAAGAGTGGGACTTTTGGACTGCACTGTTGAAAGGAAAGTTTGGTCAGGTTTATGGCAACTGTTCAAACCAAAGGTATACATTAGAGGAAATATGTGCCTTCTGGAGAGACTCCATGCTATTCTTCCCTTGATATGCCCATTGTGCTCAGAAGACTGGGAGAAGCTGTGAGATAATATGGTTTCAGAAGGAAGTGGTGGTGAATCCAACACCAACATCTGGAATGCCAGATGTTCTGCAGTAGAAGATCTGAGAGACTTATTTTCTTGTCCACTTCAGCCTCTAAAAACATCTGTTCTTACTGTCCCCTGAATAAAGTATGATAGTAATAACAACTGGGATGTTCTATGCTTCTTTAGCTATGATTAACAGTGAATGATTGCTGAGAATATTTGTATACTTTGAGTATAGTGACTGAGAAGTGAAAAATAACTGACGTGGTTTTATCTTAATAGTCACAAATAACATAAATTTAACATAGGTCTAAGAGTCAACTATCCTTGATTAAATGTCTCTAATAGCACCTGTATTTAGTATATACATTTTCTTGGTTTGAAATTCAACTTCGGATCATATAGTCCATTTAGTTTTCATGACTGAAAGTTTTTAAGATTAAAATGCTATTTTTGGGGTTCATTTTTTCTTAAATTCAAGATAGATGTTTTGTCTCATACCAGAAAATAGTGATAGCAAAGGAGAGCGTCTTATGCCCCTATACAAGGATTCCATGTTTCCTGTTTCTTTTTATTTGCAGACCCATCAAAGGTTCAGTCAGAAGTGAGGTCTAAGGTGTTCCCTACCTGGTGGTGGGAAAGGCTTCTGGGAGATGAATGATGACAGTGTGCTTTCACTGTTCACACTTCCTGCAGGCTGACAAGGAGGTAGACGCCTGTGAGACCCAGCACTTCGAGGAATGCTCACTCAGAAATGGTTTTTATGAAGCAATGTTCCTGATGTTAATTATTAACCATACTTAAAAAAAGTGGTTTTTTTATGGTTAAAAGTGTAAATACTAATTTTAATACTAATTTTCTATGGTTAAAAGTGTAAATACTAATTTTAGTTTTTAATGAGATAAAAGGCAAATTAACCCCACCACTGACTGGAGATGTCAAGGGAGAAGAAAAGTCATGTCTTTTATCCCTTTGGCATATGCTTTAAACTTAGTGGATAAAAAATCCTGGGGCCTAGTGGCTGGGTGGTCACGCACCTGGTTAAATGAATGTTCAACCCCCTGGTCTACCAGCAAGGAGAAAGCTTGAAGAGTGGTGAAACAGTACTTCAGGTGTCTGTTTCTCTTCCTTTCTAACAGCCTTCCCTCTTAATTTCTCTCCTATCAGATGAAATTAATTAATTAAAAAATAAAGAAGGAAATAAAATAAAAAATATTGGGTTTGTTCTGTTTAAAATCAGTTTTTAGTTTCAGGAAGGTATGTCATCTTGCTTAGCTCCTATCTCACATCCTTTTGTGGGGAAACAAATCGTTTTTAAAATAAATTATTAAATATTTATTCCCTTTGGTTGCCCTTGTTTTATTGTTGTAGTTGTTGTTGTTATTGATGTTGCTGTTGTTGGATAGGACAGAGAGAAATGGAGAGAGGAGGGGAAGACAGAGGGGGAGAGAAAGACAGACACCTGCAGACCTGCTTCACCACCTGTGAAGCGATTCCTCTGCAGGTGGGGAGCCGGGGGCTGGAACCGGAATCCTTCAGCCGGTCCTTGTGCTTTGTGCCACCTGTGCATAACCCGCTGCACTACTGTCTGACTCCTTTTAAAATAAATTTTATTCAGCAGGTTAAGCGCATGTGGTGCAAAGCAAAGGACTGGAGTAAGGATCCTGGTTCAAGCCTCGGCTCCCCACCTGCAGGTGTCTATCTATTTTTCCCCCTCTCTGTCTTCCCCTCCTCTCTACATTTCTCTCTGTCTGTCTAACAACAATGACATCAATAACAACAATAATAACTACAGCAACAATAAAAAACAACAAGGGCAACACAAGGGAAAATAAATAAATATAAAAAATTTAAAAAATTTTACTGATATATACCTTTCACATTCATCTTCTTTCTGGGTTGTTCATTTTTGTTATATTTTCTTTTTTTTAAGACATAGTTAAGTGGTCTAGGAGGTGGTGCAGCAGGTAGAGTGTGGGAATCAAACGTATGAAATACTGAGTTTGATCTCAGGCACTACAGATGTGAGAGTAATGCTCTAGTTCTCTCTAATCAATCAATCAATCAATCAATCAACCAGCCAATCAGATGTGAGAGTAATGCTCTGGTTCTCTCTAATCAATCAGTCAACCAACCAATCAATCAATAAATCAGTCTAAAAATGTAAGACCCATTTGAGTGACCACATTCTTCATGCTGTTCAGTAAGCTTTTATTCAGCACTATTTGTTCTCTACTCCTCCCACGTTCAGCATTTTCTCTTGTGTTATAGTAAGTAGCTCACTGTGTTGTAAAGTCTCTATTTCTGCTCATGGAGATCATAAATGAATTTTGACTTCTCCATACCCAGTAAGGTTCTTGACACACAGATGATGACCAAGGAATGAATGCATCCCATTCTCACATTGGCTCTTCCTCCTCCTTCTTTCATTTTTCTCCTTCTTCCCCTTCTTCTTTTCTCCTTCTCCTTCTCCTTCTCCTCCTCCTCCTCCTCCTCCTTTTCCTTCTCCTTTTTCCTTTTCCTCTTCTTCTTCCTCCTCCCCTTTTCCTTCTCCTTCTTCTCCTCCTTCTTCTTTTTGCCTCCAGGGTTATTACTGAAGCTCAGGGCCTGTACTGTGAGTTCACTGCTCCTGGAGGCCATTTTCCCCATTTTGTTGCCCTTGTTGTTACCCTTGTTGCTGTTGTTATTATTATTACCACTGCTGTTGTTGTTGGATAGGGCAGAGAGAAATCGAGAGAGGAGGGGAGACAAAGGGGGGAGAGAAAGACAGACACCTGTAGACCTGCTTCACCACTTGTGAAGGGACCCCCCCCCTGCAGGTGGGGAGCCAGGGGCTCGAACCAGGATCCTTATGCTGGTTCTTTCTCTTTGCCATGTGCGCTTAACTTTCTGTGCTACCACCTGACCCCCTGGCTTTTATTTTCCTCTCTTCTATTTTTTTCTTTTAATATTTGTTGGGGGGGATTAATGACTTATAGCAAACAGTAAATGCAGTTGTTGGTACATGTATAAAATTTCTCAGTTTTCTGTAATACATTCTAACCCCCACCTAGGTCCTCCTCCACCATCATACATCAGGACCTAAAAGCCCCGCTTCTACTCCCCCAGAGTCCTTTACATTGGTGTAATACTTCAAACCCAGTTCAAGTTCTGCTTTTTTCCCCCTCTTTCTGTTGTTATTTCTCAAATTCTATAAATGAGGTCATCATGTATTCATCTGTCATTTTCTGGCTTATCTCACTTAGCATGACTCCTTAAAGCTTCATCCAAAATGAGGTGAAGAAGGTAAATTGATTATTTTTTATGGCTGAGCAGTATTACATTGCTAGCACCTTTTTTTTTTTCAATTCATAGATGGGTGGTAATTTTTCACCATAGTTTCTTTCTCTTTGTTCTCTCTTCTGTAGTTTCTCTCCTACTGGCCTGGAAATCCTGCTTCCATTCAGAGATTCTAAGATCTGAGATTTCTTGAGGAGAGTTAACCTAGGTGTTGTCTTCATGCAGCTACCTTGGCTCTGCTTCCAAGATGCTTTCTTTATATAATTAAAATGATCTTCCACCCATGATCCTGCCTCTCTGTGTTCTGTTCATGTTCCAAGTCACCATCATAAAAATAGGAATTGGGCAGAGAAACAGGAGTGCTGGTGGCAGCTGGGGTGCAGTATCTGCTAAAAAGATGTATGCTATTCACTGCAGAGACTTCTAGAGGGACATTCAAGCAAAGTGACTCCCCTAAACCCTCTCACACTAACTTTCTAAGAGTCTTTGAATACTCACTGCTTAATTTTGGAGACTGCTAGTTCTAATTCTCTTTGCTTCCCTTCTTTCTTACACCTTTTGGTTGCTTTGCTTTTCACTTGGACAAATTCACTACACCAGCACTATGCAGTGGAAAAGGTTTGCAGATTGTGAAACGGCTGTCATGGTTTGTGGGGATGATTCCATTTGAAACCTGTTGGAAAGCAGAGAGCTGAAGAGATCTGAGAATTTACCTTGTCACTTCTACTTCCTTTTGACTGATGGGTATTTTTCTCATTCTAAAAGACCTCTGGGGACAGCACTTTTGAATGGAAAGAAACATATACCATGGCAGAGTGATAAAGCATGTGTGACAGTTTAGGAACATAAAGATGTGTGTTCTCACATTCACATGCTCTGGCACGGAATATTGTTTCTTCAAATCTGTCAGGACCCAGGCTAGAGAGTGTCTCTGGTCTCACTGATACTGCTCCCTCATCCTGCTGTCCTTTTCTTCTTCCAGGTCGATCAGTGGATCTGATCTAGCTCAGCCAATTAACCTTTATTGTACTTGGCAATTTTGCTATTAAGTCAACAAGCCATCTTCTGTCACTTCCTGCTCCACTGTTTCTCTGCTTCCTAACCCTTGGAACTGTGTTTTTAACAAATTGCAGCCTCTGGGTATTAAAGGTTGTATATTTCATTACTGCTAGTGTATAAAGAATGATTTAAAAGAGCCATTAGAGAGAAGATTTGGCATCTTATATAAGATGTATCTGATACTTCAATAAGTAAATTCAATAATGTGTCACCACTTATTTTAAATGTGAATAAAAGAAATGAATGCATCTCTTATGACTACCATAGTGGTGGGAACTGTAAGAAAAAAAATGCCAAATGCATTTTGCTTTGTTTCTTTGTAACTACTAACATCTCTGCTCTATATTTATGGCTCAATGATGTTCTTCTCTGGCTGCTGGGCCAGATCTATTGTTAGCATAGCACATGTGGGCCACACTGGTAATTTATGTCCTAGGAGATTTCAATTTACAAAAATAGGCAAAATTTGACTTTTCACAGTCACTTTCTCTATAATTAAAATGGCATATTTCTTATGTTAGAAAAAGACGAGCTTATGGTAAGAGAAATGCAAGTCTCTTCAAAGAAGTTGAATTTATATTCTTGAACCATTGCCACATAAAATAAAAGGCTTACTATTACTTGAAAGTCAGTTTGAATGCTGGCTCTAACTAGATAGTGCAAATTGAATAAATTATGTTTCAGTTTCATTTCTTTTAGAGATTTTTTTTTTCTGTTAATCCTAGGAAAATGTAGTGAATGGAAGCACTTTGGCAGAAGTTACTTAAAAGATAAACTTTAGTTAGGAGTATACATGCTTTCTTCTGGAAGGGCAAGGAGAATCTTTTTTAATCAACTTTGTTTTTGACTTCAGTTACTAAGATCAAAAGTATATATATCTGACTTCTTATACTTGATCCATCCTTCTTTCCTTCCTTCCATCCATCCATCCTTCCTTCCTTCCTTCCTTCCTTCCTTCCTTCCTTCCTTCCTTCCTTCCTTCCTTCCTTCCTTTCGCCTCCAGGGTTATCGGTGGGTCTCGGTGCATGTAATATGAATCCACTGCTCCTGGAGGCTATTTTTTCCCTTTTGTTGCCCTTGTTGTTTATCTCTGTTGTTGTTATTATTTATTGTTGTTATTGCTGTCATTGTTAGTGCAGAGAGAAATCGAGAGAGGACGGGAAGACAGGAGGAGAGAAAGACGCCTATAGACCTGCTTCACCACTTGTAAAATGACCCCCCTGCAGGTGGGGAGGTGGGGGCTGGAACTGGGATCCTTACACCTGTCTTTTTTCTTTGCACCATATGCACTTAACCCGCTGTGCTATTGACTGCTCCCCTACTTGATTCTTTCTTAGTTGTTTATTCTAAGTGGAAAGTCTCTGTTGTTGAGACTTTTTTTTCTTCCCCAAACCAGGGTTATCACTGGAGCTAGGTGCCAGCACAAAGAATCTACCAGTCTAAGTACCTCCCCCTTTTAAAAATTATGTTATAGAATGAAAGAAATAGGGCAAGAGAGGGAGAGAGACACTGATCATGGTTTCCCCCATAGGTGGGGACTAAGATTCAAACCCAGGGTCTCATACATTGGAACTTATGTGCTCTACCTGGTACATTACTTCTACCTTAGACAATGCAAATCTCTCTCTCTTTCCATATATATATATATATATATATATATATTCAGAGTCAGAGAGAAATTGAAAGGGGAGGGGGAGATAGAAAGGGAGAGAGACAGGCCTACAGCAGTACTTCACCATTTGTGAAGCTTTCACCATGAAGATGAGGACCAGGGGCTTGAACTGGGTTCTTCTGTACTGTAGTGTGTGCCATCGCTTGGCTCCTTGACAATGTAGTTATTATCCTACGAGAGTTAGAGAGATGAAAGCCTGTGTGAGGTTAATTAAGGTGTGGGTGCTTGTTAACTTTCTACTCACATGGGACCAGTTTAGACTGCAGCAATGCTTTACCCTTTCAATAAAAGAGTTGGTGATTCTGTTTTGTCCTGTTAGACACCATCTGTGACTGAGATCACCCAGTATTTGTCCTCCTCCTGGCTTATTTTGTCAACATGATGCCCTCTAATTTCATGTTTTCTAGCCAAGGGGAATATGTTGTTATTTCTTATAGTTGTGTAGTAGGCTACTATATATGTTACAACTTCTTAAATCATTCATCTGTTATTGGATACTTGAGTTGTTCCCAAATGTTGGAAGCATATCACAACCAATTTGGAGACTCTGAGGTGGGGAAGGGAGACACACTAAGAGGAGGTTGGGGAACTAAGTTCCTATGGTGGAAGCAAATGATGAGTTGGTTGAGGGTGAAATGTTGGTACCAACTTGGAGAAATATGGAAATGTACCTGTGTGACAATAACAGTGATGCAAATCAACATTTTATTAATAAGTTGATGCTAGAATCCCAAATCCAAAAAAGAAGAGAGTACTGTCTCACCTGAGGGGGAAAATAAAAAAGACTGATGACAGATTGCCTCTATAAGTTGCTGGAGTCATTTGGTGGAAATTTAGAGTTGACTGAGAGCTGGGAAACTCTTTAGGAGAAAGCCTGCTGCCTTTAGTTGGAGGTGGGGAACCTAACTATGGCAAGTCCTTGAGTAAAATTTCAATTTAGTAATTTTTTTTTCATTAATAGAAAAGTGTCAGTTTTTGGCAAGAACTGATTTGGAATTTCACGTTCTACTGATGACTTCATGGGTTTTCTCCTTCCTTCCTTCTTTCCATATTTTTATTGATTTATCTTGGATAGCTACAGAAAAAAAATTGAGATGAAAGGAGGAGGTAGATACAGAGACAGATAGAGAGGGACACCTGCAGCATATTTTTACTGCTCCTGATCTGCTCCCCCTCTGCAAGTGGGGGACCTGGGGCTTGAACTTGGGTACTTGTGCATGGTAATGTGTGCACTCATTCAGGCATGCTGCCATCTGGCCCCTCTTAATGGTTTTTTTCCCAAGTACCTGGGTTCTGTGTGCATCCCAGACATGTGCACATTAGACTCATTGGCATGGCATATCTAAGATGTCCCATTCTGTCGTTTTCGACGGGTTATGTTGATTTCACCGGGCTGGCTTCACGGGCGGGTAACAGACGACCAGGGATTCATGGTTGAGCTGTAGGCAGTATCTCTTTATTCATGCAGGACGCAGCACAATCTAAGACGAGCTAAGTTAAACTCAAAGTAAAGTACTCTAAAACTCACAATGCTGTCTTTATATATACTTGCCAAGTAGGGTGGAAACAGGGTGTGACATAGAGAGGGTGGAGAGAAAAGTGACTGGTGACAATCAGAGTGTGACAAGGAGAGGATCAGGGTGTGACAAGGAGGGGGGGTGGAGCAAAAACATATCATGAAACAGTGGGGATTGAACCAATGCCCTGGAGGGAGGTGCTTGTTAACAGCGGTTATGTAAATAGAATGAAGTGGTTATGTAAATAGAATAGTGTTAAGCAGGGGGGATTTAAACCAAATGAAACAGAAGGGGTCTCATGCATACCAACACCATTCTAAGTGTGTATGTGTGAAAGAGAGAGATAGACATACAGAAATAGAGATGGAGATAGATAGATAGATAGATAGATAGATAGATAGATAGATAGATATGCATCCTCAGATGATAGGGCATCCTGTCTGGGGTTGGGTTCCATCTTGTTCCTTGAGCTGCCAGAATAGGCTCCAGCCACCTGTGACTATGAACTGAAGTTAGAGGGCTGGAGTATTGAATAAATGAATTCAAACTATTGTCTGGGATTAGAAGTGTTTTAGAATTTTATTTACAAATTTAGTGATAAATGTCATCAGGGACTTATCTCTCGTTTATATAAATTAGTCTGTTGTAAAGTTGGTTTCATTGTATGTTGTTTCACTTTAACTCACAGCTTCCAAGAATTTATCAGTGATGGTGAGGACTTACTTACTGTATAGGCAAAACTGCTGTTTTCATTTTTTGATGAACGGGGTTTTTGCTTGAGTTATTCAGTTAATTGCTTCAGTTTCCACCTGATAAAGTCAGTTGAGACCTTTAGTGTGAGTAAGTACCTAGTTCTAGTAATTATTTAAATAACTAAAGTGTACAGAACGATGACGATGATGCCTTTTTTCTTTTGAGTTTATTTACTTACCAAATATTTGGAACTAATTGTGTGTATGTGTGTCACTTGACAAGTAGCTGTTTAACTAGGGGTTCTGGTGTATGACTATCCACTAAATCACTCTGGGAAAAACAGGTGCTTTTCTGTATCTTTGAAGATTCTTTGATCTTCTTCCATGCAAAAAGTGGAAGTCTAATTTCCCTCCTATGGATGTTGGCTACTTTGGCACCTCTCTTCTTCTCCTCCTTTTCCTCTTCCTCCTCTCCCTCTTCCCCCTCTCTACCCCTTCCCCCTCCCTACCCCTTCCTCCTCCTCTTTCTCCTCTTGCTTCTCCTCCTACTTCCCCCCCACTTCTCCCTCTCTCTCTTCATATATATATGTTATTTTTATTATTAGTGATTAGTTAATTATGATATACAATATTACAAGACTTTAAGGGTATAGTTTTATCCCCCCTCCAGGGTTATTGTTGGGGCTCAGTGCTGACACTATGAATCCATTGCTCCTGGCGGCTATTTTTTAGGGAGAGAAAAAGATGCCTGCAGACCTGCTTCACTGCTCATTAAGCATCCCTCTTGCAGGTGGGGAGTGGGGATCAAACTTGGATCCTTGAGCAGGTCCTTGAAATTTGTACTATGTGCGTTTAACTGGGTGTACCATTGCCCGGCTGGCTCCCTAAGGGTATAGTTTTCTTCAATTTCACTACCACTTTACTGAGGGAATGTTGGTTTATGGGACTGTTATTGTCATGAGAGTACATTTCCACATTTCCTCAAGGTAAGTGTCAGTACTTCCCATCAGTCTGTCATTCTGTTCCAACACAAGGACTTAAGATTCTCAACATCCCCTTAGTGCTCCTCTGTTCCCAAATATGCTGCAATAGGCTACAGTCCACTGGGCATAGTTCTACAGTCACATATGCATGTGTGAAAGTCATTACACCCACCACAATTTTTTTATTAGTGATTAAATATTGATTTACAAAATTACGTGTCAACAGGGGTATAATTCCATACCTTTCCTACCACCTGAGTTCTGTAGTCCACTGTGGTTCTCCCAAGGTTGCAGACATGGGTTAATCATCATCTCTACAACTACCTGTCTACATTTGTGCATAATTTTCCCCCTTTTCTCCCAGTCCCAGTCATCTCTTCCTCTCCAAGATACAAAATAACCCTATTACTACATCCAAATGTCCCTACCCTTTCCTTCTTTCTCTCTCCAGGTGCTGATGGAGCTGGAGTTCAGAGCCCTCCTATCTTCTTCCTCCTGTCACTTCTCTCCCACTGGGAGTATGGATCAAGATTGTTCTGGGTGCAGAAGGTAAGAGTTCTGACTTCTTTTTTTTTTTTTTTTAATTTTTTTAATATTTATTTTATTTATTTATTCCCTTTTGTTGCCCTTGTTGTTTTATTGTTGTAGTCGTTGTTGGATAGGACAGAGAGAAATGGAGAGAGGAGGGGAAGACAGAGAGGGGGAGAGAAAGACAGACACTTGCAGACCTGCTTCACCGCCTGTGAAGCGACTCCCCTGCAGGTGGGGAGCCGGGGTTCGAACCGGGATCCTTATGCCGGTCCTTAAGAGTTCTGACTTCTGTAATTACTTCTCTGCTGGACATGGGCATTGACAGGTCAACCCATATCCCCAGCCAGTTTCTGTCTTTTCCTAGTGGGCGAGAGCTCTGGAGTACACTGGTGAAGTCATCTGTCCAGAGAAGTCAGGGTGGAATCATGGTAGCATTTGCAACATGGTGCCAAAGATGACAGGACATTAAATGAGACAGAATGGTTAATGGACAGGCACCAAAAAGTAGGAACAGAGCAGATGAGACTAGGGATCATAAGGTGGAAGAAAGCCAGGAAGTTTATTTTATGCTTATTTCTTTTTCCCTTTATTGGGGTATTAGTGGTTTACATTTGACAGTGAATACAATAGGTTGTACATGCATAACATTTCTCAGTTTTCCACATAACAATAAGCCCCTCCACTAGGGCCAATGTCATCCTTTTCCAGGACCTGCACTCTTCCCCCCTCCTCAACCCCTGAGTCTTTTACTTTGGTGCAATACACCAACTCTAGTTCAGGTTCTACTTGTGTTCTCCTGATTTTGTTTTTCAACTTCTGCTTGAGAGTGAGATCATCCCATATTCATCCTTCTGTTTCTGCCTTATTTCACTAAACATGATTTCTTCAAGCTCCATCCAAGATGTGCTGAAAATGGTGAATTCACTATTTTTAATACTTGAGTAGTATTCCATTATGTATATATACCAAAATTTACTCAGCCTATCATCAGTCATTGGACACCTGGATTGCTTCCAGGTTTTGGCTGTTACAAATTGTGCTGCTAAGAACATAGGTATACATGAATCTTTTTGGATGGGTATGTTGGGTTCCTTAGGAAGTGTCCTTAGGAGAGGAATTGCAGGATCATAGAGTAGGACCATTTCTAGCCTTCTGAGAGTTCTCCAGACAGTTCTTCACAGGGATTGGATCAATTTACACTTCCATCAGCAGTGCAGGAGGGTTCCTTTGACCCCACAACCTCTCCAGCATTTGTTGCACTGCTGTATGACATTCTCACATTCTCATATGAGTGAAGTGGTATCTCATTGTTGTCTTTATTTGCATTTCTCTGACAATCAGAGACTTGGAGCATTTTTTTAATGCTCGGCCTTTGGATCTCTTCTGTGGTAAATATTCTGTCCAAGTCCTCCCCCCATTTTTGGATGGGGTTATTTGTTGTCTTGTTGTTGAGTCTGGAAAACTCTTTATATATGTTGGTTATTAAACTCTTATCTGATGTATGACATGTAAAGATCTTCTCCCATTCTGTGAGGGGTCTCTTGGTTTGGGTAGTGGTTTGTTTTGCTGTGCAGAAGCTTTTTAATTTGATGTAGTCCCATAGGTTTATACTTGCCTTAGTCTTCTTTGTAATTGGATTCGTTTCATTGAAAATGTCTTTAAAATTTATGCGGAAAAGAATTCTGCCAATATTTTCCTCTAAGTATTTGATAGTTTGTGGTCTAACATTCAAGTCCTTGATCCACTTGGAATTTACTTTTGTATTTGGTGAAATATAGTGATTCAGTTTCATTCTTTTGCATGTTTCAACCCATTGTTTCCAACACCATTTGTTGAAGAGACTCTGCTTTCCCCATGTAATAGTCTGGGCCCCTTTGTCAAAGATTAGATGTCCATAGGTGTGGGGCCTCATTTCTGGGCTCTCAATTCTATTCCACTGGTCAGTGTGTCTATTCATGTTCCAGTACCAAGCAGTTTTGATGACAATGGCCCTATAATACAGTTTGAGATCTGGGAGTGTGATGCCTCCGGTTCTGTTCTTTTTTCTTAAGATTGTTTTGGCAATTCTAGGTCATTTCTGGTTCCAGATAAACATTTGTAGCATTTGTTCTATTTTCCTAAAAAATGTGCTTGGGATCTTGATAGGGATAGCATTAAATTTGTAGATGGCTCTGGGTAGTATATTCATTTTGATTATGTTAATTCTTCCAACCCATGAACATGGAATATCTTTCCACTTCTTTGTGTCTTTTTCAATTTCCTTGAGTAGTGACTCATAATTTTCAGTATACAAGTCTTTCACTTTTTTGGTTAGGTTTACTCCTAGATATTTTATTGTTTTTGTTGCTGTAGTAAAAGGAATTAATTTCTGGATTTCAATTTCTTCTAGCTTAGTGTTTGCATAGAGGAATGCCACTGACTTTTGAATGTTAATTTTGTAGCCTGACACCTTACTGTATTGCCTGATGATTTCCAAAAGCTTCTTGCTGGAGTCCTTAGGTTTTTCCGTGTATACTATCATGTCATCTGCAAATAGGGAGAGTTTGACTTCTTCTCTTCCAATCTGTATCCCTTTAATTCCTTGCTCCCGCCTCATTGCTATGGCAAGAACTTCCAACACTATGTTGAATAGTAATGGTGATAGTGGGCAGCCCTGTCTAGTACCTGATCTGAGTGGAAATGCTTCCAGTTTTTCACCATTAGGTATGATGTTGGCTGTGGGTTTGCTATATATAGACTCCACTATCTTTATGAATTTTCCATCTATTCCCATTTTTTGTAGTGTTTTGATCATAAAGGGATGTTGTATTTTGTCAAAGGCTTTCTCTGCATCTATTGATATGACCGTGTGGTGTTTGGTCTTGCTTTTGTTGATGTGGTGGATCACATTGATTGATTTACATATATTAAGCCAACCTTGCATGCCCTGGATAAACCCCACTTGGTCATTGATGAACAATCGTTTTGATATACTGCTGTATCTGGTTGGCTAGAATTTTGTTCAATATTTTCGCATCTATGTTCATCAGAGATATTGGTCTGTAGTTTTCTTTTTTGGTTGTGTCCCTGTCTGCTTTTGGTATCAGAGTGATGTTGGCTTCATAGAAGCTGGCAGGGAGTATTCCAGTGTCTTCAATCTTCTGGAAGACTTTTAAAAGTAGAGGAATTGGGAGTCGGGCAGTGGCTCAGTGGGTTAAGCGCATGTGGCGCAAATCACAAGGACCTGTGTAAGGATCCCAGTTCGAGCCCCCGGCTCCCCACCTGCAGGGCAATCACTTCACAAGCAGTGAAGCAGGTCTGCAGGTGTCTGTCTTTCTCTCCCCCTCTGTCTTCCCCTCCTCTCTCCATTTCTCCCTGTCCTATCCAACAACAACGACATTAATAACCACAACAATGTTAAACAACAAGGGCAACAAAAGGGAAAATAAATAAATAAAAAATAAATAAAATTTTAAAAAGTAGAGGAATTAACTCTTCCTTGAAGGTTTTGTAGAATTCATTTGTAAAACCATCTCGTCCAGGACTTTTACTTTTGAGAAGGTTTTTGATAACTGTTTTATTTTCATTAGCTGTGATGGGCCTGTTCATGTTATCCAGTTCCTCTTTACTTAATTTTGGAAGTCTGTACGTATTTAGGAAATTGTCCATTTCTTCCGGGTTCTCTAGTTTGGTGGAATATAATTGTTCATAGAAGTCTTGCGTGATATGCCTAATTTCTGTGGTTTCTGTTGTTATATCTCCTCTTTTATTCATTATCCAATTTATTTGGGTCTTCTCCCTTTTTTGTTTTGTGAGTCTGGTTAAAGGTTTGTCAATTTTGTTCACTCTTTCGAAGAACCAACATTTACTTTAATTGATCTTTTGTATGATTTTTTTTATTTTCAATGTTATTAATTTTGCCCTAACTTTATTTATATCTGTACTTCTGGTTGCTTTAGGGTTCCTTTGTTGTTCTTCTTCTAGGTCTTTAAGATGTGCAATCATGGGTGGAGGGTAGATAGCATAATGGTTATGCAAACAGACTCTCATGTCTGAGACTCCAATGTCCCAGGTTCAATCCCCCACACCACCATAAGTCAGAACTGAACAGTGTTCTGGTAAAAAAAAAAAAAAAAAAGATGTGCAATCAGGCTGTTTATTTGTGCTTTTTCTTGTTTCCTAATATGTGCTTGTATGGCTATGGATTTCCCTCTCAGTACTGCCTTAGCTGTGTCCCAAATATATTGATAGATTGTGTCTTCATTTTCATTGAAGTCTCGAAACATTCTGATTTCTTCCTTAATTTCCTCTTGGACCAGTAGAATTGTTAAGTAGTGTACTGTTGATCTTCCACATTTTGGGGCTATTACTAATTTTTGTTGCTTGTTATGTGTTAGTTTAATTCCACTGTGGTCTGAGAATATTGAAATAATCTTGGGATGATTTCAATGCTCTTGAATTTGCTGATGCTGTCATTGTGGCCTAACATATGATCTATCCTTGAGAATGACCCATGTGGACTTGAGTAAAATGTGTGTTCCAGTTTCTTGGGATGAATGACTCTGAAAATGTCCAACAGTTGTAGTATATCTATCTCCTCTTTTAACTTCCTCATGTCTTTATTGATTTTCTGCCTGGAAGATCTGTGAAGTTGAGAGAGTGGGGTGCTGATGTCCCCTACTATGACTGTGTTACTGTTAATATATTGCTGTAGCTCTTTCAGTAGATGTTTGATGTATTTAGATGGCTGCTAATTGGGTGAGTTGACGTTAATAATTGTTAAGTCCTCTTGATTGATCCTCTGAGCATAAAGTAGTGTCCATTCCTATCATTTTTAATCTTATCTGTTTTAAAGTCTATCATGTCAGATATGAGAATAGCTGTCCTTGCCCTTTTTTTGTGGGCCATTGGCTCGTAGGATAGTTTTCCACCCTTTCACATTGAGTCTGTGTTTGTCTTGTTGAGTTAGGTGGGTTTCCTGTAGACAGCATATTGTTGGGTTGTGTTTTCTGATTCATCTTCCTACTCTGTGTCTTTTAATAGTTGAATTTAGGCCACTGACATTTATTGATATCAAAGACTGAAGATATTTTAATGCCATTCTTGTAGATTTTTGGAGTGTTCTGATATATGGTATACTTATGGTGATCTCACTGTTTATAGGCTATCTTTCAGAACTTCTTTCTGAAAGATAGGGTGATATTTGATTATTTTAACTGTTGCTTGTCTGAGAAAGTTTTTTCCTCCAGGGTTGTTGCTGGGGCTTAGTACCTTCACCATGAATCCACTGCTTGTGGAGGCCATTTTTTCCCCCTTTTGTTGCCCTTGTTGTTGTAGCCTTGTGGTTATTATTGTTGTTGTTGATGTTGTTTGTTGTTGGATAGGACAGAGAGAAATGGAGAGAGGAGGGGAAGACAGAGAGGGGGAGAGAAAGATAAGACACCTGCAGACCTGCTTCACTGCCTGTGAAGCAACTCCCCTGTAGGTGGGGATCGGGGGTTCGAACTGGGATCCTTACGCTGGTCCTTGTGCTTTGTGCCACATGTGCTTAACCTGCTGCACTACTGTCCAATCCTTGTCTGAGAAGATTTTTATGCCTCCAGCTAGTCTGAATGACAGTCTAGCAGGACACAGTAGTCTTGGTTGGAAGCCTTTCTCATTGAGAACTTAACTTGCCATTCTTTTCTGGCCTGTAGTGTTTTTGTGGAGAAGTTTGCTGCTAATCTTACAGGTTTTCCTCTGTAGGTGAGTCTTTATTTTTCTCTTGCAGCCTTCAGTATCCTTTCTTTATCTTTATTCCTTTTCATTCTAAATATGATGTGTCTTGGTGTCTTTAAATCTGGGTTAATTCTGTTTGGGACCCTCTGGGCTTCTTGAACCTTTATGTCTTTGATGTTGTCTAGACTAGAGAAGTTCTCAGCTATTATGTCTTGAAGAATGCTTTCTTCCTCTCCCTCTCTTTCTTCCTCTGGTAAGCCAATAATGCGTATATTATTTCTTTTGAAGTCATCCCATAGGTCTCTGTTGTTGTTTTTAGTATCTCTTGATCTCTTTTTGAGATCTCTTACTTCTTTTTTAGTTGTCTCTAATTCTTCCTCGATCTTGCTAATTCTGTCTTTAGCCTCATTTATTCTATTCTCTCTTCCTTCTACTGTTTTCTGGAGTTCATCTATTTTGTTTCCAGTTCTGATACTGTTTTAGCTTGCTCAGCTAATTGTGTTCTTAGCTCAGCTATTTCAGCTCTCTAATAACCTTGAGATAATTAGTGTTTTCTTTCAGAGTCTCATTTGTTGTTTCTGCATTTCTGATGACAATTCTTTCAAACTCTTTACTTACTTTACTTCACTCCTGTAATTATTTCCTTAACTAGTGTTTGGATGTTGACCTCGTTATTTTGTGCTACAACCTTTGGGGGGCTTTTAGCTGGACTCTTGTCCTGGTTCATTTCTCCAATATTTCTTCTTATTGATTTAACCATTCTGTATAGTATGTTATGAGGCCCCGCTCTCAGTACTTTTTAAATTACTGATTACTCTTGCCTGAATTGACTTTTGTCTAAGTAGGGTACTTAAAGGGTTAACAGTTGTGGAAATTGACAGTTGTTTCAATATTATTTTAATCCCTGAATTGGAGCACAGTGGCTTAAAAGCCTCTTTTGTTCTTTGTCTTCCCTGTAGGCTATGGGAGCCTGACGGCTTTTAAAATATAAGTAGGATTCTTAGCTTAATCCCTTACTCCTAACCAAGAGCTAAAGCAGGGTGGGGCAAAGATAATCTAGTGGTTATTCAAAGAGACTCTCAGATCCCCCATGGCTAGGCCACCGAGTTATAGATTTTTCTCCTGTGTTTCCTGGTTAAGTCTATATTCCCTGGTGTCAGCACAGGGCCTCCCTGCCACTGCTCCAGTTTCTGAGGGCAGTAGCAGTGGAGACTCATAGTTGCATTTGCTGAGTCTTAGGGGAGTCCTCTCCTCCCTTCAGCCATCTTTTTGTTGGTGAAACAGACTGGAGGTGATGTCTCAACTGGTAAACTGCCAGACTGTTACCAGCCACTTAATCTCCCCCTAGGTTCCTCTCTGTCTAAGAGCCACATGTGTTTGCACTCACTGGTGATTTGGTGGGTTCCTGAAGGTGTTCTAGTCCTGTCTTGTTGCAGTCCCAGGTGGTCTTCTTTGGTATTCCTAGTTGACCCGGGAGAGGAGAGAAGAGAAACATAGCTGCTGCTGCTCTGTATCACCACCCCTGGAAGTCTGTGAACAGGTCTTTGCCACGGCCTTCACTGTGCTTGTCTTAGTAGGCACTACATTAATCCATCATTCACTTATGACCTGACTTGGCTTGGGAAGACAGCACCACCTCCACTTCTGACTCCTGTGTGATATAGCACCACAGGACATGGGGCCTGGGTTTCCTCATGGCCATCCTGTGGGCACTCACCTTGGAAATGTGGAGGGTAATTCAGACTAAAGAAGGGAGGTATCCAGAGATATACTCCAGTGCATCAGTTCATCTTCTTTTTCTCTTGATGTTCTTGTCTGAAGTGATATTACTTCCTGTGACCTTTCTGGAGGTCTTGGCACGGCACTGAGCATCTGTGTCCGCTTGTGAAGCTGTGACTCTGTCAGAGATTCACAACCTAATGTTTGGAGACTACAATACCTTTCCCTCTGTTTTGACATTGCACTTTCCCAGAATGTCTAAACATGTGCATTTTGCTGAAGACTTTATTTTATAAGGAGCTAAAGCAAAGCTTATTTGTGGCAGGAATGGACCTGGAGAGAAGTCCTTCAGGATTAGCTCCTGAAGTTGAATTACCTTTTTGTCTAAAAATCATAGGAACGCCATTGTTAGTGGTGAGTAGATTCTTCATAACCTCAGTGTACAGCAGCATTCTGAATTAGCGTTCTATCAGTATTGAGACAAATAGCCATATTTTTAATGTTTTTTTAAACATCAATATCACTGGGAGATGAGAAATTGTATCCATGTGTCAACACCTGTACTGTAAACAATTATCCTTCCAATAAAATGATAAAAGAAAAAAACCCCACAAATATATAAATTTAATCATATATATACACACACACACACACACACACACATATATATATTGCTTTTATTGTCACCGGTACTTTACAGCTCCAGACCAACTTTTTTTTCCAGATACAAACACAGAAATAGAGGCAGAGAGGGAAGGTGCGAGAGAGAGAAAGATATCATGCAGTAATAAAAAGGGATATTGTGCCCTTTGGGTTAAAGTGGACGGAATTGGAGAAGATTGCCCAGGTAGGGAGGTGAAGGATACCTATAGAATGGTTTCACTCATATGAGAATATGGACAGTTAACTATACAAATGTGAAAAAAAGTCCACTTATTTTTAAGATTGTGGGAGTACTATACTGGTTATGGGGGTGGGGATGGGGACATAGGCCTTTGGTGATGGGAGTGGTGGAAAAGAAAAATAAATAAAGAATTAAAAAAAAAAGTTTAACTGTTGTGGTTCAGGAGGTGGTGCAGTGAATAAAGCATTGTGATCTCAAGCATGAGATCCCAAGTTCATGTATGGCAGCACATGTAACAGAATGATTTCTGGTTTGTTTTTCCTCTCTCTCCCCCTTTCTCTATAGATATAGGAGGCTATATTTATCATAAATATATAAGTATATAATTAAAAAACAAAGGAACTAGCAGAGTTGTCCTGCAAGTAACAAGAGTTCACTATCCATCTCCTTGGGTTGTTTGTCACTGTAGGAGAGAGAAGAGAGACGAGAGACGAGAGTATGGATAGAAGCAGGGCCAGGAAAGAAAGGAAAGAAGGTTAGTGGTCTTGGCTTGAGAAGCAGAAAAAAAAAAAAAGACATTATAGCACCAAAATAGCACCAAAGTTTCTTCCCATGAAACGGTGTCTGTGTATGAACCTGTGCTATGTGCACCACAAATAAAATACACTATCCAAGTGAGCTATTTTCACAGTGCTTAATTTGTCACTTTAAAAACAAAAGCTGGTTACAAGTCTGGCACAGATCTCACCTGGCTAAAATCAAAGTGCCATTAAGATTGTGCTCTTTCTGGAGACTCTAGATGAGAATCCATTTCCTTACCTCTCTTCCCCAGGCATCTACAGCCTGCTTGTGGTCCCTCCTTCCATCTTTAAAAGTTGGAACTATAGTGTTTCTCTGAAACTTCTTCTTATTGCTAAACTGATTCCTCTTACCTAACTAGCAAAAGTTCATTGTTCTTTAAGGACTCATGTGGTTGGATTGGGTCAGCCCCACAGCCCAGGAAAATCTCTCCATCTCATGGTCCCTAATCTGTGTCACATCTGCAGAATTCCTCAGTATGCAAAAGGACACTTGCACGTTTTGGGATTAGAATGTAGACACATTGAAATGGCATAATTGTGTGTCACATACATGTTAGTTACTAAAGTTTTTACTTGTGCTTCACTGAGGAGAGCAGTTAGAGAATGAGGCACTAGCAGATGTATTGCTAAAGCACTTGCTATGGGAGAAAATATATTTATAAAGATTGTGACATGAGATACTGTCTTTTTTTAAACTTTAAATTTGAACTGTTTATTGTTTGTGAACATTTTAAAAATTATTTTTAATTTTTTATTGTTTTAAAAATGATAGACAAGGCCATAGGATAAGAGGGGTACAGTTCCACACAGTTCCCACCACCAGAGTTCCACATCCCACCCCCATCCATTGGAAGGTTCCTTATTCTTTATCGCTCTGGGAACATGGACCCAGGATCATTATGAGGTGCAGAAGGTGGGAGGTCTGGCTCCTGTAATTGCTTCTCCGATGAACATGGGCATTCGCAGATCAATCCATACTCTTAGTCTGTGTTTCTCTTTTCCTCGTGGGGCAGGGCTATGGAGAGATGGGGTTCCAGGACACATTGGTGAGGTCGTCTGCCCAGGGAAGTCAGGATGGGATCATGGTAGCATCTGCAAGTTGGTGGCAATTTTGATGACATTGATGGTTTTGCAAATGGTGTTACAGATACATTTAAGTGATGCTTTACAAGTCAGGTATTCTAGATACTTCTTAGAAAGACCTTTTTTCACTACCTTAAAGACCACTGAAAATCAGACTTAGAGTTTAATTTTAAGGTGGTGGAAATGCAAGATATATTTACAATGACCACTTCAAGAGGTCTCCTGTGTCAAGACAGGGACTTTGAGACAAATGATGACTGACCATAACACCATGCCTACCACACTCCAGTTCTGAATCCTTATTGGCCAAAGCAGTTCTTTCTCCCTTTCTATAGGAAAACATTCGTTCCCTTTTCCTACCTTGTAATGGCTGGCTACCATGTAAAACCTTCCATGAAATAGACAACGTGCATTTTATCTTTCAGTCAACCCTCACCACCCTTCAGGTGTACAAACAGATTCAGGTCTCAGATCAGTCTGAATAGGACAGAGTAAATTCTACTTCAAAAAGAAAGGAACCCCATAAAAGATTTGTAAAATCTCGAGGAACTGGTAGAACACATGTAGGGGCAGATCCTGGGGTGTGGGGAGGGGATGTAAGACCAGAAAGGGTAGAGTTAATTGACACAGATAATCATAGCATAGGGGTCAGTGCTACCATAATCCTGAGATCTCCTTGAGGTCTGATTTAGAAATTGACTTTCAGCAAATAATGTGAAGAGCTGTTTATCTCCAAGGTTTTGAAAAGGGATTGGCCAGATTTTACTTGAGAATCTACCATGTGACTGTGCTCCTCATTAAATTTATCTGATTATTTTAGTCTACTTTAAAGATTATTTTATTTTTTATCAGAGCATCACTCAGCTCTGGCTTGTGGTGGTGTAGGGGATTGAACCTGGCACTTTGGAGCTTTAGGTATGACAGTCTCTTTGCATAACTATTATGCTGTGTCTCCAACCCATTATTTAAGTTTAAAATTGTTTCTGGGGGATCAGGTGGTAGTGCAGCTGGTTAAGTGCACATGGCGTGAAGTGCAAGGATTGGCGTAAGGATCCCTGTTCGAGCCCTTGGCTCCCCACCTGCAGTGGGGTCGCTTCATAAGTGGTGAGGCAGGTCTGCAGGTGTCTGTCTTTCTCTCCCCTCTCTGTCTTCCCTCCTCTCTCGATTTCTCTCTGTCCTATCCAACAACAAAGACATCAATGGCAATAACGACAACAACAAGGGCAACAAAATGGGAAAAAATGGCCTCCGGGAGCAGTGGATTCATAGTGCAGGCACTGAGCCCTAGCAATAACCTTGGAGGGAAAAAAATAGTTTCTGGATTATTAAATTTGAGACATTATTAAATTTGAGACATGGGCAAAGCAGAGCTTCATTCATTTCCCAAGTCATTTATTCAACAACTTTTCACTAAAAGCCATTTTTCAATCCAACAGTGTGTAAGGATGTTAATGCTCAGGGAACTCCTAATCTAGTGTGAGAGAAACACAACTGGGGAGAAGAGTCTTCTACTCTCAAGGTTATTCCCTATAAATCCTTTAGACCCATGTGTTGTGGCTTATGAATATCAGTTTAGTAGTCCTATAATTGCTGTTTTCTGATATGGTAATATATGATCTTCTATTAGATACATAAATAAGTGCATACACTTAGATGAATTCTTCAGTTTGAAAAAAGTCTCGGGCTGGGGAAGACAGCATAATGATTCTGCAAAAAGTTTCATGGCTGAGGCTCTGAGATCCCATATTCAGTTCCTTACACTAACATAAACCAGAGCTGAGTCGTGCTCTAGGGACACACACACACACACACGCGCACACACACACACACACACACACACACACACACCTTTTTGTCTGTCTACTTTTCACTGCATCTCTCTCATTATAATACAATAAATAAAAAAGAAAAAAGACTCAAAAAGAAAATACAGACTTGGATAGCTGTTTCTTAAAGATACATAAATATCTTTGTCTTTTGAGATTATTGGCAAGCTATTGAGTTGTCTTTCAAGAATTCCTGAAAAAAACTTACACCAATTTGGTGAGTTTCTAATTTAAATAGATATGGATTTAGAGGGATAAGCTTCAGGGAAAATTCTCATTAATTTTTCATACTTTCTGCTTTGAAATTAACAAAAAGGTTTGTGATGAATTTCTGCCGTAGTTCATTTTGTCTGACACTCAGACATTATAATTTTTTTTAAAAGAAAGGAGAACTGCTTAGTTTTTGATCATTTAAGATCCTCACATAGTTAATATATGATTTTGCTGGCCCACCAACTTCATCATATTTTCTCCATTCTTTTATGGCTTGCAACTTGAAACAAGCACTGCAGTCATAGTTGAATAAGGTGATTAATCTGTAAAGTATGCACTCATTTAGATGGTTTTATTCCAATTAAAGTTTCAGGATGTTATTAAAAGACGAATGTCAATAGCATAGCTTTTAGAGAAATTCATAAAGACTTCTGGCATATGAAAGGTGAATGATAAATATTTGAGAGGTTACTGCAGAAGAAACAAATCTATACTGTGAAAAAGCAGCCATTGCCCTTGCTAAACGATCTCATTCTATCTCTGCCTGAGAGGAGTGTTTGTTGATGGAATATACATAATTAAAGAGAGAATGCTGCCTTAGCATTGCTGAATTCTGGCATGTATTCTACATTGTATTTTGCTTTTGTGTTGGCAAATAAAATTAACAAAATAACATTCCCCTTTGTTGTTATTTATTAATATACATGTATATTCAAAAAGGAAGAATTTTAATCATAATTCCACCACTAAGAAGTAGCAGCTGTTAGCGTTTTGGTTTTTACATGTATAACATCATGCACATGTATACAAGCTAAATGTATAACATCACCTTCCCATCCTCTTTTTTTTTTAATGGGCACAATATTATTATTTATTATTTTTGTCTCCAGGGTTATCACTGGGGCTCGGTGCCTGCACTATGAATCCACTGCTCCTGGAGGCCATTTCTCCCATTTTGTTGTCCTTATTGTTGTTACTATTATTGTTGTTATTGCTGTTGTTGCTGTTGTTGTTGTGTATAGGACAGAGAAATCGAGAGAGGAGGGGAAGACAGAGAGGGAGAGAGAAAGATAGACACCTGCAGACCTGCTTCACCACTTGTGAAGCGACCCCCCTGCAGGTAGGGAGCCAGGGACTTGAACCGGGATCCTTATGCCAGACCTTGCTCTTTGCACCATGTGTGCTTAACCTTCTGTGCTACTGCCTGGCCCTTCTTTTTTATTTTTATTTATTTATTTTTTTCACTAGGACTTTGCTGTGGTTTCAAGCCTACGTGATTCCATTGCTCCCAGAGGATCCCCTTTTCCCTTTTTTCTAGGTAGAAGGTGAGAAACAGAGAGGGACACAGGGAGATAGAGAAGGAGAGACATCAAAGCATTACTCTCCTGCTCATGAAGCTTCCCCTTTTCATGGTGCTCCCATATGGGAAGGGGCTTTGATGCATGGCAAAGTGTGTACTCTACTGGATGAGCTATCTTCTGGTCCTTGTGTGCTACTTTTTTCCCCCTTATTTTTTTTCCCTTATCAGGTGGACCTCACTCAGTAGAATACAATCAAGAAAAAGCTTTACCTTTTTTTAAAATTTATAAAATGGAAATATTGAGAAAACCATAGGATGAGAGGGATGCAATTCCACACAATTCCCACCACCAGAACTCTGTATCCCATCACCTCCCCTGATAGCTTTCCTATTCTTTAACTCTCTGGGACCATGTACCCAGGATCATTGTGGGATGCAGAAGGTAGGAAGTCTGGCATCTGTAATTGCTTCCCCGCTGAACATGGTCATTGAGAAGTAGATCCATACTTCCCAGCCTGTATCTCTCTTTCCCTAGTGGGGCAGGGGTCTGGTGAGGTGAAGCCCCAGGACACATGGTGGGGTCATCTGCCCAAGGAAGTCAGGTTGGCATCATGGTAGCACCTGGAACCTGGTGGCTGAAAAAGAGTTAAGATATAAAGCAGAACAAATTGTTGACTAATTATGAACCTAAAGGCAAGAATGCAGATGAAGATTTGGGGTCTCTGTTTTGGAAAAGCTAGTAGGTCTATTTTAGGTATATTCCAAGGGGCCCATGACTTTACCAGTTTTTGCCTGAGCCTGACAGTTAATATGCAGGTGAACCCATGTTATTGTCTGGGGAGATAGTATCATACTTGGAAAAGATTTATCTTTCATCCTTCACTACCCAGTACCTTCAAATGTGTTCTTCCTCCCTGTTTTGGATATGTTTCAACATTTTTTTTTTATTGTCACCAGGTTTATTGCTGGGGATTGGTGCTAGCACTACTACAACTCCAGGTGGCTTTTTTTTTCCCTACCCCCCTTCCTTCCTTCCTTCCTTCCTTCCTTCCTTCCTTCATCCCTCCCTCCCTCCCTCCTTCCCCCCTCCCTTTCTCCCTTCCTTCTATTTCTTTATTTCTATTTTTATTTGATAGGACAGATGAAAATTGAGAGGGGAGGGGGAAGTAGAGAGAAAAATACATGCAGACATGATTCAGCACTTGAGAAGATAGCTGCAGGTGGTGAGCAGGGGCTTGAACCCAGGTCCTTGAGCATGGTAATGTGTGCACTCAACCTGGTGCCACTGGCTGGCCCCCTATCTCTAACATTCTTCATCATTTTCCCACTCCCTTTCTTTCTCTTACCTTATTCGAAATGGTAGAAGTATTTACACCCTGGGAATTGTCAAATACTATGTATTCTAATTTTTGGTAGGGGAGATAGCATAGTATTTATGCAAAAGGCTTTCATGCCTGAGGCTCCAAAGTCCTGGGTTTGATCCCCCATAAGCCAGAGCTGAACTGTGCTCTGGTAAAAAAAACAAAACAAAACAAAACAAAATAAAAACAACAAAAAACAAAACACAGAAAACTCTTACCTATGAAACCTTTGCAATAATTTCTTCAGTTAACCCAGCTGTAAGCAATCCAGTATATGACATTCTCTCAGTCCCAGGAATTGGTGTAGATCACATTATCCATTGTGATATTTGGAAAATTTATTGGAACTATTAGATCACAGGATTCCCACTTTCTTTTTGTCTCTGATAAAGTGCTCCATAATGGGCTCTATGGATATAATGATTAAACTTGCTACTGTTATTGGATCATGATGAGATGCCTACCTGAGTGAAGTTCCCATAAAGACAATAATAAAGAGACACAAAGTGATAGTGAGCTGGAGTCCTGAACAAGTCACACTTAAACTCTGTGCTAACTTTAAACTTTAACTTTTATGAACCAGTAAGTTTTGTTTGATTGTTGAGCCAGTTTGAATTTTTCTGTTCCCCATTACTGAAAACATAGCTGGCTTATGTGTGATTTAAACATAATTGGAGACTATGCTCACTTCCTCTTGCTGAACTGTCCTGACTTAAGTAGAATCATATGCTTTGTGGAATTTCAGAGCTACTTTATGGAAATGAAGACAATTTCAGAGGAAATTCACAGATATTTGAGGAGTATGAATTATGCATTAAATCTCTGCAATAGTCTTTCAAGTGCAAGCCTCAGGATGTGACGAATTCTCAAGAATCTGTCCTATTAGTTCGACTTAGTTTTGAGGGACTTGATTGAGCTGAGTGATAATTAGGACTTCTAAGGTGATACAAAATCTCTCTAATGCTAAAAGTAAGTAATAAATTACATGACTGTTAGAAAATATATAAGGCTAGAATTAGGCCAATCTTTGTTCCCTCCTATTTTTTAAAATTTTTATTTTATTTTCCCTTTTGTTGCCCTTGTTGTTTTTTTAACTGTTATAGTTATTATTGTTGTTGCTACTGATGTCATCATTAGATAGGACAGAGAGAAAGACATCCACAGACCTGTTTCATCATTTTTGAAACATCCCCCCTGCAGATGGGGAGAGGGGGGTTCAAATCGTGGTCATTATGCATAATAATGTGTGTGCTCAACTGGGTGTGCCTTTGCCTGACCTCCAGCCACAACCAACCTCTCCTCTTCCCTCCTCCTTTCCTTCCTTTCTCTTTCATTTCTTACATACTTACTTTCTATCTTTTTCCTTCCTTCCTCCCTTCCTTTTTATTAGTGATTTAGTATTGATTTACAAAACTATAACAGAGATATAATTTCACACCATTCCCACCACTAGAGTTCTGTGTCCTCATCCCCTCCTTTGGAAAAATGCAGTAGTTCTCCCAAGATCACAGATATGGGTTGACTGTTATTTCTATTACTACCTATGTATATTTATATATATTTTCTCATTTTTCCCTATGGTCCTGCCTTCCCTTACTTTCTAAGTCATACCTATACCTCTTACTACTTACAAATCTCCTCCTCCTCCTCCTCCTCCTTCTTCTTCTCCTCTTCCTCCTCCTCCTCCTCTTCCTCCTTTTCCTCTTCCTCCTCCTTGACCTCCTTCTCCTCTTCCTCCTCCTACTTCACCTCCTTCTCCTCTTCCTCCTCCTCCTTCTCCTCTTCCTCCTCCTTTTCCTCTTCCTCCTCCTTCTCCTCCTTTACCTCCTCCTCCTCCTTCTTCACTCTTCTTTTTTTCTTCTTCTTTCTCTGGGTCCTGATGGAATTGGAGTTCAGAGCTCTCTGGTCATCTTCCCCTAACATTTCTATCTCTCTGTGAGTATGGATCAAAATTGTTTTGGGGGTTCAGAAGGTAGGAGTTCTGTATTCTGTAATCGATTCTCCACTGGACATGGATGTTGGCAGGATGATCCATACCCCAGCCTGTTTGTTTATTTATTTCATTCCTTCTTTCTTTTTTACTAGTGATTTAATAATGATCACTAAGATTGTGGGATAAGAGGGGTACAATTCCATACAATTTCCACCACCAGAGTTCTGTATCTCTTCCCCTCCATGGGAAGGTTCCCTATTCTTTATCCCTCTGCTATTATGGACCAAAGATCTTTATGGGGTGCAAAAGGTGGAAGTTATGGCTTCTGTAATTGCTTCTCCACTGGACATGACAGGTGAATCCTTACTCCCAGTCTGTTTCTACTTTATGCTAGTGGAGTAGGGCTCTGGAGAGGTTCCAGAACACATTGGTGAGGTCGTCTGCCCAGGGAAGTCAGGTTGGAAGTCAGGCTGAAAAGCAGCAAGATAATAAAGCAGGACAAAATGTTTAATAATCAGGAACCTAAAGGTAATAATATAGCAGATAAGATTTGGGGTCTTCATGTTGGAAGAAGCTAGGAAGTCTATTTTAAGTATATTCCAAGGGGCTCATTACTTCTGAGTCTGACAGCTAACATGTAGGTAGGCTAAAAGAATTGTCTGGGAAGATGGTGTTAGAGTTGGGAATAGGACTAGAAAGCTGGATCAGGGCAGAGAGTAGCTCCCAAATATGGGACAAGTATAAAAATATTGTTAAACCCCATCAATCTCACCTAGGGCACATGTCTATTCTATGCTACACTAATTTCAGAACCAGTGTTCCTTGAGTAGTAACAGGCTAGCATGGGGGTGCCTCTTCCCGGGCGCATACTCTCTGGGTTGGAGAGAACTCGACCAGAGCTAGCCTGGGCTGCTACTCACTCAGCGATGCAGGAGATAGATGAACCAAACACGTGATGCGATGTAACGCAGCCTTTATTGATCAGAGACACACTTTTATAGGATAGAACCGGAAGTGGCAAGTTGGAAACGGAAATGGCTAGGAAGTGGGGTGGAGAAAGGCATAAGTGGGCTGGGAAGGTATAAACTTCCTTAGCAACTGTTGTGATGGTTTTAACTGGTGGGATTAATGTTACCCTGCAGGCAGGGTGAGTCGAAGAAGAAGAAGGAGGAGGAGGAGGAGGAGGAGGAGGAGGAGGAGGAGGAGGAGGAGGAGAAGAAGAAGAAGAAGAAGAAGAAGATGATGATGATAGATCAAAGGAATGGAATGGGTGGGGATCTTTCAGGTAAAACAATGATTATGTAAATAGGCCATAGTATCAGCAATGCAGGGTGGAGCAGGGGGAGCTGGCTTAATGCCCTACAGAGTAGCAGAGTATGTTGACCCAGCTTCCCTTTGGAGAGTAGGGAAGTCCCTACCATTGTTGTTCCCACTGAGGGCAAGGTCCTGTAGAGGCCCACAAGAGACTTTATGTTGGAGATGAACAGTGATGGTGGAAAGAGGGATCTGTTAGAGGTCTAGGCCTATCATATCTGTGTGGGAATCCCAGGATTCCCTGACTAGGATTCTGAATGATCGGCCTGGTAGTGACCAAAAGGGCCATCATTAGTGTGCCCGTCTCTTGCCCTTTTTCAGCTTTTGTAGTCCTTACTTTATTTGATAAGGTTAGACTTAGAGTGATTGAGGGAAGTGAAATAGAAAGTAGGTGAGGAGGGTATCTAGGTCTAAGTAGAAACTATTGATTAAGTACTTTATGGTGCTTTTTTTTTTTTTTTCCTCCAGGGTTATTGCTGGGCTCCGTGCCTGCACCATGAATCCACCACTCCTGGAGGCCATTTTCCCCCCCTTTTGTTACCCTTGTTGTTGTAGCCTCATTGTAGTTATCATTGTTGCCATTGTTGATGTTGTTCGTTGTTGGATAGGACAGAGAGAAATGGAGAGAGGAGGGGAAGACAGAGAGGGGGAGAGGAAGACAGACACCTGCAGGCCTGCTTCACCGTCTGTGAAGCGACTCCCCTGCAGGTGGGGAGCCGGGGGCTCGAACCGGGATCCCTACGCCAGTCCCTGCGCTTTGCGCCACATGCGCTTAACCCACTGCGCCACTGCCCGACCCCTATGGTGTCTTTTTTTAGGTCTTTCTAGTTGCTTGTTGCACTTATTGAGTCACTCTAGACTATGCACACTTTTATTTTAAGGTATAGACTTTCCCCTTATGGATACATGTGCATATGTGCCCTATCTCATGGGTCCTAGTCTATATCTAGGAGTCCTGTGAGCTAAGAAAGGTCTCATTTGAGTATTGAAGCTGGAAGTTTGACATCCAAGGCCTGGCATCTCTGGACTGTACCTGGAAGTGAAACATGTCCAGGTGGTCCTTGTTGCATGATGTGGTTGAGATCAGCAGATGTAGTATCAAATGGTATAGATCAAAAGAAGCATGAAAGAAAATGAGCAAAGTCCCAGAGATTCCATACAAGACCTTACCCCTAAACTGTTTCTGTCTTTCCCCAGTGAGGTAGGGCTCTGAAGAGCAAGCACAACTTTCTTAACCTCTGTCATTGGGGACTTTGAATTGCTTCCAAGTTTAGGCTAATAAAGGGGTAAGGTGATGGTACACCTGGTTAAGTGTATATATTACGAAGTTTAGGCTATTAAAAACAGTGTTGCAATGAACATAGGAGTAGAAAGATCTCTTCAGATAGGTGTATTTGCTTCCTGTGGATATATCTTCAGGAGAGGAATAGCTGGACTATAAGGTAGATCCATTTCCAGTGTTCTGAGAAGTCTCCAGACTGTTTTCTACAGGCGTTGGAACAACAATTACTAAGGAATAATCTTTAGAAAGGTAAAAGGAGTTGGTGTTTGCTATTCATTTCTCGTCACTAATTACAACCCCCATCAATTTTTCAGATTATTCAGGTGTTTGCAGAGTTTTTAAAATCTGTTTTTGAGTTAAAATTACTAATTAGTGCTATTTGTTGATCTGCAAACACCTGGGTTACAAAAGACTTCTACTCAAATAAACATTTGTTGACTTAGAATATTCATCCAAAAAGACTGTCTTAAAGAGCGAATGTTTGCTATTTGAATTTTGCCCTTTTCTGGGATGTTGTCTGGATCACAAATGAGGACTCCTGTCCCTTGCCAAAAAAGTCTATGTGTACTTTCTTTCAGGCCAAACCATGGGCAATTACAAAGCCTTTACTTAGTGGACTTCACTGGGGGAAAATTACTCTCTGTGATCATTAATTTTACATGTCAATTTGACTAGACCATGGGATACCCAGATATCTGATTAAACATTATTTCTGGATGCGTGGGGATATCTGTGAGGATATTTCTGGAAGAGATTAGCATTTGAATTGGTGATCTGAGTGAAGCAGATGGCTGTCCCAAATGTGGGTGGACATGGTCCAATCCACTGGAAGGCTTGAATAAATAAAAAAGGCAGAGGAATGTTGGACTCATCCTTCTCCTGCCCTGGTCACTCATCATTCTTTAACTTTTGTATTTATACTGGGATCTGTATCAGACTCTCCAACTCTCTGATCTCTGGATTATATGACTGGCCTCTCTAGGAGTCTAGTTTATAGACATGATAAGACTTCTAAACTTTCATGATTACATAAGCCTTATAATAACTATATATAGTTTATTCATATATATTATAACTATATATTAATTTATTTTATTTTGTATGCAGTGGTGTGTAATGAAGACACACATCCTGTTTTGTTTCTCTGGAAAACTCAGTCTAATACACTTTCATACAAGACTTGGAGCACATCCAGGGCTTTGCAGTCTGTGAAGTGAACTGCAGCCAGGAGCACAGGTCCTCCTACTGCTATGCCCTTACTATATCTGGGTTCCTAGGCCAGCAATTCTATATGGAAGTTTTCATATTGGGAAACCTTGAAGATTCTCTTCTTCACTTTAACTCAGTTTCCTTTACTATTTTTTTTTAATTTTAAAGTTATTTTTATTTTCTTTCTTTCCTTTTTCTTCCTTTTTTTTTTTTGCTATCAAGAAGCATTTATTAAGTTCCTAAGTATTCATTACCCACTGGAAATTTAGAGTTTCTTATGTAAGAGCAAACATACACTTGGAGAGAATGAATATTCTGAATCAGAACATTTATGAATGTAGTGAGAACATGACAATCTGTACAAAGGTTATAGATGACTATATGTATTTTCTTTTAAAATATTTTATTAGGATTAAAGGTTTTAAGAAAATACAGTTGGTGCATGTATAAAATTTCTGTTTTCTGAAAAAAACTCATCTAGCCTATGTCTTCCTCCACCATCACGCACTTGAAAGCCCCCTATTCCCCCATAGTCCTTTATTTTTGTGCAATACACTAAACTCAGTCCAAATTCTGCTTCATGTTTCTCCTTTTGTGTTCTTATTTCTCAACTTCTGTCTGTGAGTGAGATCATCCCATGTTCATTCTTTTTATGGCTTATCCCACATGATTCCTTCAAGCTTCATGCAAGATGAAGTGAAGAAGGTGAATTCATCTTTTTTTCTCCCTTTTTTTGGGAGGGGAATTAATGGTTCAAATCCCTGGTCCCCATCTGCATGAGGAAAGCTTTATGAGTGATGAAGCAGGACTGCAGGTGGCTCTCTGTCTCTCCTCTTCTTCATCTCCCCCTTCCCTCTGAATTTCTCTTTTGTCTCTATCCAATAATAAATAAATAAAATTTAAAAAAAAGAGAGAAAAAAGGAGAGACACCAAGGCACCAGTCTAGCCTTGTAAAGTTTCCCCTTTACATGTTACTCCTATGTGGTCTCTGGTGCTCAAATCTGGGTCCTCATGCATGGTAAAGTATGCACTCTCCTAGGTGAGCTACCTCCTGGGCTCTGGGCTTAACTCTTAAATTAAAAAAAATTCTTTATTGGGGGATTAATATTTTACATTCAACAGTAAATATAATAGTTTGTACATGCATAACATTTCTCAGTTTTCCAGTTAACTCTTAATTTAGGATGTGGTTTTTACCTCTGTACCAGTGATTGCCTTATGCTAACATATATGCGGTATCAAGAGGGTAGAATATGTGCAGTTATGTTTGTTCCAGTAAACCTAGGGAGTGTACCTGCCACAGACATGTTACCTTCATCACAAAATGTATTAGTATTCTCTGTGTTGCCCCTGTAAAGAGAAGTTCTGAGTTGTCATAAACATTCCATATTCCAAGATATTCCCTTGTGTTAGGGGTGGTGTTGTAAAAAAATTCAGTTCTCAGAACCAGTGCTTATTCAGAGCAACTTACCTTGTCCATGTTACTGATTTCCTGATTTATAATTTCATTTATTTTTTGCTCTAGGATCCACAGCTATGTGTATTTCTTATAGTCATCTCAGGAATGAAGATAAAATTGTCTGAAACCAAGTGCTTTTTAACTTTTATGAGGATTTAACTCTAAGTCAAATTTCTTGTCTATGATTGTCTATTTCATTTTCTTGTCTATGATTCCTTGGGCGAAAAAGTAGATAGGGGTAAAAAATAATCAAGGCTTCATCAGAAATCAGTGGTGTGGAAAATATGGATGATTATACAGTATATTTCTTTTGGGAAATAGTAAGAACTAAAGGTAATTCAAGTAACAATCTGAAAAGTCTGTAATGGTTACAAGTGGGTTTTGGTATGGGGAGGAACAGATACAAAATTTTTTTTTTTGGGGGGGGAAGGGCTGGGATTTTCATGCTTGTGTTATTTCACTGTACCTGATAGTCTTTCTCTCTTCCTCACCCCCTTCTTTCAGTGAGAAAGAGAGAGAGAGAGATGGGGAGAGAGAGAAAAGAGAAGAAAGAAAGACATGATACCACTGCTCCACTGGTCCTTCCCCCCAGGCAGGTGCACCCTGGTGGCTGGGGGTTTGAACCCAGATCCTCACACATGGTAACATGTGTGTCTTACTAGGTAAGTTATCTCCCTGGTCTTACATTGCTGCTCTTTACTATACATTTTCCTCTACTTATCATTTTTACCTTGTGCACCTATTACTTTGGGCAATTAAAAGTATACCTAAGTTGGATATTTGTGTTCTGTCTTGTCAGCCTCCCCCTAAATTTAGTGTAGCACCATCAACATTTTCCTGGACTTTTGTTTATTTATGATGAAGCATCTTGCCCCAGGTTTTAAAACTTAGCTTAAAAAAAAAAAAGTTCTGCTTTGGAGTTGGAAAGTAGTGCACCTGGTTGTGCATGTTACCATGCTCAAGGACCCAGGTTTGAGCCCCCAATCCCACCTGTAGAGGGGATGCTCTCCCTTTCTATCCCCATCCCCTCTCAGTTTTTCTGTATTACCAAATAAAAACAGAAAGAAAAGAAAAGAAATGACCTCTGGGAGTGGTAGATTCATAGTAGTAGCACTGAGCGATAACCCAGGTGGCAAAAAACAAAACAAAACAAAACCCACAAAACAAAACAAACAAACAAACAGACAAAAAACCAACCAGCCAAACAACAACATAAAAATTGCTTCTAAAGTCTTTTTCATGATTGTGAAGACCCTCTTAATCTAAGTATAGGAGAATCTTGAAACAGAGACGCATATAGAACTCAAGGGGAAAGAAATTGAAAGAAAGAAAGGAAGGAAGGAAGAAAGAAAGGAAGAAAGAAAGAAAGGGAGGGAGGAAGGAGAAGATAGGCTTGGATTCTGGGGGTTAAATTTTAGCTTCCTACTCTTCAGACTGGTAATTCTGGGAGGGATCTGAACACTGCCACAGGTCCTCCAGTAAGCAGAAACTTCTTCTTATTCTTATTTTTTATTTTTTATTTTATTTTATTTTATTTTATTTTTATTTTATTTTATTTTATTTTATTTTATTTTATTTTTATTTTATTTTATTTTATTTTTATTTTTTATTTATAAAAAGGAAGCATTGACAAAACCATAGGATAAGAGGAGTACAGCTTCACACAATTCCCACCACTAGACCTCCGTATACCATCCCCTCCACTGATAGCTTTCCTATTCTTTAACCCTCTGGGAGTATGGACCCAAGATCCTTGTGGGATGCAGAAGGTTGAAGGTCTGGCTAAGCAGAAACTTCTATTGACCACATAGCTAATTTTAGTCATGTGCTTTTTTAAAAAAACATTTTATTTATTTATTGGATAGACAGAATGAAATTGAGAGGGGAGAGAGAGAGAGAGAGAGAGAGAGAGAGAGAGAGATCTGCAGCACTACTTCATTACTTGTAATGCTTCCACCCTGCAGGTGGGGATCAGAGCCTTGAACCTGGATCCTTGTGCATAGTAACGTGTGCACTTAGTCTGATCAGCATGGGAGTTTTGACCTGCTGTGTTTCCAACCTGGGCCAGTTCACCCCTCCTTAGGCAACCTGCTGGTCCCCCGCTACCGGGGAGTCACCATATTAATAGATGCAGAACTTATTGTAGACGCCCTGTTGGCATAGTGCATTACAGCCCAGAACTCCTGAGCTCAAGTCATCCTCCAGCCTCAGCCTCCCGAGAAACTGGAACTACAGGCACTTGCCACCATGCCCAGCCATGTGTATTCAATCTGGTACTTCACCACCTGGTCCAGTTGGTTGCCTTTTAAGTGGTAGAAAAAAATGTATTTTAACTCTTGATACTTGCTGAAACTTAGCTAAAAAGTAAAAAAAAAAAAAAACACTAAGCAGAACTTGTACTGGAGTTGGTGTACTACATTAAAGTAAAAGACTACGGGGTGGTCGGGGGAAGGGTTCATTCAGGTCCTGTAACATGATAGCAGAGGAGGACCTGCTGAGGGTTGTCTTGTTATGTGGAAATGTTATACATGTACAAACTGTTGTATTTTATTGCTGACTGTGAAACATTAATCCCCCAATAAGGAAATTTTAAAAAAGAAAAAAAAAAGTACAAGTTGATGTTCAAGATTCTGGCTTCTTAAAATATACATATTTACGTATGAGATAGAAATTGAGAGAGGGATGGAGAGAGACATCTGCAGCACTGCTTCACTGCTTGTTAAGCTTCCACCCAGCAGATGGGGACCAGGGACTAGAGCCAGGGTCCTTGTGAATGTTAATCTTAGGGACTGTACAGGGATGGAGCTTTGGAAACTGTTGTGACATAGCATAGCATAGCACGGCTCTTGGGACATAACTGGCTGGGGCTGACATCAGGCTGATGGACTGGTGGAAACCAAGTTAACTTGCAGGTGGCTGGAAGTTTGGCCTTCTTTGTCCAAGCATGTGCTATGACTGGAAGCTGGAGTGGTGGCGTCTCTAGAGGCAGCTGGGGAGGATGCCTGAGAGAGAAAGATGGTCACTGAGGGATGGCAACTTCTCCTGGGGTTTGTACACACGTGACTTTAAACTTTGGTAATCAACTTTTCTCATGGGTCTGGTCTATTTTTACTCCTTATTTTCTGATGTCTTCTGTGGCTCGCAGTGACCCCACTTGAGGATTCCCAGGACCAGCCGTACTGCTGCTGACCAGTATAAATGAACATGTGGGGCTGAACTTTGGGTAACTAATTCATGGACTTATGAGACTAGCTTATCTCACCCTTGCTGATTATTGCTTATCTTGCTGTACTTAAAATAGACATCTCATACTATTGTACTACCGTAGTAAAGCTTTGATTGTTTAAACCTGCTCCCAGTCATGCCACAGACAAGTCCTTTACATGCCATGCAGCCAAGTCCATCATGTGCTACAGCCAAGTCTTTATTTTTTACTTACAACAGGAAACCATGAACATCCAGATCATGGACATATTGTTGCATGCTATCACATGCTCCCCATGCCAGTGGGGAAGAAATTCAAAGTAGCACTAGGAGATGGGAGTGGGACAGATCTTGGAAAGCACAAAGGAAGCACCTTGCACACTGTGGGTAGCCTATAGAACGATGGTTGCCTATAGAACGGTTGCCTATAGAACGAGAGTGGGTGTAGTATGATATGGTTGCCTATAGAACGAGAGTGGGTGTAGTATGATAAGGAGGATGGAAGCCAGCAGCCATTCCCAGTTGCTGGAAACTGGAAATCAGGCAGAATTCTCTCAAAGCTGTCAGAATTCCTATTGGTAGATATCCTTCACCCTGCGCACATGGTAGAAGGGAAGTAGTGCTTCTCAGTGATTTTCTCTAAGCTTTTGCTGTTGGCTTCCAAGAATCAAGAGACAGTTCCAACATCTATAGAAGTTGGCTGTGTCCTTGGCTCCTAGGATTATTTTGCAATCTGCTTTTCACACGTCTTAGTCTTCTTTTGACAGGAGAAAAGGGAAAGACATTTCTCTGTGTTATGCCACCTTCTTCTTTCTTCTCATTTGTATCTATCTCCCTTTCTTTTGCTATCTAGAAAGTCATTTACATTCTCCCATATGGAGTTTCTGGACCCTCTCCCCAGCCATGAACCTACCTTGGGGTACTTTTCTGCAATGGAGTCATTACAAACAATGGTATTCACATTAGGGAGATAGCACAATGGTTTTGCAAAAAGCTTTTCATGCCTAAGACACCAAAGACCCCAGGTTCAATCCCCAGCACCACTATAAACCAGACCTGAACAATTCCCTGGAAAAATTAGAAGGAGAAGAAATTATATTACTCTAAAATAATTGAATTATTCTGTTGCAAGCATTCAGATATGACCAAATACACAGAGCAATAGCTCTCAGGACCTAGGGGCAGCTTAATCATAGTTCAGAACAGGGCTTAAAAACTTCAGAGTAGGGCAGCGTACATAGCATAATGGTTATGCAGAGATTTTCATGCCTGAGGCTTCAAGATCCCAGGTTAAGTTGTACCATCATAAGCCAGAGCTGATCAGTGGTCTGGTACAAACAAAAACGAAAACAGAGAAACCTTTATAGAGTGTACATCTCCTCCTCTCAGGATTCCTAGTGTGCACATAACATTCTGTCGCAGCTTGGTTTGTACTGAAATCAGGACCTGAGATGAAGGCTTGGTGCAAGTAGTTTACCTGGGACATTATTCCAGAAAGCAGGAATGAGGTGGACTGTGAGAGTAAAAGAGAAAAATTAAACTTAAGAATATATTAAGGGACCTGGGTGGTGGCACTCTTGGTTGAAGGTACATGATATTGTTGGAAAGAGAAACTAGTTAAGTATATGGAAGTCCCCAAATCACCAGTTCACTCTAGTGAGAGTTCACCATGAATCTTCTTGAAAGAATTACAAGATAGGGGTGGAGGTAGATAGCATAATGGTTATACAAAGAGACTCATGCCTGAGGCTCAAAGTCCTAGGTTCAATCCCCTGTATCACCAACCATAAGCCGGTAAAACAAACAAACAAACAAACAAACAAAAACAAAACAAAACATGAGGTCCTGACTTTTTTTTTTTTTTTTTTGTCTCCAGGGTTATTGTGGGGGCTCGGTGCCTGCACCACGAATCCACTGCTCATGGAGGCCATTTTTTCCCTATTGTTACCCTGGTTGTTTTACCATTGTTGTGGTCATTATTATCGTTGTTATTGATGTCATTTTGGTTGGATAAGACAGAGAGAAATGGAGAGAAGAGGGGAAGACAGAGACAGGGTGAGAAAGATAGACACCTGCAGACCTGCTTCACCGCCTGTGAAGCGACTCCCCTGCAAGCGGGGAGCCAGGGGCTTGAACCAGGATCCTTCCATTGGTCCTTGCGCTTTGTGCCACGTGCACTTAACCCACTGCACTACCACTCGACCCCAGAGGTCCTGACTTTTACTCCTGTTTGACTGCATAATCCAGCATGATATTCTGGTCACCTGTCTCTCTCTCTCTCTCTTAAAAATATGATGACAAGAAAGAGAGTTTGTGATAAGGTATACAAAGTTCCATTTCCTTTATTACAAAAATGTGAGGTAGAAATTGTGACGTGTAGCTGTTTCAAGTCCCTCCCCAGCAGACTTGTACATCCTTGGTGATACTACCCCACTCATGTACTCATTTGATCCTTTTTGTGTGGCTTGGGAGTTTTTCTTTCTCACTTGGATTCTGAGAGGCCATTTAAATTAAGACCTCCTCTTTATTCTCTTTATTATGTTTTCCAGTTAATTACATTCTTTTTGTCAACAGGGTTCTTGCTGAGACTCCATATATGCATAATGAATCTATTGCTCCCACTAGTTATTTTTTCCTCTTTCCCTCCCTCCCTTTCTTGTTTTCTTTCACTCATTTTTTTCTTTTTTGGAAAGAGACAGAAATTTAGTTGTGTGTGGGGAGGACACATGAAACACTGCTTTGCTGCATTTGAAGCTCCCCTACTGCAGATGGGAACCAGGGGCTTGAACCTGGGCCCCTGTGCGCTGTAATGCGTGTGCTCTGCCTGGCGCATCACTGCCTAGCCCCCTGAGTACCTCTTCTTTTCTTTCTTTTTATTTAAATGATTTAATTCTGACAATCCATGCTAGTACATGAAGTTTTTTTTTTCACTTTTTATTTGTGATTAATAGTGGCTCCCACTGCTAATTGAAATATCACTACTGCTAGATGAAATACCCAAACTACTACTAGTTGAAATTCCAGGCCGAGTGGTAGCACACCTGGTTGAGCAAGCATGTTACCATGCCCAAGGACCTAGATTTGGGCTCCCTGTTCCCCACCTGCTGGGAGGATACTTCATGAGTGGTGAAGCATGTCTGCAGGTATCTATCTTTCTCCCTCCCTCCCTTCCCTTTCAAATTCTCTCTATCCTATCAATAAAATAAAACAGAGGAAGAAATTAAAAAAGTGAGCGGGGGGAAGTTGGCCGCTGGGAGCACTGGCTTCATGTGCTGGCACTGAGCCCCAGCAATAACCCTGGTGGCAAAACAAACAAACAAACAACAACAATAACAACAAACCAGGGAATCTAGAATATAGGGTGTGAGGAAAGGAAGGGAAGAAGTCTGCAGGCCATGGAGCTTACTAGACTCAGATCCCTGATTCAGGCTGGGTCTTTATCTCTTTTCCATCTAAGGACCCTATCTCTCTCTTTATCCCTTCAGAGGTTTTTTTTTTTTTTTCCCCTGTTCTTATGTAGATGCTAGCTAATGTCCCTTAGCATCCTCCAGGCCTTAAAAACAAATAAATAAACAAAACTAACTTAGAATGTTTGTTATGCAGAATCAAATTAAGCAAGCCTTATTGCTGTAGAATTTTTGAGTCAGGGGAAAACACGTTTAATTGGAATGGTAAATCCTTACTATTCATTTGTTTTAGTCTCCACAAGGCATGAATTAAGTTAAAATATTTGAATACTGGAAAGATACAAAAACAGAAGGTAAATATTTTCCTTTATCTTTCACTTATTCATGATATAGAGTTAAATATGAAAAGTCTGCATAGTGTGCTGCTTTGCCATGTGTGAAACCCAGGTTTGAGCTTAGCCCTTTATTGAATTAAAGGAAGCTCCAGTGTTGTGGTTTTGACACTTCCAGTTCCTTACCTCTCTACCTTTCTGTCTTTGTCTAAAAAAAATAAAAAAGAAGGGCATGAAGGTAAGAAAATCTGTTCTAATCCTGTTCCCCCAATTTTTGTTAATGATTAAAGGTACACCTAGGAATTTTTTTTTTGTTCTGCAGTGATGTAATTTTTTTTTAGTTTCTTTATTGAGGAATTAATGTTTTACATTTGACAGTAAATACAATAGTTTGTACATGCATAACATTTCCCAGTTTTCCATATAACAATACAACCCCCACTAGGTCCTCTGTCATCCTTATTTGGACCTGTATTCTTACCCCCACCAATCCCAGAGTCTTTTATTTTGGTGCAGTACACCAATTCCAGTTCAGTTTCTACTTGTGTTTTCTCTTCTGATCTTGTTTTTCAACTTCTGCCTGAGAGTGAGATCATCCCATATTCATCCTTCTGTTTCTGACTTATTTCACTTAACATGATTTCTTCAAGCATCCAAGATTGGCTGAAAATGGTGAAGTCACTGTTTTTAATAGCTGAATAGTATTCCATTGTGTATAAATACCACAACTTGCTCAGCCACTCATATGTTATTGGACACCTGGGTTGCTTCCAGGTTTTGGCTATTACAAATTGTGCTGCCAAAAACATATGTGTACATAGATCTTTGTGGATGGGTGTATTGGGTTCCTTAGGATATATCCCCAGAAGAGGAATTGCAGGATCATAGGGTAGGTCCATTTTTAGCCTTCTGTGAGTTCTCCAGACTGTTCTCCACAGAGGTTGGACCAATTGACATTCCCACCAGCAGTGTAGGAGGGTTCCTTTGACCCCACAACCTTTCCAGCATTTGTTGCTGCTACCTTTTCTGATGTATGACTTTCTCACAGGAGTGAAGTGGTATCTCATTGTTGTCTTGATTTGCATTTCTCTGACAATCAAAGACTTGCAGCATTTTTTCATGTGTTTTTCAGCCTTTTTGGATCTCTTCTGTGGTGAATATTCTCTCCATGCCCTCTCCCCATTTTTGGATGGGGTTATTTGTTTTCTTGTTGAGTTTGGCAAGCTTTTTATATATTTTGGTTATTAGCCTCTTGTCTGATGTGTGGCATGTAAAGATCTTATCCCATTCTGTGAGGGGTCTCTTGGTTTCTTTTGCTGTGAAGAAGCTTTTTAATTTGATGTAGTCCCAAAGGTTTATGCTTGCCTTAGTCTTCATTGTAATTGGATTTGTTTATTGAAGGTGTCTTTAAAATGTATGCGGAAAAGAGTTCTGCCAATATTTTCCTCTAAGTTTCTGATAGTTTCCTTGTTCCACTTGGAATTTACTTTTTTATTTGGTGAAATATAGTGGTTCAGTTTCATTCTTCTGCATGTTTCAACCCTTTTTTTCCCAACACCATTTGTTGAAGAGACTCTGCTTTTCCCATTTAATAGTCTAGGCACCTTTGTCAAAGATTAGATGTGCATAGGTGTGGGGGCTTACTGGTCAATGTGTCTATTCATGTTCCAGTACCAAGCAGTTTGGATGACAATGGTCCTATAATAGAATTTGAGATCTGGGAGTGTGATGCCCCAGTTCTGTTCTTTCTTCTCAAGATTGTTTTGTAATTCTGCACATAGGAATTTTTTTTTGTTTCCAGGTTTATTGCTGGGGCTTGGTGCCTGCACCATGGATCCACTGCTCCTGGAGGCCTTTTTTCCTCTTTTATTGCCCTTGTTTTATCACTGTTATGATTATTATTATTGCTGTTATTGATGTTGTTGGACAAGACAGAGAGAAGTGGAGAGAGGATGGGAAGACAGAGGGGGAGAGAAAGATAGGCACCTGTAGACTTGCTTCACTGCTTGTAAAGTGATGCCCCTGCAAGTGGGGAGCCAGATGCTGGAACCGGGATCTTTATGCTGGTCCTTGCACTTTGTGCCACTTGCGCTTAACCTGCTGCGGCTACCACCTGAGCCCTTTAATTTTTTAGTCCCCAAAGACTGAAAATTAAAAGAGGAAAAAACAGTGTGCTTCTTCACTGAACAGTTAGCAAGCAGCTTATCTAATTCTCTAGTACCTTTAAGAGATGAAGGAAAAGAAGAGGAGGAGGAAAAGGAGGAAAGGAGAGGGAGGTAAGAGGGTCAGAATAAAGAGAGCAGCAGAGGGTCAGAAATGTCAGCCCTCTCCACCCTCCTCTGTTGACTGACAGGGCCAGAGCACTGTGTGCTCATCTAGTCCCACTGTACTGTTGACAGTGTGCTTTCTGTCCCTCAGCTCTCTTCATCCAGGGTACAAAATTCTTTTTGCAACAAAGATAGTGCAGAGACCATGGTAATACTTTCTTGAGCATTTATTCCATGCTAAGTATTTAAAATGCTATCTCTTCCAATCCTTTTACCTGTCTTCTGCTGTCCCCACTTTACAGAATAGTGAGGCCAGAAAAGTGAAGCACAGTCCAGATTTACACTGCTGGCAGTGCAGTGCAGAATTCCAACCCACACAGCTGAACATCAGAGCACACATTCCTCTTGCTAGGTCCTAGCCCTGGAGGCACAACTGTGAATATTCTGCAGCAAAAGGATTTCCAACACAATTTCAGAAACAACATTCTGCAACATTTTTGCAATACGCCCAGCCTAAGCCAGGAAAGCTGCTTACATGTGCTTTCCTCCCCTCAGGTAATTTCTGAAAGGTGGGGGTTGTTCTTCCTTAGGTTTAGATTGGTCAACTTTGTATACTGTGTTTTAACAACAATGGGTGAAACTGGATAAAGAAGTTATGGGTCATATAACTAATGGAGTACTACTCAGCAGTTTTTAGAAGATAATATTGTATCCTTTGGGATGAAATGGGGGAAACTGGAGGTGATTATGAATATGTAGTAAAGTAAGTAAGAAAGTTGAAGGACAGCTACTGGATGGTTTCACTCATGTGGAATATAGAGAATTAAAATACATGAGTTTGAAAAAAAGGAAAGTTAGTCAACCCATGTCTAAAACCTTAGGAAAAGTATGGTGGTTATCACTGGGGGTCTAGGGACCCAGAACTTCAGTGGTAGGAGTGATGAGAAACTATAATATTATTATCTTATAATATTATAAATCACTAATAAAAGTTAAAAAAGAAAAAAAGTGGGTGAAGGAGCAGCAGAATCATTCACTTGCATAATGTATTGCTTTGCTTTGTGTGTGGCCCAAGTTTGATCCATTACACTGATGGAAGCTTTGCTACTGTTTCACTCTCTCTCTCTCTCTCCCTCTCTCTCTCTCTCCCTCTCTCCTTCCTTCTCTCCTTCTTTGTCTCTTAAAAAACAGGCTAAGAAAACTTAATACAGTGATATTTCAGGAAGAAAACAGAACTACTGATAAAGGAATTTAATAGATTACTCAGGAGTGGCCATGCTACTAGACAGTGCTTAGGTTTGGGCAATCTGGAGGTAAAATATAAACATTACTGGTAATTCTTGACATTTATGAACATCACAACAAGGGTAGCTTGGAAAACCTGCTTAAGGGGAGCTAGAAGGTCTAGATGGGAAGCTCAGGAGGCCTGGAGGAAAGATTTCAATTCCTCTCTCTCTCTCCCTCTTTTTAAAAAACTTAAAAAAATTATCTTTATTTATTAATTGGATAGAGTTACAGTCAGAAATCGAGTGGAAGGGAGAGGCAGAGAGGGAAAGAGACAGAGACATCTGCAGCCCTGCTTTACCACTCACAGTTTTCCTTCTGCAGGTGGGGACTGGGGGCTTGAACCTGGGTCCTTGCACATTGCAACATGTGTGCCCAACCAGGTGCGCCACCACCCAGTCCCTCTCTCCCTCTTTGACTCTCATTAATGCATAAATAAAAATCTTTTTATAAAAGAACAAGAAAGGTAAAATTGAGGATACTTACAGACCAAAAATTTACCTGTTTGTGATTTTTACCTTGCTTTCAAATAGATCTTTCTTGTAGTAAAGCTTCCTCAATGAAGAATAACATATTCATAATGAAGAAAGATCTTAAAATGAGAAATATTTACATTTTAATGAGACAGGATCCAAGGAGCTTGAAGGGAGCGTATTGTAAGAGCTACTGGGACATGATAAGAAGCAAGAAAGTTTCCTTTTTATTCTCTTTGTTCATGACAGCTGCTGTTCTTCTACACCATTTTAAAGCCAAACAAATTGTTGACTAATCATGAACCTAAAGGCTGGAATAGTGCAGATGAAGATTTGGGGGTCTCTGTTTTGTAGATAGTTAGTAGGCCTATTTTAGGTATATTCCAAAGGGCCCATGACTATACCAGTGTTTTTTTTTTTTTTTCCTGAGCCTGACATCTGATATGCAGGTGGATCCACATTATTGTCTGGGGAGATAATGTCATGGATGCATAAAGGATCAGAAAGCAGAATCATGGAAGAGAGTAACTTCCAAATATGGGAAAGCTGTATAAATATTGTTGACTGTAAACCCCATCGATTTTATCTGATCTGGGGCCCATGTTCAGCTTAGGAGGCTATGTGACCTCTGGATCCCTGTAAATCTGAGCTCACATTCTGTGGTCATGAGTAGGAACGTTCGAAGCTGCCCCAGTTTCAGAACCAATCTTCCTCAGGTGGTAGATAGAGTATGTTGTCCCTTCATCTTCCTTAGGTGGTAGATAGAGTATGCCTCCCTTCAGAGGATGGAACATTCTCTACCGTGGTTGATCCATGTTGAGGGCAAGGTCCTGTGGGGGACCTTGTGAGGGGTCTGTTGTGTTGTTCCTGGTAGAGATGACCAGTAACAATGGAGAGAGGGATCTTTTCAAGGTCTAGGCCCATCTTGTATGTTTGGGAATCTCAGGACTCCCTGACTATGGCCCCAGATGAAGGGGTGGCCTGATAGTGACTAGAGTCATCATTAAAGTATGCCAGTTTCTTGTCCTTATTCAGCTTTTCCAGTCCTTACTTTGATAAGGTTAGCTTTGGAGTGACTGAGGGAAGTGTAATAGGAAGTAGGTGAGGAGGGTATCTAAGTCTAAGTAGACACTATTTCATTATGAACTTTATGGTGTCTTTTTAGGGCTTTCTACTTGCTTGCTGCATATACTGACTCGCTGCAGACTATTGTACATTTCTGCTTTCAAGTATATATTTTTGCCCTAATTTATGGATACATGTGAACATATGTCCTACCTTATGGGACCTGGTCTATATCTAGGTTTTGGGACTTTGTTAGGAAGTGAACCACCTGAAACAGAACTAGAGAATCCTATGAAAAGTCTGTCCGGAGTAATGAGGCTGAAGGGTTGGCATTCCATGTCTGACATCTCTGGACACGGTCTGAAGTGAAACTTGCTGAGGTGGTACTTATTGCATTGATTAGGTTGAGATCAGCAGAAGCAATATCATTTTGTATGAATTGAGAAAAGCATGCAGGAAATTGAGCCCCACCCTGAGGTTCCAGGACTGGGGGAAATATGGGTTCTATAGAGGAAGTGGGAGCTCCCTGCTGTCTTAAGGTTTAAGAAGGCAATAGATAGTTATTTCTGTTAAAAGCCTCTTTTGTGGGAGTCGGGTGGTAGTGCAGCGGGTGAAGCGCACATGGCGCAAAGCACAAGGACCAGCGTAAGGATCCCGGTTCGAGCCCAGGCTCCCCACCTGCAGGGGAATCACTTCACAGGCGGTGAAGCAGGTCTGCAGGTGTCTGTCTTTCTCTCCCCCTCTGTCTTCCCCTCCTCTCTCTATTTCTGTCTGTCCTATCCAACAATGACAACATTAATAACAACAACAGCTACAACAATAAAACAAGGGCAACAAAAGGGAATAAATAAATATATAAAGAAAGAAATGTTAAATAAAAAAAGCCTCTTTGGTTCTTTTTCTTCCCTGTAGGCTATGGGAGTCTGAGGGATTTTAAACTATAAGTAGGCTTCTTAGCTTAATCACTCACTACTCACCAAGAGATAAAGTGGGGTAGGGGAGAGATAGCACAGTGGACATGCAAAGAGACTTTCACATCCCACGGATCCAAAGCTCTGGGATCAGTTCAGTTTCTCTGCCAAGCCGGGCAGCACTACTGGACCCTGTGAGTTTCTAAAGAAGTCCTGTTTATAGTCCATAGGTTCTGAGGCAATTATTCAACATGTTCTCATAAGGAGAACAATGTGGAGAGGTTCCCACTATACAGCCCCACTGCTAGGCCACTGAGGGGTAGCTCTTCTTCTGAGTTTCCTGGTCAGTTCTGTTTTCCCAGATGTCAGCACAGGGTCTCCCCCCCTGCTGCTCCAGCCTCTGAGGGCAGTAGCAACAGAGATTCACAGTTGCATTTGGTGAGTCTTAGGGGAGTCCTCTTCTCCCTTCAGCTGTTCCCTTGTTGGTGAAACAGATGGAGGTGGTGTCTCAATTGGTAACTGGTGGACTTTTACCAGCCACTCAGTCTCTCTTTAGGCTCTTTCCTGTCCACGAGCCACAGTGTTTGCACTCACCGGTGGTTTAGTGAGTTCCTGAAATCGTTCTAGTCCTGCCTTGTTGCTGTCCCAGGTGTTCTCCTTTGGTACTCCTAGTTGACCTGGAAGAGGAGAGGAGAGAAACACAGCTGCTGCTGCGCCATAGCCCCGCCTCCAGAAGTCTCCTTTGTTTTTATTTTTAATCAGAGCACTGCTCAGCTCTGATTTATGGTGGCGGGGGGCTTGAAACTGGAGCCCCAGGCATGAAAATCTATTGCATAACTATTGTACTATCTTGCTAGCCCTTGTGTGTCAAAAGGAAGCAGGTAAATTCAGTCAGCCTACACTATTGTTTGACTCATATCCTGATACATTTATGCAAAAAATACATTTGTAGAGAGATACAGAGACAAAGACAGAGACACACAGAGACAGATACACACACAAAGGGAAAGACCCCATGGTACCAAAGTTTCTCCATTGCAGTGTTGCCAGAGTTGAACTTGGCTTGCACACATGGCAAAGCAGGTGCATTATCCAGTTGAACTATTTTTTTTTATAATTGGGGAATTAATATTAACAAATTGATACCATGTGTGCTCTGTTGGGCGCATCATCTCTTGGCCTCAGCTTGAGTTTTTACCCACTAGGGTATTTGAGTTTCTGAGAACATGATTGCATGCTGGAATCTGCCTGTACTAGTCATTTTGCACAGCTGAAATGTGTCTTTTGGGCAGGAAGATAGCTGACTTGGTTGTACAGGTGACTTGTCATGCATAGAATCTTGGTTCAAACCCTGACATCACATGAGAGTGTTACGGCACCAGTAGAAACTCAGTTCTATGGTTTCTCTCTGAAATTAAAAACAAACAGACAAACAAACAATTGAGAAAACTGTTCAGAGAGTAGTGAAGTCATACATGCATGAGGCTGCAGTGCCACATTAAAAAAAGCGTCTCGCTGAGGCTGAAGATGAATGCACTTCAGCTATTCTCTATTAACTCTGTTTTCTGCAAGTCATTGCAGCCTCTTGAAGGGTCTTTTGGGCAGGAAAGTTAAATGGACTTTAAGTACCTGCTCCCTTAGCCTCTTTGCTGCCATGGTAGGTGGATATGAGAGAGAGAATCTTGATTTAAAGTGAGGGGTAGGGAGCTGGAGTGCTTCCCTTGATTTTTTTAAAATTGAAGTATAAAATGACTTATGGTAATATATTAGTTCTAGATATACAACATAATGATCTGACATTCATACATTGACAATGTGAAATGAACCAGCATGATACATCTGTTTCCCATCTTAAGAAAAAAAAATGTATTTGCAATGCAGTTCTATTGCCTGCATTTCCCATGCTGTATATGACATACTTACTTTACAACTGGAAATTTGTTTTTCCCATACAAGTGTATATAAACATCTTTCAAAAAGATGTAGGGAGTTGAGTGGTAGTGCAGCAGGTTAAGTGCACATGGCACAAAGCTCAAGGGCCAGCTTAAGGATCCTAGTTTGAGCCACCAGCTCCCCACCTGCAGGGGAGTCACTTCACAAGTGGTGAAGCAGGTCTGCAGGTGTCTCTCTGTCTTCCCCTCCTCTCTCTATTTTTCTCTTTCCTATCTAACAATGATGACATAGATAACAGCAATAATAATAACTACAACAACAATAAAAAACAAAGGCAAAAAAAGAGAAAATAAATAAAATTTAAAAAGTAAGATGTAAAAGCAAGAGCAGTTGTAGAAGAAATGGGAAAATGTTTTAAGACAAATTATCTTCTTTCTCTATGTTACTTGTCATATTTCAACTTTGTTTTGAGATATTTGAAGTAGAATCTTTTGTCTTCATAGTAGTTGTAATTTCCTTTACATTCACTCCACAAAGAAAGGAGACAAGTTTCTCACTCCAAAATACGCTCTTAGTCCCTCTAGAGGGATATATATATATGTAATATATATTTAATATATATATATATAATATATATGGAATAAATATATAATGCAGTTTATAATATTATTCCATAACTGTATTTCCCAGTAGACCCACTTTACCTCAAAAGTCAGTTTATCTTTATTCTAGTAGAATTATTTCTTCTTAACAGAAATTAAAAGAAAGGAGTACTAAATATAACTTTGGGGGAGTATAGAGAGTTCTGAGGTCATAACAAAGCATTCTAGAACTTATCTACTAAAATTTTTGAAAACTGTGCTTTTTAAAAGATTTTTTTTATGGCGGTGGGCACACCAGAGCAGAACTCTGGAACATGCAATGCTGGGGATTAAACTCAGGACCTCATACTTGAGTATCCAATGCCTTATCTACTTTTTAAAGATCTATTTATTTAAAATATGGGTTTTAATTTTTTATATTTATTTATTCCCTTTTGTTGTCCTTGTTGCTTTATTGTTGTAGTTATTATTGGTCATCATTGTTGGACAGGACAGAGAGAAATGGAGAGAGGAGGGGAAGACAGAGATGGGGAGAGAAAGATAGACATCTGCAGACCCGCTTCACCGCCCGTGAAGCGACTCCCCTGCAGGTGGGGAGCCGGGGGCTCGAACTGGGTCCCTACGCCAGTCCTTGCGCTTTGCACCACCTGCGCCCAACCCACTATGCTACCGCCTGACTCCCAAAACGTGGGTTTTAAAAATTAGTAATGTGAGGATCTGGGAGGTAGCATGATGGTTCTGCAAAGAGACTTTCATGCCTGAGGTTCTAAAGTCCAAGGTTCAGTGACACCATCATAAGTCATTGTTGAGCAGTGCTCTGGATTCTTTTTTTCTTTTCTTTTTTCGTCTTCAGGGTTGTTGCTGTGGCTCAGTGCCTGCACTGGGAACCTACTGCTCCTGGAGGATTTTTTACCATTTTGCTGCCCAAACCTGAATGTTCTTTGCTCTAAGACACCATGGTCAGACGTCTCTAGGCATGAGGAGCCCTTTTCTGACTGGTGCTAGAGTCTACCAGTGCACACAGGTATGGAGGCTACTTTTTGGCTATTTTTTAAAGTGATTTGGTGGAGCCTAAATCACTGTGTTTAGCCCTGTTTGCTCATCATAGTATAGGAGAACTTAAAAATGCCTTGAACAAGGGGCTGGGTGGTGGCTCACCTGGTAGACCACACACATTACTATGCAAAAAGACCAGGGGGAATCTTTATGAACATTGGAGGAATGTTACATGTGTCTCTCCTCTCTCTCTCTCTCTCTCTCTCTCTCCTCTCCCTCACCATTTATCTGTTTCAGAGCACTGCTCAGTTCTGGCTTATCATGGTGTGGGGGCTTGAACCTGGAACTTTTCAGCCTCAGGGATGAGAGTCTCTCTGCCTAACCATTATGTTGTCTCCTTTCACTTTCTCTTACCCTTTATTTAAAAAGTGATTAGAGGATGGTTCAAAGGGAAGACAGTGCCACAAAGAGGAGAGAGTGAATCACTGTGGAACATCACTGAGAGATTGAGTAAGATGGGGATAGAGAAGTGAACATTGAATTTGTCAATATGGAGCCAGTTTGACCACAGCATGGATGGCAGAGGGTACGTGAGCAGAACTAATTGCAGCAGGCTCAGAGATGTCAGGAAGAATGTATTAGAGACTATGCTCTAAATGACTTTTGCAAGTCTGGATTAAAATATAATGGAGATATTGGTAGGTAAGTGGAAGGAGCTGTGGGGTCAGGAGAATATTCCTGGGGAAGGAGGGGAAGTGCTTGACATGCTTAGGAATGCTTCTTTAAAAAAAACATTTATGGGGGTCGGGCGGTGGTGCAGTGGGTTGAGTGCATGTGGCACAGAGCACAAGGACCAGCGTAGGGGTCCCAGTTCGAGCCCCCGGCTCCCCACCTGCAGGGGAGTCGCTTCACAGGCGGTGAAGCAGGTCTGCAGGTGTCTATCTGTCTCTCCCCCTCTCTGTCTTCCCCTCCTCTCTCCATTTCTCTCTGTCCTATCCAACAATGAACAACATCAACAATGGCAATAATAATAACTACAACGAGGCTACAACAACAAGGGCAACAAAAGGGGGGAAAATGGCCTCCGGGAGCAGTGGATTCATGGTGCAGGCACCGAGACCAGCAATAACCCTGGAGGAAAAAAAAACATTTATTTATTTATTGCATAAAGGCAGATAAATCAAGAGAGGCACTGAAGCACTGCTTCACCACTAAGGAAGCTTTTTCCCTATAGGTGGAGACTGGGAGTTTGAACTCAAGTTTTTGTGCATAGTAACGTATGGATGTGCCACTGCCTAAGGATGCTTCTGTAGTCTAGGAATAGACCTTCTGTGGGCATTAATGCTTTTATTTAATTAAAAAAATTAATTTGCCTTTCCCCCTTTTGTTGCCCTTGTTGTTTTATTGTAGTTATTATTGTTGTTGTTATTGTTATTGATGCCGTCATTGTTGGGTAGGAGAGAGAGAGGGAGAGTGGAGGGAAAGACAGAGAGGAGGACAGAAAGACACCTGCAGACCTGCTTCACTGCCTGTGAAGTGACTCCCCTGCAGGTGGGGAGCCGGGGGCTCGAACCGGGATCCTTACGCTGGTCCTTGTGCTCTGTGCCACATGCACTTAACCTGCTGTGCTACTGCTGGATGCTTACATTTAATTTTGAGGGGATTAGAGTGAGTCAGAAAATCTGAAGGCTACAGACATATCTATGTAGTTATAGATTTAAAGTCTTTTTTTTTTTTTTTTTTTTTTTTTGCAATAAAGGTTATATTGCATGTGTGACTCCACTGCTCCCAGTGGCCAATTTTTCTTTCATCTAGAAAGAAGGTGATGGACAAAGAGAAATAGAAGTAGAGAGGGAAAGAATTACACTGAGAAAGAGAGACACTGCAGCAATGCTCCCCCCTGCAGTCATTCCCCTGTGGTGCTCCAGGACTTGAACCAGTGTCCTTTCATATGGTAATGTGCCTGCTGTAGTGGGGGAGTCATTGCCAGGTTCCCTTCAAAGGCCTTTTAAAAAAAAATCTTTATTTGATAGCAACAGCTAGAAATCAAGAGGAAGGGGGAGATAGGGAGGGAAAGAGATAGAGAGACACATGTAGCCCTGCTTCACCACTTGTGAAGCTTCCTCCCTGCAGGTGGGGGCCAGGGGCTTGAACCTGGGTCCTTGTACACTGTAATGTGTGCGCTCAACCAGATGCACCACCACCTGGTTCCCCCTTCAGTGGTCTTTAAGTGATGAAAAGAAGCAGCTGATTTGGTCTTCCTGGGCAGGGGTATCCCGGTCTCTGTGAGTTTGTTGTGTGGAGAGTAGTAGAGAGCAGGAGGGACTTTTCTTTTCTTTTCTTTTCTTTTCTTTTCTTTTCTTTTCTTTTCTTTTCTTTTCTTTTCTTTTCTTTTCTTTCCTTCCTTCCTTCCTTCCTTCCTTTTCTTCTCCAGGATTATTGCTGGGGCTTGGTGCCTGCACTACAAACCTTTTGCTCCTGGCAGCTGTCTTTTCCATTTGTTGCTGTTGTTGGATAGGACAGAGAGAAATTGAGAGAGGAGGGGAAGACAGAGTGGGGAGAGAAAGATCTGCTTTACCGCTTCTGAAGTGACCCCCCTGTATGTGGGGGCTCAAACCAGGATCCTTGTGGGGGTCCTTGTTCTTCGTATGCCAGGCTGTTGTGGGGGGGGGGGGCTCTCTCAGGTACAGGCCTTCTAATGTGTCCACTATGTTGCACACCAGAAACAGGTGTCAAGAAGGACGTACCTTGAGGCAGCAGTGGCAAGTACTATGGGACTCTCTTAGTGTTCATGGCTTGTGACACAACAAAAGATGACCCGGGGACTGTGTTTGCCAACAATCCATTTATTGAACAGCACAGCAGGGTTTTTAAGGGGTCACAGGAGGAAGTAAGTAGTATATACCATTTATGGTAGAGAGGCAAGGGGTCTGGAGAGGGTTAGGGCTTCTTTGGTTAGTGATCTAAGGAATGAGGAAATTGTTAGGGGTTGGGAAAAGGTCAGGGTTTGACTAGTGACTATTGAGCAAGGGGTTTAATTGGTGAAAGAACAAGGAAATAGGGTTATCAATAACCAGCAGAAAGAGAGGGGACTTGAGGGCAGAGAGAAGATGGATCAGGTATGATCAAAGGAATGGGGGGAGGTAGGGAAGTAAGGAGAGACCTTTCAGTTACTGTTTGACAGAGTAGAACAATGATATATGGATTACATATGATCAAAGGAGATGAACTTCTAGTAACCTCTGAGTAAGCAGACCATCTGTTTTAGCAACAAGGAAGTGGGCGGCTGTGTCAGGGAGTGTAGAGTCCATGTGAGGCAGGGAGACTGACGGGTTGGGGGTGGGGCATATCCTGGGGGTCGTTTCCCTCCTTGCTCGATCTCTGGTAGAGAGAGACTAACAGGATGGTTGTGCCCTCCAGACACCCATCTTTCAATGGGAGGTCCCACCGTGCTCAACCCATCCTCACAATTCCCTATATTCATACTATGTGTGCTTAACCCTGTGTGTTGCCACCCAGCCCTGGGACTTTGCTTTTCTTGATTGTCTTAGCTCTGTCTTGGCCCATCTACTCTTGGGCCCTGTCCTTAACAGTGACAGCTACTATTAGGCTGTTTGGCTCCAGGGTTGACTTACAAAGCACTGCTTCTCTATTGATTTTGGTAATGAGGAGTTTGCTTAACCTTTTTAAGATTCTATTTTTATATTTGACTTTGAACAAAAAACCAATGATGTTTAACACCATCAGATCTGCTTTATGAGAATTGTTGAGAGTGGGTTCCACACCCAAAAAAGGGACACAAAATCCTGGTCAAGGTGATAAACAATAAAACAGAACCAGAAACATAAACACCAATAATGAGAGAGCAATAAAACATAAAAACTGAGAAGAAATGGGTAGAAGTGTCAGGAACCAGCCCCGGCGAAAGTAATAAGAGTCCCTGAAGGAAAGGGGGAGTCAGCGAGATAAATGAGTGACACGTCAACTGCTTTAGGTACAGGAGAGAAGTGTATCTGCCGTCTCTCTGTAGAACTTTATTTAAATACTTTTTGCCTGGATATATTTGACATCATGTATAATTGTTTTCATTAACATCAAGGATACAGTTGACATCATGTAAGACTATTTTTATTAACATTAAAACATTATTAACTTTAAGACATTATTATCATTATAGGTTCTCCTTGAAAGTTTCTTTGGTCTTGAGACAGCCTACCCTCCCCTAGATTTTGACCATCTGTTTGGCCTTGGTATGGCCAAAATAACTTCAAACATTATTCCTTTTGTTTCGGCTGTCTGAGTAGGTTAGCATATCTTTTCTGGAGCTCAGTCTAACAGATTTTCTTCTCAACCCATTCTTGGATGGGCTAACTAAATAACACTTTTCTAATATCTAGCAAACTGTCTACCTAAAGAAATATTCTGCTGTAAAAGTAAGCACACACTATGAGGACTCTCTTCTAGTTAACCTTTGAGTATATGAGAGTTCACTAACTTTTGCCTAGGTGAAAGTTTACTAACTTTTACTCATAAATCCTAACATTAGCTATCTAACTACACATCATATGTATATATCGTAGATACCTGTAAGTGAAGGCAGGGGCCTGTGGGTGAGGGTAAACAATAAAGCCTTTTTATAACTAGGTGAAGACCACAGTCTGTCACTCATACTATAAGCCACCCATAATTCTGACTTTTGGTCTGAGTCCAGATGATTGAGAAGTTGTAGTGGTGATAAGTAGCTCCCTTTCTGAAAACCTTTCAATGGGTACAGCAGCTTCTGCTCTTAGGCTATTTTTGGTCTTGTTATACTCACTGCCATAATTGTTGTCACTATGTACTTCCCCTGGGGATCTCTTTTTTGTTTGTTTGTTTTTTTTTCCTCCAGGGTTATTGCTGGGCTCCATGCCTGCACCATGAATCCACTGCTCCTGGAAGCCATTTCCCCCCCACCCTTTTTGTTGCCCTTGTTGTTGTAGCCTCATTGTGGCTATTGTTATTACCATTGTTGATGTTATTATTTGTTGGATAGGACAGAGAGAAATGGAGACAGGAGGGGAAGACCTGCAGACCTGCTTCACCGCCTGTGAAGCGACTCCCCTCCAGGTGGGGAGCCGGGGGCTCTAACTGGGATCCCTACACTGGTCCCTGTGCTTTGTGCCACATGCGCTCAACCCACTGTGCAACCGCCCGACCCCCTGCGGATCTCTTTCTATTGTTCCCAGGTAATATTTATGTATTTGCAATATAGCCAGTAAGTCCTCAAATTATCAATGTAATTAAAAACAAATAGCTTCAGTTTAGTCTAGAACATCCCACTCTGCAGTAGGTTCCAGTCTGTTCAGACTTTGTCTGGCAACAGACGTGACATCACCTCTGCCACACAAAAAGGATGAATAGTTTCACTTCAGTCCTGGCTTGCTCGGGCTTTATCTGACACAGCAGCCACAGCCATGACATCGCCTCCACCATAGAAGCAACACAACTGAAAGATAATGAGTTGAAGTGGCTGAGCAAGTTGTGGTATATATACACAATGGAATACTACTCAGCTGTAAAAAATGGTGACTTCACCGTTTTCAGCCGATCTTGGATGGACCTTGAAAAAATCATGTTGAGTGAAATAAGTCAGAAACAGAAGGATGAATATGGGATGATCTCACTCTCAGGCCGAAGTTGAAAAACAAGACCAGAAAAGAAAACACAAGTCGAACCTGAAATGGAATTGGAGTATTACACCAAAGTAAAAGACTCTGGGGTGGGTGGGTGGGTGGGGAGAATACAGGTCCATGAAAAATGGTGAATGAAATAGTGGGGGTTGTATTGTTAAATGGGAGTCTGGGGAATGTTATGCATGTTCAAACTATTGTATTTACTGTTGAATGTAAAGCATTAATTCCCCAATAAAGAAATAAATTACTTAAAAAAAAAGAAGAAAGAAAATGCAGGTGTCTGTCTGGTTTTATAGTATAAATATGACACAAATATTCTCCTGGTCATTAGATATTATTTTGAATCTAATCACTCTAAAATATTCTGTAATAATGCACTTTCCTATACTTTTATCAGTGAATGTTTGAGTATTATGAATATTGTGTATGTACATTCCTGGAAAAAAAATATCAAGTCAGCATCAAAATACCTAGGTTAAATATTATACAGATACCAAGAATGTTGCTCAGTAAGTAGAACACAGGATTGATATGCAGACTCTGGCAGACCAGGTTCGATTCCCGGTATTGCCCATTTCAGTGTTTATTAGTGTGAGGGTTAAAAATGGGTACGGGGGAGTAGGGCAGTAGAACAACTGGTTAATTGCAGGTGGCGCAAAGCGCTAGGACCAAGGTAGGGATCCTGGTTTGAGCCTTCGGCTCCCCACCTGTAGGGGAGTCACTTCACAGGAGGTGAAGCAGGTCTGAAGGTGTCTATCTTTCTCTCCCCCTCTCTGTCTTCCCCCCTCTTTCCATTTCTCTCTGTCCTATCTAACAACAATGACATCAATAACAACAACATTAATAAGTACAAAAACATTAATAAGTACAACAACATTAATAAGTACAACAGCATTAATAAAACAAGAAGGGCAACAAAAGGGAATAAATAAATATAATTTAAAAAAATTATTTATTTATTTATTCATGAGAAAGATAGGAGGAGAGAAAGAACCAGCCATCACTCTGGTACATGTGCTGCCGGGGATCGAACTCAGGACATCATGTTTGAGAGTCTATGCCTTAGCCATTGCACCACCTCCCGGACCACTTTTTTTTTTTTTTTTACCAGAGCACTGCTCAGTTCTGGCTTATGGTGGTGCAGGGGATTGAACCTCGGACTTTGGAGCCTCAGGCATGAGAGTCTCTGCATAACCATTATGCTATCTACTCCTGCCCTTATAAAAATTTTTTTTCATTTTTTTTGTTGTTCATTTGTTTTGCTGATAAAAATATTTTTTTAAGTGGGTATAGGTATAATCAAGGGGAAAATGAGTACAGGTATAATCAAGAAATTGTTAGTATAGTTCAGAGACCAACTCGGATGGTAGTCAGGCACCAGAACAATGGAACAATTAAAAATTTGCCAGACCTAGAGTAGGAATAATGCTAACCTTCCACTTCTGTAAACCTCACCACTTTCGGTCAGGCAGGACATTTGTTTCTGGGAAAACAAGATATTTTTGTACCAAGATATGGTGCAAGCCTAAAAGCCCCAGTCATTAGATTTCAGGTAAACAAGCCAAGTCTAGGAACCTAAAAAAAAAAAAAAAAGATAATGAGTTGAAATTAGTACATGTACACACACACACACACACACGCACGCATGCACACACACATACACACACAATTCTAGGCATATTAAGTCAGATAAAATCCTTACGGTAACCATAAAACCTAAACTTGGAGAAGAAACTCATAGAAGAAAAAAATTGAGAGTGTAACCTTGGAAAATCATCTACATGAAAAGACATACAGATATAAATAGAAAAAGACAACAAAAATATAGAACAATACGAAAACAAAAATAGGATGACAGCAAATAAACTGCATATATCTGGATGTGAATAATCAATCTGAATGTGAATGGTCTGAAATCACCTATTCAAAGACAGAGTGGATAAAAACTCAGAATCCATCTGTATTATGCATGTAAGAAGTTCACATCTCATAATACATGCTTCAAGTGAAAAGCTGGATGGAGCAATGCATTCCAAACCAATTATTCAGAGGCAAGGGTAGGACTTTCATATCAGATACATTAGAATTCTTTTTTTTTTTTTTTTTGCCTCTATGGTTATCTCTGGGACTCGGTGCCTACACTCTGAATCCACTGCTCCTGAAGGCTATTTTTTACCTTTTGTTGCCCTTGATGTTTATTGTTGTTATTATTGCTGTTGTTGTTGTTGGATAGGACAGAGAGAAATTGAGAGAGGAGGGGAAGACAGAGAGGGGGAGAGAAAGACACCTGCAGACCTGCTTCACCGCTTCTGAAGTGACCTCCCTGCAGGTGAGGAAGTAGGGGCTCGAACTGGGATCCTTATACCAGTCCTTGCACTTTGTGCTGTGTGTGCTTAACCTGCTGTGCTTTTGCCCACCCCCCAGATACATTAAACTTTTAGTCAAAAAAGGCATTAAGGAACATATATAGTGACCAAAAGATCAATCCATAAGATGTAGCTGTCATCAGTATGTTCTCATCTAACATAATTCACCCAAATACATGGAACAATTAAAAATTAAAAAAATTCTTTATTGGGGGATTAATGTAAAAACAGTTGAGAGTAAATATAATAGTTTGTACATGCATAACACCTCCCAGTTTTTCACATAACAATACAAACCCCATTAGGTCCTCTGCCACCCTTTTCCAAGACCTGAACTCACCCTACACCCCTAGAGTCTTTTACTTCAGTGCAATACACCAACTCCAGTCCAAGTTCTGCTTTGTGTTTTCCCTTCTGATCTTGTTTTTTCAACTACTGCCTATGAGTGAGATCATCTCATATTCATCCTTCTGTTTCTGACTTATTTCACTTAACATTATTTCTTCAAGCTCCATCCAAGATGGGCTGAAAATTGCGAAGTCACCATTTTAAATAGCTGAGTAGTATTTCATTGTATATATATATCACAACTTGCTCAGCCACTTTTGAGGGAAATACTATCAGAAATGGGGAAATAACAAATGAGACTGTGAAGGAAAACATGAACTATCTCGAGGTAATCAGAGAACTCAAAGCTAAAGTAGCTGAGTTAAGAGACCAACTAGAAGAATAAACTAATACTATAGCTGAACATGGAAAAAAAAATCTGAACTAAGGTATGAAGCTGAGGGGAGGGAGAGCAGAATAACAGAAGCAGAAAACAGAATTAGCCAGATCAGGAGTGAATTAGAGAAAACTAAGAAGTAAGAGAGCTAAAAAAAGAGATTAAGAAACACTGAAAAGAACAAAGGAGACATATGGGATGACCACAAAAGAAGTAATATATGCACTGTTGGCTTACTAGAGGAAGAAAGAGAGGAAGGGGAAGAAAGTATACTAGAGGAGATAATAGAAGAAACCTTCCCCACTCTAAACAACAGAAAGGTCATAGAGATTCAAGAATCCCAGAGAGTCCCAAACAGAATTGACACCAAAACACATCTTAGTTAAAATGGGAAGGAGTAAGGATAAAGAAAGGATCCTGAAGGCTGCAAGAGAAAAACAAAGAGTTATATGCAGAGGAAAACCTATAAGATTAGAAGCAGATTTCTCCACACAAACTGTAAAAGCCAGTTTCTGTTGAGCACTCAATGAGAAAGGCTTTCAGCCAAGATGACTGTATCCTGCTAGACTGTCATTCAGACTAGATGGAGGTATAAGAACCTTCTCTGACAAGCAACAATTAAAGGAATCAACTATCACCAAACCTGCTCTGCAAGAAGTTCTAAAAGTTCTATTCCTTTAAACAATAACAACAATGAGGGACCATCTAAATTTGTCAAATATCTACTGAAAATTACAAAAATACATTGATTGAAACAGTAATAGTAGGAGACTTCAACAAATAGATCATTTAGGCAGAGAGTCAATAAAGAAATAAGAGAATTAAATGAATGCATGCATTACTGAGCACAAGGACCCAGACTGAAGGTCTTATTCCCCACTTGCAGGAGGTGTGGGGGGTGCAGCAGGTCTGCAAATGCCTCTCTCCCTCTGTCTCTCCTTTTCCCCTTTCAGTTTCTCTCTGCCTTAGCATATAAAATAGAAGGGAAAAAAAGCTGGGGGAGGGAATAAAATGGTTATGAGGAGTGGTGGATTTGTAGTGCTGCCATCGAATCCCAGTGATAATCCTAGTGGCCATTAAAAAAATTGAAAATCAAAGAAGCAAAATGACAGCTGATTCTGCAGAAACATAATACATAAGAGAAATTATGAATATCTTTATTAAAACAAGTTGGTTAACCTAGAAGAAATAGTTACATTTAAAGTCATACAACCTTACATGAAGAAATTCAAATCAGTAAGCAAAAATTACCCCAAGCAAAAGCTGAGGACCAGACTACTTCATTAAAGAATTCTACAAACATTTCAAAGAACTAACACACCCTGCTGAAATTCTTTCAAAAGATTGAACAGAGTGAGGTACTTTGAAACACATTTTACAAAACCAATATCACACTGGCCTCCAAAACCAATAAGGGTAATACAATAGCTGAAACTATAGATGAGTATCTGTGATGAACATTGACGATAACATTTTTAGGAAAATATTGCCAAGTTGAATTCAGTAACACATCAAGAGACTAATCCATCAAGGCTTAAGTGGAATTCAGGGATGCAGGGATGGCTCACCATATACAAATCAATCAATGTAATACACTGTATCAACAAGCAGAAATTAAAGCACATAATTTTAATCAAATCCTAACTTATAGAGTCCTCTTTCACATTCTGGGGAATGAAGGAAAGGAGGGTGGGGAGGAGAGAACTTTGGGGTCCTGGTGCACGATGGTGGGAAAGACCCAAGTTGGGGGTGAGAGTGCTTTGCAAGCATCTGTCACAAGGAGATGTGTCAACAACTGTATTGTAAACCGTTATCCCTCCCCCAGTAAAATGATAAAAAGTGAAAGAATCCTCTAAAACTAGCTTGTAAAATAATGTGTCCGCTATATTTAAGGGATATTTGCTATCTCACTATTTCACTTATACAGAGTGCTGTCTTGTAGTTTTGTTTCTTTTTTCTTTTTTTTTAAGAGTTAAAATTCTTTTTTTTTTTTTAAATTTAAAACAAGGAGACATTAACAAAACCGTAGGATAAGAGGGGTACAACTCCACACAATTCCCACCACCAGATCTCTGTATCCCATCCCCTCCCCTGATAGCTTTCCTATTCTTTATCTCTCTGGGAGTAGTTTTGTTTCTTAAACCTTTAAAATCTTACATGCTTTAATAAGCATCAGAGTCCTCATGGTCCTTAGAGGAATGCTGTTGTTTCTCTCTTTTTACAAATAATCATTAACTTACCTCACATTGATTCAGAAAAGGACCCTAATGTTTCTTAGCCTGCTTTCTGGTTTAATTGGGATTCTAATATGAGGGGCTGGGTGGTGGCACACCTGGTGGGGAGCATACATTATCTGGCTTAAGGACCTGTATTCAAGCCCTTGGTTCCCATCTGCAGGGGAGTGGGGGTGGAGGGGAAGCTTCATGTGGGGTAAAACAGTGATGTCTAGTTGCCCCCCTCAACTTCTCTGTCTTATCAAATTAAAAGTAACAAATATTTAAATAATTCTAATCTGAAAGCACAAAAGTAATTTTTTTCAAAGAAAATAATGACAATTTTAGAGAGCAAAACATACCACTTGTCAGGAAGCCTCTTTCTTATAAAGCACAATAATAACGTGTGTGGCGTGCTTCCAAGCACCACAGAGCACTGAGTGCAGAGAAGGCAATGAGGACCAATAATATTCACAAAAGGGAGTCTGGGTAAGGCTGAGATGGTGGGAGGAGAGGCAGGACTCTGAAAGGTCAGCAGCCAGGCCCAGCTATTACATTATTCTTAAGAACTGAAAAGTTGAATAGAGATCATTAGTGCTCTGCTCTCATGTTATGAAAAACTGCATAGCGTAGGAGCATAAACTATAGAGAAACAAGACAAATAACAGCAATCCCACGTATGCAGTGGAGAAGTTCTCTGTGTTGAAAAAGCCTGAGGTTTATCAAAGAGGCCTGGACTGGCTGGGTTTTTTTTTTTTTTTTGACGATACAGAATACTTGAGATGAGGTTGGGGGACCTGGTTAAGTGCACTATTACCATGTACAGGATGGTTCATGATTCAAGCCCTTGTTTCCCCACCTATTGAGGAGAAAGCTTCAAGAGTGGTGAAGCAATGCTACAGATGACAGGTGAGAGAGAGAGATATGGGGGGGAGAGAGCGAGACAGAAAGCGGGGAGAGGGAAGGAGAGACATTTGTAGCACTGTTTCACCACTTGTGAAGTTTCTCCCCTGAAGGCAGGGACAAGGGGCTTGAACCTGGGTTCTTAAGCATGGTAGGTAGTGTGTGCTCTTCTGGGTACGTCAACACCTTTCTTCAGGAACAGAAGTTTTAGAAATGCCAGGTGATATTCTTGTCTCAGATCTGTGTTAATTTCTTTTACTACTTTGGGCTTTATACTTTATAGTAGCCAGATCACCACTGCTTTGAAGTATAATAGAGCATCTAATTTCTTAAAAAAATTTAAAATATTTTTTTATTGGATAGAGAAAGAGAGAAATTTAGAAGGGAGGGGGAGATAGGGAAAAAGACAGAGAGATCCCTGCAGCCCTGCTTCACCCCTCGTGAAGCTTTCCCCCTGCAGATGAGGACCAGGGGCTTGAATCTGGGTCCTTTGCACACTGTACTGAGTGCCACTGTCTGGCCCTAGAACGTCTAATTTCATATCAATATAAAAGGGAGGCTTTGCTGGCCTTGATTGTGTTATTTATATTTCTCTCCTAGAGTGAAGCAATAGTTGTTTCTTTTATTTCTGCATTAGCCTTTTGTCATTCTTTATGAAAAACCAGAACTTTACTGCTCTTTTCATTTTTTAAGAAAGGGCAGTGGAGGCTAAGCAAGTAATTATCGTAGGTCATTGCTGTGAGAAAGGCTAAAGTAAAAGGTGAGAAACGATGGAAGTTGAAGAAGGAACCTGGTTTTTATACTCAAATATGATTTTTAACTTCTTACTATCTCATTGCTGCATTAAGTCCTTATTTCCTCTAAATCAACATTATAAACTAGACTCTATTCCTGGAAACTGCTAAAGCTTTTCATAACTTTGTACCCATCCCTTTCCTGAATAAAACTGAAATGGACTCTGGGATTAATAGAGGCAGAGGCAATCTGGCTTGAGGCTTAGAGGGTGTGACAACTCCTCTCTGGAAGAAGTCAGACAGTTTTTGATAAGGACTCCAAACTTTGGGACAGGCAGGGCTGGTCAGTTGAAGCTGGGCAATGGAGTGCTGCTAGAGATATATTACATAGTACATTCCACTGATGACATTTTTTCTTGCCATTTTATGTGCATAGACTGCATAGCCATTTATGTTTTTATTAAGCATGCCTGTCTCTCCTCTTCATAAATATGCATGATTTTCCTCAGGAAACTTACATATGTCTGCAGTATGACACTACCATAACTGTATTCAGAAAATTTTTCTTTGTTCAAAGATTGAAAGATTTCAGTTTTATTTTTGCTTTCTTTTTAATTTTTTTTTAAAAAAATATTGTGTGTGTGTATGTGTGGGGGTGGTTAATGGCTTAGAGTATAGTCTTTAACATGTAGGCACAGCCTCTCATCTCCCCTTGATTGGAGACACATCAGGGTCCCAATGTCCCTTCATCCTATCCATTTCCTTCCTTCTACAGGGTCTTTTTTTTTTTGGTGCAATATGCCATGCTTAGTCTTAAGTTTTAACTTATGTCCTCCTTTATTGTCCTTTTCTTTTCCCCTCTGGAAATCAGCTGACAGCTTTACTTTTCCTGTATCTTGTAGCTCTTAAAGTTTTTTTAAAAATTTTTATTTCTTTATTTTGGAGACAAGAGAAATTGAGATGAATGGGGGTGATAGAGAGGGAGAAGAGGAAGACACCTGCAACATTGTTTCATCACTTGTGAAGTTTCCCCCCTGCAGGTGGGAACCAGGGTATTGAACCTGGGTCCTTGCACACAATATGGTATGCCATTGCTAGGACCCTCTTGTAGCATTTAAAGCTTTAGAGGATTTTTCATATAAGTTTTGTCTCCTTCTAGTGCTTCTTATAGTTATTCTTTATATTAGAAATTTAATAGTGGTTTGCAAGGTTATAAGATTACATAGTTTAGCTCCATACTACACCCAGCACAAAATTCCTGTGTTCTCATCCTTCCACTTATTGACCTTTATTCTAAAGTTCCACCTGTAAGTGCAGTCATTTAGTACTGGTCTTTCTCTGTCTGGCTTCAGAAGACTTAAAAATATTTATTATTAATTAATGAATTAATAAATGGAATCATTGACAAGACCATAGGATAAGAGGGGTACAATTTCACACAGTTCTCACCACCAGAACTCTGTATCCCATCCCCATTCCTTGATAGCTTCTCTATTCTTTATTCCTTTGGGAGTATGGACCCAGGAGCATTATGAGGTGCAGAAGGTGGAAGATCTGGCTTCTGTAATTGCTTTTCTGCTGAACATGGGTGTTGACAGGTCGATACATACTCCCAACCTGTCTCTCTCTTTTCCTGGTGGAGCAGGGATCTGGGAAGGTGGGGCTCCAGGACACATTAGTGGGGTCATCTGCCCAGTGAAGTCAGGTTGGCATCATAGTACATCATAGTAGCATCTGGAACCTGGTGGCTGAAAAAGAGTTAAGATATAAGGCAGAACAAATTGTTGACTAATTATGAACCTAAATACAAGAATATTGCAGATGAAGATTTGGGTTCTCCATTTTGGAAATAGCTATTAGGTATATTTTAGGTATATTCCAAAGGGCCTATGACCCTGCTAGTTTTGGCCTGAGCTTGACATCTGATATGCAGTGACCTAAGTTATTGTTTGGGGAGATGGTGTCATAGTTGGAAAAAGGGCTAGAAAACTGGACCAGGGAAGAGAGTAGCTCCCAAATATGGGAAAAGTATATAAATATTATTAACTGTAAACCCCATAGATTTGATCTGGGGTCCATAGTCAGCACAGGAGCCTATGTTATCTCTGTAGGTCTGATCTGGCATTCTGTGGTCATGGCTAAGAACATTCCAGGCTGCAGTAATTTCAAAAGCCATTATTCTCAGTTGATAGGTAGACTATGTTATCCAACCTCCCTTCAGAGAGTGGAACATTCTCTACACTTGTTGATCCATATTGAGGGATAGGTATAAAGCCAGACTTTTATTTTATCTCTTTTGTAGCTTGCCATCAAGCTTTCCAACTTGAGTTGCTTTTTAAGCCAACAACAACCAATACAGATGTCCTAGTGCATTTTCTGATGACAATGCCCAGCTAATAATGTTAAAATATTGATTGCAAAAATCAAGGGAAAATATGCAACAGGGATATAATAGCTGGAAGTATTTAAAAATTTTAAACACTTTTACTTCCCTCTTTTGCTTTCTATCTCTTCAGTATGACCAAGAGGTTTTGAAAATAGCCTTGGACAAGAGATGGTTTCCTAGATACATCTGGCAGATCAGAAACCACTTGGTAAATGGAGATTCAGGGTTGCCCTTATTACCTTGAAGGTTAAGTACTGCTTCCCAAACCTAAACAAAGGAGATGAAGCAGAAGATGTACAAGACAAACTCCACCCTCTTGATTGCAAAGAACAACAATGGAAAAGACATGTAGAAGGGTTTGTTCTTTTCATTTTGTGTGAACAAATAGCAGAGCTAGGATATTTCGGTTGCTATCACATGCTTGTACAAATCCATTTTAATAAACACTGGGTAAGATTTATGAGACTGGACTGTCTGGTTGGTGATAGCTGTTGTATTTGTAAGTTATCATGGGAAGAGTTTGGATTAATATTTTCATATTTCTTTCTGATTTTGAGTAAGACACTTTGTAAAAAATGAACTTTAATCTCATCTTCAAGAGCAATCACCATGCTTTAGTATGTTCCCTCCTGTAATCTCTTTAAAGGAAATCCCAGGAAGCCTCAGGAGTTCCCTAGAATGTCTATGAATTTCAGAAGAAGAACTGAAGAAGATAAGTAAGTGACAAGAGAATTAAATAATACATGAAACACTCAGAACCGAATCAGACTCTCAGACATGCTGTTTGGATTATATTTGAAGGAATATCTTAGTATATTTCACCATATTCATTTATATTATAATGAGAAGTAAAGTGCAGATGATTTCAGAGTTCTTATCTTCTCTCATTGTTCTAAGACTGCTTCAAGAAATGACTCATTATCAGGAGAATTAATGAATGAGAACTAATTTACTAGAACCAGGGACTAATAAATATGTCTGTAAATACAGAAGCAACTTTTGGACCTCATTGTCATGAGTTATATTACTGTAGCATTTGGTATATTACTTTTTACTTAGGGTGTGTAGTGATCCTTGTCTAAAATGAATTTAATAGTTACTGTTTCATTACATTTTCCATATTTTAGTGACCTTAGAAAGTTCCTTAGAAAGTTCCATGTTTGGAGAAATTAAATTGATGTTTAACAAGCTTTGACTTTAATAAGCTTATGAGTTTCATTTTGCATGAAATTGTTAATAACAGAAAGGAGAAATAAATCATAGATGGATAGTTTTCAAACCTTTCCAAGAAAATGCCCTCTTTATGATGTGCTAGAACCCCCAGACAATATTTTTACTTGCTGAGCCCACAGTAAATATGTATGTGGAATAATATATTCTGAGCCAATTACTGACTTCGGACCATAGACTAGGCTTAATTAATAACCTTTAATTACTAGAGAAGAGCACACAAATTGAAAAAAAAGAACCCAAAAACAAAAAACAAAAACCTTTTAGTGGGGAATTGAAATTGACACAGGGATCCTCCAATTTAGTCTTCACACTTCTGCAAACTCCTACAAGTCTGCCTGTCTTGGGAATTTTTCTATTCATTTTGTTTTGTGAGTATTTATTTGATCACTCATGTTAGGCAGGAGCCAAAAATTACATACCTTCTGTATGATAATTTCCTTTGTTCTATAGTAAACTTCTACACATCAAAAGCAAACTACACAAGGAAACCAGGCAGCCGATTAAATGGGAAAAGATATTAGCACATCACATATCCAGTCTTGCAAGCAACAGCTCAACAAAAGGAAAATAACCAGTCCAATAAAAAAATTGGGCCAGGGAGTTGAGCAGTAGCACAGCGGGTTAAGCACACGTGGCGCAAAGCACAAGGACCGGCTTAAAGATCCTGGTTCAAGCCCCCAGCTCCCCACCTGCAGGGGAGTTACTTCACAAGCAGTGAAGCAGCTCTTCAGGTGTCTTTCTCTCCCTCTCTCTGTCTTCCCCTCCTCTCTCCATTTCTCTCTCTCTCCTGTCCAACAACAAAGACATCAATAACAACAACAATAACTACAACAACAAAAAACAACAAGGGCAACAAAAGGGAAAATAAGTAAATAAATATAAAACCAAAACAAACAAACAATAAATGGCCAAAGAACTAAAGAGATGGTTTTCTTTTTCTTTTTTTTTTTTTTTTTTTTTACCAGAGCACTGATCACCTCTGACTTTTTGGTGGTGCGGGGGATTGAACTGGGGATATCAGAGCCTCAGGCAAAGAGAGTCTCTTTGCATAACCATTATGCTATCTATCCCCCACCCATGAGACAGTTTTCTTTTTTTAAAATTTTTTATATTTATTTTTGAAAGGAGACATTAATAAAACCATAGGATAAGAGGGGCACAACTCCACACAATTCCTACCACCAGATCTCCGTATCCCATTCTCTCCCCTGATAGCTTTCCTGTTCTTTAACCCTCTGGGAGCATGGACCCAAGGTCATTGTGGGATGCAGAAGGTGGAAGGTCTGACTTCTGTAATTGCTTCCCCACTGAACATGGACATTGACTGGTCAATCCATACTCCTAGCCTGCCTGTCTCTTTCCCTAGTAGGGTGGGACTCTGGGAATCAGAGCTCCAGGACACATTGGTGGGGTCATCTGTCCAGGGAAGTCTGGTTGGCATCATGCTGGCATCTGGAACCTGGTGGCTGAAAAGAGAGTTAACATACAAATCCAAACAAATTGTTGAACAATCATGGATTTAAAAGCTGGAATAATGTAGATGAAGTGTTGGGGGGGGTACTCACTACAGATTATTGTGTACTTTTGCTTTCAGGTATATATTTTGCCCTGGTTTATGGATATGTACGAACGTATGCTCTGTCTCACAGGACCTGGTCTATATCTAGGTTTTGGGACTTTGTTAGGAAGTGAACCACCTGGAATGGAATTAGAGAATACTATGAAAGGAAAGGTCTCACTCAAGTAATGAAGCTGGAGGGTTGTCATTCCACACCTGAAGTCACTGGACACAGTCTGAAGGGAAACATGCTGAGGTGGTACTCATCGTGTTGATTAGGTTGGGATTGGCAGATGCAATATTATTTGGGATGAATTGAGAGAAGCATGCAGGAAAGTGCACCCCACCCTAAGGTTCTAGGACTGGGGGAAATATAGGCTCTGTAGTGGAAATGTGAGGTTCCTGCTGTCTTAGGGTTCAAGAAGACAATAGATAGTTATTGTTATAATCACATTATTTGGTAATTGGGTTAACTTTGAAAAATCCCTTTGTTAGGATTTTCTGTATAATACCCAGCATCACCATAATTTATGTCCTATGACATTATTTGTATATAGCTGTGCCACTGGTTGCTTCTATTCTCCCTGGTCTCGGCTTTTGAGAGAGTCAACATATCAAGGACTCAGCCTATGTATTAAAAAGACTCATTCTGTGCTTTAAAAAGTTTGAGATATATAATCAATTTTGAGACAGTTTTCTAAATAGATATGCATGGCCTGCAGACATATGAAGAAATGCTCTACTTCATTTATCATTAGAGAAACGCAAATTAAAACTACACTGAGACTCCATCTCATACATGTCTACCTCAACAAAATAGGAAATGACAGGTGTTGACAGAGTTGGGGAGAAAAAAAAGGCTCTGATCTACTGCTGGTGGGAATGCAAACTGGTTCAGCCCGTTTGGAAGATTTTATGGAGTTCTTAAACAAATAAAAATGGAATTACCTTATGATACATCAATACCAGTCTTGGGCATTTATCTAAAGGCCACTCAAACACTAATTTGAAGGTACTTCTATATTCATAGCTGCATTATTCACAATAGCCAGAGTCCAAATGCCATCATCAGTTGAATTATTAAAGAAGTTATGGGACATATTCTCCATGAATTACTACTCTGCAATTAAGAAAAGATTATTTTTGGGGTCAGGCGGTAGTGCAATGGGTTAAGTGCACATGGCATGAAGTGCAAGGACTGGCGTAAGGATCCTGGTTTGAGCTCCCAACTCCCCACCTACAGTGGGGTTGCTTCACAAGTGGTGAAGCAGGTCTGCAGGTGTCTATCTTTCTCTCCCCCTCTCTGTCTTCCCTTCCTCTCTCGATTTCTCTCTGTCCTATCCAACAACAACAACATAAGAACAACAACAACAACAATAACCACAACAATGTTAATCAACAAGGGCAAAAAAAGGGGAAAAATTAGCCTCTAGGAGCAGTGGATTTATTTTGCAGGCACCGAGCCCCAGCAATAACCCTGGAGGCAAAAAAAAAAGATGATTTTGTGTCTTTTGGGACAAAGTGGTTGGAACTGGAGGTGATTATGTTTAATGAAATAAGGAAAAAGATGAAAAGCAAAAGAAAAAAGATGAAAGAGAACTACTGGATAGCTTCACTCATATGTGTGGCTTATGAACTTGTTAAAAAAAATAGCAAACTGTTTCTAAGACCTGTTAAGAACTATGTTTTTTTTTTTTTTTTTTTTTTTGGTGTGTGTGTGTTCACCTGCTCAGCTCTGGCTTCTGGTGGTGTGGGGGAATTGAACCTAGGACCTTGGAGCCTCAGGTGTGTGTGTGTGTGTGTGTGTGTGTGTGTGTGTGTGTCTGGCTTATGGTGGTATGGGGGAATTGAACCTGGGACCTTGGAGCCTCAGGCATGAGAGTCTCTTGCATAACCATTATGTTATCTACCCCTACCCAGAACTGTGGTGTCGATGTTATCTTTGAAAGATGAGAGGGTGGGAGCACAGAACCTTGGTGGTGGGTGAATTTTGGAGCTATACTCCATAGTTTATAATCTTGCACCCCACTACTAATCATGAATAAAAAATGAAAAATACAAGTTAAAATATACCAGTGATATACTTGTGAGGCAAGTGACTAATTTTTTGATGTGCAGCCATTGGAAGTGGAGTGATCAAGGGCTGCACCCCTTTAGGACATTTTTTTTTCCCTCCAGGGTTATTGCTGGGGCTTGGTGTCAGAACCACTAATACACTGCTCCTGGTAGCCATTCTCCCCCCATTTTATTGGGTAGAACAGAGAGAAATTGAGAGAGGAGGGGGAGGTAGGGAGAGAGAAAGATAGACACCAGCAGGCTTGCTTCACCACTTGTGAAGCAAACCCCCCCCCCCTTGCAGGTGGGGGTCTAGCCGGGATCCTGGCATGTGGGTCCTTGCACTTATAACCCAATGCACTACCACCCAGCCACCCTATAGGACATTCTGAACAGATGCTAATTTTTTCCCCCTCCCACAAGTCACTTTATTGCAGGAAGAATCACACGTTCTAGCTGTCAGGGCAGATCAGTTTCTCATCACCAGAAGCTATTCTTTTTTTCTTTTACTATTTCTTGCCACCAGGGTTATTGCTGGAGTTGGTGTCTGCATGATGAATCCAGTGCTCCTGGAACACATTTTTTCCCTTCTTCTTCTTTTTTTTTTTTTTTTTTTTTTTTGATATAGACAAAGAAATTGAGAGGAATAAAGGAGAGAGACTGACAGCGAAAGAGAGACAACTGCAGCATTACTTTACCACTTGTGAACTTCTCCCCTGTAGGAGGAAGACGGACTTAAATTTGATAACATGTTTGTTCTGCTGGGTTGTGTCACTACCTGGATTGTTCACTCCTTCATTAATTCCTTCCTTCCTCCTGCTTTTTGTTTTGCTTTTAAGGTACCCTGGGTTTATAAGACTTATTATTATTTTTTGTTATTATTACCAGGGGCTCACTGTTCCATGCTGACTCTTTCAGATAGAGACAGGAAAACAGGAGAGAAGGAAAGACACCATAGCATTGAAATGATGACAGCTGGGCTCAAATCTGGGCTGCATTCATGGCAAACCAGGCACACTACTAAGTCAGCTATCTTGCCCATCCAAGATTGTAAATTATTTAAAAATACTATTTTATACTTCTCCAAGATATGTTGTGATAGCACACCCACCACTCAAGTACCAGTATGAATGTTCAGTAGATGTCCTTCACCCTTGCCATGGCCCCTTTCATTACACTTATTAGCCTCAATTCTGTAGTCCAAGTCCAAAGGTTTGTTTCATTCCACATTGCTTGTTTTACTTGCTTTATTCATTTATATACCCCATATGAGTGAGATCATTTAGTATTTTCATTTTATACAAGTCCCTTTAGTATCTTTTTAGAGTTGGCTTAATAGTAATAAATTATTTAACTGTTTGTTGGAAAGCTTTTACTAGTTTTTTTTGAAGAAATAATGTTAAGTGAAATAAGTCAGAAACAGAAGGATGAATATGGGATGATCTCACTCACAGGCAGAAGTTGAAAAACAAGATCAGAAGAGAAATCACTAAGCAGAACTTGTTCTGGAGTTGGTGTATTGCACCAAAGTAAAAGACTCTGGGGTGGGTGGTGAAGTGAGTTCAGGTCTTGGAACAGGATGGCAGAGAACCTAGTGGGGGTTGTACTGTCATATGGAAAACTAGGAAATGTTATGCATGTACAAACTATTGTGTTCACTGTCGAATGTAAAACATTAATCCCCCAATAAAGAAGTAATAATAATAATAAAAATAAAAGAAATTGAGGAAGGGAGATAGAGAGGGAGGGATAAAAACACCTGCAGACCTGCTTCACTCCTAGTGAAATATCCTTTCCCTGCAGGTGGGGAGCAGAGGCTTGAACCTGCGACCTTGCATATGTTGATGCATATGTTCAACCGAGTGCACCACTGCTCAGCCCCTTGTGATCCTGCTTTGGTATTGATACTTTTAAAATTCTTTTTTAAAAAATATTTATTTATTGATAGAGACAGAGAGAAATTGAGAGAGGTGGGGGAGATAGGGAAAGAGACAGAGAAACACCTACAGCACTATTTTACCACTTGTGAAGCTTTCCTCCTATAGTGGGGACCAAGGGCTTTAACCTGTGTCCTGTGGACTGCAATGTGTGCACTTAACCAGATGAACCAATGCCTGTTCCTTAAAATTCTTTCTCTAACTTTTATAGTTACAGTTTTAATTATTATGTGCCTTGGTGAACTTGGGTTTGGTTTTATTTTGTTTTGAACTCTTAAGAGATTTCTAGATATGAAGGCTTATCTCCTTCTTTGGTTTGGGAAAATTTCTTGGTTAATATTTTATCTAATCATTTTATGTGCTGAGATGTGATAATGAGTAAGAAAGACAATAGATGTGGATTAGAAGATACTACATTTAATCAGAAAAGACAAACAAGTAAACAATTGAAAAAATCAAGTAGCTTCATTTCTTGATATGTGTTCTGGAGATAGTAAATAGGATGTTAAAAAGTAATAAATTCTAAAAAAAAAAGTAATAAATCCTATTCAGGATGAGGACAAATATTGAAGAGCCTTATAGGAATTTTGTGGATTGAGTATAGAATTCTGATTTCCTATATAACAGTCTGTGTTTAATTTTCTTAAGTCAAGTCATTTTGAGTTACATGTTTGAGTTCCGTATGCACACTTTTTCAAAAGGTATTTTTATATTTCTTTAAAAAATTTTATTTACAGTAGAATAGAGACAAAGAAATAAAGAGAGGAGGGTGAGATAGAGAGGGAGAGAGAGAGATACCTGCAGTCCTGCTTCACCACTCGTGAAACTTTTGCCATACAGGTGGGGACAGGAGGCTTGAACCTGGGTCCTTGTATATTGTAATGTTTGTGCTTAACCAGGTGCACCACAGCCTGGCTCCACGCACACTTTTTTTACACTTTAATTTATTTATTTATAAAATGGAAACACTGACAAAAACCATAGGATAAGAGGTTCAATTCCCACCACCAGAGCTTTGTATCCCATCTCCTCCCTTCATAGCTTTCCTATTCTTTAATCCCCTGCAGGTATGGACTCAGGGTCATTATGGGATGCAGGAGGTGGAAGGTCTGGCTTCTGTAACTGCTTCCCCACTGAGCATGGGCATTGACAGTTTGATCCATATTCCCAGCCTGTCTTTCTATTTCCCTAGTGGGTCAGGGCTCTGAGGAAGGGCCCTCCAGGACACATTGGTGGGATAATCTGTCCAAGGAAGTCCGGTTGGCATCATGGTAGCATCTGGAACCTGGTGGCTGAAAAAAAGAGTTAACATATAAAGGCATACAAATTGTTGATTAATTGTGAACCTAAAGGCAAGAATATTGCAGATGAAGATTTGGGGTCTCCATTTTGGAAACAGATAGTAGGTCCATTTTAGGTATATTTCAAAGGGCCCATGACTTTATTAATTTTTGCCTGAGCTTGACATCTGATATGCAGGTGGACCCAAGTTATTGTCTGGGGAGATGATGTCATGGCTGGAAAAAGGGCTAGAAAGCTGGATCAAGGAAGAGAGTAGCTCCCAAATATGGGGAAAGTGTATAAATATTGTTGACTGTAAGCCCCATTGATTTAATCTGGGGCCCATATTCAGCATAGGAGCCTATGAAACCTCTATATCCCTGTAGGTCCGAACTTGCATTCTGTGGTCATCAGTAGGAACATTCTTAGTAGCACCAAATTTCAGAACCCATTTTCTGCAGGTGGTAGATAGAGTATGTTATCCAAACCTCCTTCAGAGGATGGAACATTCTCTACCATTGTTGATCCACATTGAGGGAAAGGGTCCTGTGGGGGCTCCCTAAAGGGTCCATTATGTTGTTCCTGATGGAGATGACCAGTGATAATGGAAAGACGGATCTATTCGAGGTCTACACTCATCGTGTTCCATGCATACTTTTTCTATATGTGAAATAAAGTTAACCAATAGATAAAAAGGACAATTGTTCTTACATAAAATATTTGAAAAACCTAGGAGTTTCAAATTTAGCTTAGAAAGATGATAGTTTTCATTTGTAGGTTGTGGGCTATCTCATAATAATAACATAAAATAGTCAATTCTGGAAAAAATTTTGAGTAGGAAACTTTTTTTCAGTTACTTTAAATTATTTGTATAACAATAGATTTTCAGTATAATGCACTTGCAAATCTGTTCTTTCTTTTTTCTTGCAAATAAATAATTTATATTTAATCTTCCAATATTTCCATATTTTCATTATTAATTATTTAAAGTGAAATGCTGCATTTTGAGGAAAGAAATATGACCTGCTATTTATAATATGCTTAGCTATCTTTTTATCATTTCTAGTCTTGTTTGACATAAAATAGTTTCTCAGAAAGCAAGACCATGTATGAATGAACTATTTGTAACATCAATTAATTTTTTGTTAAATGGAAAAGAAAATATAATTAAAATGCTTGGTATTCAGTGTTCTGTTTTATGGTGCATGAGTATAATCTTAATCTTCCTTAGTCATTCCTGCACTTAGATGACTTAATATTCTTGTTTGATATTGACTTTTATTGTTTATTTTGTTTTTTGCTTTAGATGTTGCTTGACACATTCAGGATCAAATGCAATTCATTGCCCATTATAGAATTTTTATTTCAGACTATGATGACTAGATAACTTATTATTAAGAAAAGAAAGTTCACATTTCCTGAGTTCTTTGCAACCTTTAGTTCAAAACTGGCAATAGGAGAGTCACATAGAACTTTGAATATTTATTTTGAGAACTGTGTCTTTTATACCTGGACTCTGTTGTTTTTTAATGGAAAGCTACAATGTTCTAAGTTATAAACATCCTTACCATGTGTAACTACATTTTTTCTGGTGTTCTGGGACAGAAAAATGAAGTAGGACAGGCTGAGAGAGGTGAGGATAAAGGATGAAAAGCACAGCTTTTAAGAGATGAGTGAGAAAAAATATATACATTTCCATTCATATATATAAAAAGTTTGGTGTAGGGAGTCGGGCGGTAGCGCAGTGGGTTAAGTGCACGTGGCACAAAGCTCAAGGACCGGTGTAAGGATCCTGGTTCAAGCCCCCGGCTCCCCACCTGTAGGGGAGTCGCTTCACAGGCAGTGAAGCTGGTCTACAGGTGTCTGTCTTTCTCTCCCCTTCTCTGTCTTCCCCTCCTCTCTCCATTTATCTCTGTCCTATCCAACAATGACGACATCAATAACAACAATAATAACTACAACAACAATGGAAAAACAACGGCAACAAAAAGGGAAAATTAAAAAGAAAAAGTTTAGTGTACTCCAGGTTACTGTGCTGTTTTAGTGAGTAGTCAGCATTTTGAGGGAAAGAAATCTGGAAAAGTTAGTTTTCATTTTGTGGTTTTCTTATCTTTAGCAAGTGGTGCTGTTAAATTTTTTTGTATTATCTTTATTCATTTCTTGGGTAGAGACATCCAGAAATCAAGAGGGATGGGAGAGACAGGGAGAAAGACAGAGAGACACCTGTAGCCGTGATTCACTGCTCATGAAGCTCCCCCCCCCTGCAGTTTGGGACTGGGGGCTTGAACCTGGGTTCTTGCCCATTGTAAAATGTGTATTCAACCAGGTGCACCACCTCCTGTCCACCACCATTTTTTTTCTTAATGTAAGATTTTTACCCCCATATCCTTTCATGTCATAACTTTTCTTTGTCTCCTCTTCTTGGTTGATAAGGTCCTGCTAAGCATGCACCTGGTGTCAGGCTAATACCTGTAGATTACTTGGATTGTCCATCTTTCTGTGATCTAGATGTCAACTGTGCTCTCAGCCCTTGAATCTGGAAGTCACAATCATCTTGTGACTACCCTGAAGCAGATCCCCACTTCTTTGTCATATCTTATCTCTACAAAATTAATGACTGTCTGTCAACTTCACACTTCAGGCCACTTTCTTGACAGAAGGTGTCCTTCGCTTTCCAGCTGTCTACCTCTCTCATTTGGGAAAAATACAGGAAGTAAAATGGGAAATGAGTCTTAAGGCTTATGAACCTTGTTCCCACAAATGGCCTGCATTACTAGGCCAACAGAATATTTTAGTACATTTTAAATATTAATTTTTAGAAAATGTAACAACAAACATGCAAAGACAAATTGTGTCTACTTTGATTCAGATCTTTAACTAATTTTTGTATTACCTCTCTTTGCTATTTTTACAGATCTCACTTATATACTAACTATAGTATATCAATAAAGTTAAGGGTAGCATGGAAAATGAAATACACCATTCCTAATTTTTTGACATTTATTTTATTTAAAATAAACTTATTTTTAATTTCATCTCCCTTGCATCCCTAGCCTGTTTTTGCCAAAGAATCATAATTCAATGACGGATACAGATATTAAAGTTAGAAAAAAGTATTTGTTTGGCTTACTATTCAGAACAGAGACCTGTTCAGAAAATCCATATGAAAATCTTGAAGAAAACCAACTCAGAACCTGAACTTTCTTCTAGAGGCAGTCATTCTTATCTTAATTTCTAATTATTTTCTGTGTCTTTGGAAGCAGTTTGCAATCAGAATATAGTGGTCAATTTTGCTTTGGGCATTTGTTTTCACATAAATGATTTATAGTGGGTGGTTACATCTTGAGTTTACATGTCCATCTTCTGTTTTCTTAGAATTTATCTTAAATAATTAGACTTTGAGCTAGAATTTATCTTTAAGAGACTCAACTAGGAGCATGTGTAATAACTGGTGGTAATAATTGCTTTGTGTATACTTGGTAGTTTTTGTTTATGTGTTTGAGAAATAAAACCAACTCTTGGGACAACAGGCAGTTCCTTGTTTAGTGATGGGATGAATTCCACTTAAGATTCTTAAATCCCAGTTCTACTAAGGCCAGTCTGATGTGCTCTCCATTTTCTGAGCAACTGCTAGGGGTCTTGTGGTAAAAGAATAGGTCATAGTAATAATCTCAATTGCTTATGTTTATTTTGTGTTTATTCTACTTAGATATTTTATGAATATTTTCTTTAATTTTCACAATAATTAAAAACATGGATATGACTATATCTCATTATAGGAGAGGAACAGGTTCAAAAGGAACCTCAGCTGTGCTGCTAAGAAGCAAAGCAAGGGGCCAGGTGGTGGCACACCTGGTTGAGCTCACATGTTACAATGTACAAGGAACCAGGTTTGAGCCCCCAGTCCCCACCTGCAGGGGGAAAGATTTGTGAGTGATGAAGTAGTGCTGCAGGTGTCTGTCTCTTTCCCTCTCTATCTCCCCCTTCACTCTCAATTTCTGACTGTCTCTGTCCTATCAATAAAGATAATAAAAAATTTGAAAAAAAAAGAAGCAAAGCTGAATTTCCAATCATATTTCCTTGACTCCATAGTAAAACTCTTCATTGTGAAATAGTATTTATCTGTTCTTGTCCATGTTAGCAGTTTTGGTTGTTTTTGCATTATCCTTTAGTCCATGGGGTCATGCACTGATTTGATCTAGCTGCCAGAAAGTCTCAAGGCCATATCTGTACTGACTACATTCTTTACTTATTTTGAACCATTAGACTGGGCTCACCTTGTTCAGATCTTCCCATCTGGCTTATTGTCCCAGCCTGGCCCACAATAGTCTCCCTCCAGTTTTCCACTTCTGAGTTATTCTCCCAACCCAGCATTTCTGTTTCAAGTTCATTTTTGTTAGGGCAGAACTAAAAGCTAAGCCATCTGGAGAACTAAATTTTGGAAAGGAGCCCACAACTCAATATAAATACTTTTGAATGAAGCATTTTAAAAGTCAAAGGACATTATTATTGAAGGATTTATAAAACCTTTAAGGGGAGTCGGGCAGTAGCGCAGCGGGTTAAGCGCAGGTGGCGCTAAGCACAAGGAGCAGCGGAAGGATCCTGGTTCGAGCCCCCGGCTCCCCACCTGCAGGGAAGTCACTTCACAGGCGGTGAAGCAGGTCTGCAGGTGTCTGTCTTTCTCTCCCCCTCTCTGTCTTGCCCTCCTCTCTCCATTTCTCTCTCTCCTATCCAACAATGACAACAATAATAACTACAACAATAAAACAACAAGGGCAACAAAAGGAATAAATAAATGAATAAATAAATAAAATTTATATTAAAAAACCTTTATGTTAAAGTAAATAGCTCTGATCACAGCATTTCTTGACTGGCTGGGTGAAATTGCTCAGTTGTAACTTTTGTGTGTGGCGGGGGGTAGTCTGGAAATTGAGTTCTCTGCTTCGTATTGAGAGAGAGTTTGCAGAAGTTCAGAGGTCCAGGGACACCAGTTGTTATTTTTTCTATCCTTATTTCTTCAGTTTCAGAATTATACGTTGTTTTTTTTTTTCTTGGTCAGCAGCAATACCGTCAGAACCTAGTGAAGCAGAACCTTTCACCAACCCCAGCAGCCAAAATTTTTTCTTCAGGCCCTGCTCACATGTGCACTCATCAACTATAAAAAGAAAATCTGTGTAAACTGGCCAGATTGGAATCTTGATCCCCTAATACTTAAAGGAAGTCGCTCTCCTCAGTGTTTCAAGGTATGAGTATTGGAACTCCTGCCCCCCCCCCAAAAAAAAAGGCTTAAATCATCTCACTTACTGGATTTGAATTTTTTGAAATGACTAATATGCATCTTCAGCAGCTCCAGCAATAGATGCCAAGATGATAAATGAGAACTGGCTAATCACACTTGAGCCTAGAGGTATGAAATGATAGAACCCAAATCTCTGTGGGCCACCCCAGCTAGGGTGACAGAGAGAAATGAGCTTAGGTTCTGAAGCCAGAGAGCCTTGGCAGATTTAGGGGGATCCTCTTCCTTTGTGTGAACGATTTTTTAGACTAGTTATATAATCTCTTTATATAAATAAGACAAGATTATTAATTTCAACATCAGTAGATAGCTCACCCAGGGGAGTTCACACTTCATCCTGCACGAAGACCCAGATTTGAGCACCCTGACATCACATGGGAGAACTCTGTAAAGGGGAAGCTTTAGCACTGGTGGAATGGTGTTATGGAGTCTCTCCGCTCATTGTCTCTCTCTTCCTTTCTGATTCTCATCCTCTGTCTGGAAGAAAGAAAAATCAGTGTCCCCTGGAAGTAATGGAATTGCTCAGGCATAAAACCCCCAGTAAAACCATATTGGACAAAAAAATTCATTTCACAAGATGGCATAAATATTACAACACTTTGTAAAATGTAAAGCACTACACAGATATTCATTGTTTGTGTTGTCACTGTAATTACTACCACCTTGCTAAGAAGGAAACTAATTTATTTGAAAGGCAATAGTCCTCAAAAATGAAGGAAGTTACTTTATTTGAACCTTGTGATCCCAAAATTCGAAAAGCGGGTTATTCTGGGTTAGGGGAGCTTAGTTAGGTTCAAAAGCTTTTTTTTTTTTTTTTTTTTTTTTTTCTCCAGTGTTATCTATTGGGTTTGGTGCCTGTACTATGAATCCACTGCTCCTGGAGGCTATTTTGTTGCCCTTGTTGTTACTGTTACTGCTGTCATTGTTAGACAGGACAGAGAGAAGTCAAGAGAGGAGGGGAAGACAGAGAGAGGGAGAGAAAGATAAACACCTATAGACCTGCTTCACCTCTTGTGAAGCAACACCCCTGCAATTGGGAAGCCAGGGGCCTAAACCGGAATCCTTAGTCTGGTCCTTGAGCTTTGCGCCAAGTGCACTTAAACTGTTGCTCTACCGCTGGGCCCCCTTAAAAAGCTCTTATTAATTGGACTATTTGATGCCAGTACTATACTGCATATTGGGACCATGAGAAATAATTCACCATTCTTGCCCTTCAGAAGCTAACAGACTAAGAAACCAACACAATCCTTCCACTCTGGCACAGACCATGTTCTAAGTGCATTCATGGGGATTACTAGCATCTCTAGATCACCACATCCAGTGTGATCCTAAATAATTATAGCAATGCCTTGCTGATTTTTCAGTGTTGATAATCCTCCTGTCTTGAATACTGATGACTTCTGTCCATTTCTTACTTCCTTCATGACTTCTTGTTTCTCTGTCATACTCTTAAACATTGTGATTCCAAAAGTATAAGGCTTTATCCTTGACTTTTTATTTTTCCCCTGCTCCTTTTAAAAAATATTTTACTTTTTGTAATATTTTATTAGTGATTTAATAGTGATTTATAAAATTATAAGATAATAGGGGTATACTTCCAAACCATTCCCACCACCAGAGTTCTGTGTCCCATCCTTCAGTGGAAACTGAAGTAGTTCTCACTCCTTTGGTTTTAACTATCATATTTTGAACTTTGTTATACTTTTATACATATATATCTCCATGCTTGACTTCCATTTAGCCATAAACTTCTGAATTTAACTATTTTTAATACTCATTTTTCTAAATTAAGAAAACATTGTTTTATAGAACCATTGTCATGACCCAGGAAATGGTACAGGGGAATGAGCATGAAGTCCTGAGTCTGATTCCTGGCATCACATGTGCCAGAGTGACACTCTGATTTTCTGTCTCTCATTAGTCAATCAATCTGTCTTTAAAAACTGTGGGAGGGGGCAACAAGATGGTAGCATGATGGTTATGTAAAACACTTTCATGCCTGAAACTCCAAGGTCCTAGATTCAATCCCTGGCATTGCCATAAGCCAGAGCTGAGCAGTGCTCTGATTCAAAACAAAACAAAACAATGTTGCTGTCATGGGAATGGTTTAATATCCTCCAAAAATGATTTTTAAAAAAACTTAACCTGTCCCATAGCTATCAGGCTCCAGCAAAAATTCCCACAGTCTTCATTTGGTAGTTGTCTTTTACTTATTTCACTAAACATAATCAGCTCTAGCTCCATCTGTTTTATCCCAAAGGACACAATATAACTTTTTTTTTTTAACTTAAAGAATAGTATTCCACTGAGCATGTATCCCATTACTTTATATCCATTCATACATCAGTGAGCATGTATGCTGTTTCCACACCCAGGTTATTGTGAATAATGTAATCATAAATATAGGAGTTAAGGTGAAAAGGTGTGAATAGCTTCACTGGTAATGTATTATGATGCCTCTGAGTGATTTAGCACCATCCATCCTCAAATCAATGAAGTTTGAGCTCTTGGACTCCAAGGTAGTTCTCCCATTCCCAGAGCCTTTATTTGAGTGAACTGTGCCATTGTTGAGGGCAGTGACCAACTCCTTACTCTGGTTCTGTCTTTTCTTTTTTTAAAAAAAATTAAAAAATTTTTAAAAATATTTATTTATTTATTCCCTTTTGTTGCTCTTGTTGTTTTAATGTTGTAATTATTACTGTTGATGTCGTCATTGTTGGATAGGACAGAGAGAAATGGAGAGAGGAGGGGAAGATAGAGAAGAGGAGAGAAAGACACCTGCAAACCTGCTTCACTGCCTGTGAAGCAACTCCCCTGCAGGTGGGGATCTGGGGGCTCAAACTGGGATCCTTATGCTGGTCCTTGCACTTTGCACCGGGTACAGTCTTTTTTATTTTAATGATAGATAGATAGACAGACAGACAGACAGACAAGAGACTAGAGCACTGCACAGCTCTGGATTATAGTGGTGACGGGGATTGAATCTGTACCTCAGAATCTCAGTCACGATAATCTTTTGCATAATCATTATGCTATTTCCCCAGCCCTTAAAGCACATTCTACTGTAAGGTTATTTGATTATAGGATCTGCATTGTTTAAAATTAATTTAGTGATAAAGAAATTCATATTTAGGGCCAAGTGCTGATGCACCTAGTTGAGCACATGTTATAATGCTCAAGGACTTGGGTTCAAGCCCCTGTTCCCCACCAGCAGTGAGAAAGCTTCATAAGTGGTGAAGCAGTGCTGCCAGTGTCTCTCTTTTCCTCTCTACCACCCCCTTCCCTCTCAATTTCTCTTTGACTCTATCCAGTAAATAAACAAAATACTTAAAAAATAAAGAAATTCATATTTATATACATCAGATAGTTATTAGTATAAATAAATTTCTACTCAGCTTATTCTTTTTTTCCTGTTTTTTTTAAATTTTTATTTATAAAAAGGAAACACTGACAGAAACCATAGAATAAGAGGGGTACAACTCCACATAATCCCCACCCCCCAAAAACTCTGTATCCCATCCCCTCCCCTGATAGCTTTCCTATTCTTTTTTTAAAATTTTTTTTTATTTAAAAAAGGAGACATTAACAAAACCATAGAATAAGAGGGGTACAGTTCCGCACAATTCCCATAACCCGATCTCCATATCCCATCCCCTCCCCTGATAGCCTTCCCATTCTCTAGCTCTCTGGGAGTATGGATCCAGGGTCATTGTGGGTTGCAGAGGGTGGAAGGTCTGGCTTCTGTAATTCTTCCCTGCTGAACATGGGCGTTGACTGGTTGATCCATACTCCCAGTCTGCCACGCTCTCTTTCCCTAGTAGGGTGGGGCTCTGAGGAAGTGGAGCTCCAGGACACATTGGTGGGGTCTTCAGTCCAGGGAAACCTGGCCGGCGTCCTCATGGCATCTGGAACCTGGTGGCTTAAAAGAGAGTTAACATACAAAGCCAAACAAATTGTTGAACAATCATGGACCTAAAGACGGGAATAGTGCAGATGAAGTGTTGGGGGGTATTCCCTGCATGCTCTTGTGTACTTTTGCTTTCAGGTATATATTTTTCCCCTAGTTTATGGGCACGGGTGAACCTATGCTCTATCTCAGGGGACCTGGACTATATCTAGGTTTGGGGACTTTATTGAGGAATGGAACACCTGGAATGGAATTAGAGAATAATATGAAAGGAAAGGTCTCACGCGAGTGATGAAGCTGAAGGGTTGTCATTCCACACCTGAAGTCTCTGGTCACAGTCTGAAGTGAAGCATGCTGGGGTGGTACTTGTTGCGTTGATTAGTTTGTGATCCGCGGATGCAATATTATTTGATTTGAATTGAGAGCGGGGGGTGGTGGGGGTGGTGGTGGTGGGGATGGGACATAGTCTTTTGGTGGTGGGAGTGGTGTTTATGTACAGTCCTATTAAAGTGTAAACATATAAACCACTATTTAATTAATGAGAGGCGAAAAACTGATGGTATGTCTAGAACTTCTTAAAACATAGACTGAATCTTTTCTCCTCAGTGACTGTACTTTATTATTTAGTCTGTGTTCTATTTTACTCTTGATCCAGGGCATATATTCATCAAGCAATATTTGATACAATTGTCTTAGAGTTACTAATATCAAAAGATGATAAGACTGTTCTACAGGCATTTCAAAGTGTGTCCAGTGTCATCAACAATATTTATACACGTTTCCCATATTTGGGAGCTACTCTCTTCCCTGATCCAGGTTTCTGTATTTGCTTCCTTGCTGAACATGGGCATTGGCAGGTTGATCCATACTCCCAGACTATCTCTCTCATTCCTTATTGGGGTGGGATTCTGGGGAAGTGGGGCTCCAGGACACACTGGTGGGGTCGTTTGCCCAGGGAAGTCCAGTTGGCATCATGTTAGCATCTGGAACGTGGTGGCTGAAAGAAGAGTTAACATATAGAGCCCAAAAAATTGTTGACTAATCATGAATATAAAGGCTGGAAAAGTTCATATGAAGAGTTGGGGGTGGGGTCTCTGTTTTGTAGATAGTAGTCCTATTTCAGTTATATTCCAGAGCCCATGATTATACTATTTTTTTTTCTCCTGAGCCTAACATCTGATATGCAGGTGGATCCAAGTTATTGTCTGGAGAGATGATGTCATAGCTAGAGTAAGGACCACCAGTTCTCCTTTGCCATCATGTTTTAGGACCTGAACACTCTGTCACACTCCAGAGTCTTCTAATTTGTCTCTGTATCTTCCTCTCTCTCTCCCTCCCTCTTTTATGTGGAGACAAAGACAGGGTGGGTCTGATGGCTTTTCTTGGCAGTGGTGAAACGGGGGTGTGGTGGGGTGGGGTGGACATGACAGCTTGGGTGAGGCCCCTGCACAGAAATCTGGCTGAGAGGAGATGTGGGGGCCCAACCCTGTCTGTTGTAGGTGTGTGATGAAAATGCTGCTGCTGTGGTGCTGTTGGTGCTCTCCGCATCACCAGTCAGAAAGACAAGCGTTACTAATTATGAAGACTGCTTTCTCAAGATGGGCATCCTTGTTAATTTGTCAGGGCTTTTGTGGAACATTGCTACTAAAACTTCAAACAAGAGAATACTGCAAAAGCTGAATTCGTTTTTTTCTTTGTTTGCTATTCCCCCCCACCCCCCGTGGTGAACTACCAGCTTTTGGGGAGTACAGGCTTTGAACCTGAAGTCTTGTCTGTCTGCCTCAGAGTCCACAGGCAGAGCCACTACACCAGCTCAGCAGTCTTATTTTGTTTGTAAAACTACTTTATTGGGGAAAATAATGGTTTCCTTTCTTTTGCCTTGCTTATTTGTTGTATATATTTCATTTCTTTATTTGTTAGGACAGAGAAGGAACGGGAGTTAGACAGTGAGAAACAGAGACACCTGCAGCACTGCTTCACCGCTCATGAAGCTTCTTTCCTGTAGGTGGAAAATGGGGGGCTGAACCTGGGTTCTTGCACATTGTAATGTGTGCATTCTATCTGGTGCCCTATTGCCTTGCTTCTTGTGTGCTGTTTATAAGTGAGATCAAGGGCAGATACTGCAAAACTCTAATTTTTGGCCTTTGTGATCTCTGAACAGCTTATGTAGTAGCACATTAAAGTGGGAAAGTTAATGTTTGTCAGAAAATTTACATTGTCTTAAGATTTTTCAGTTCTAAAACTTTCTTATCAGAATACATTTGAATAAAGCACTTGATTCATGCAGCTTGACTCTTGGGTGTCCAGAGCTTTGGGGGTGGGGCAGTGATTTTTAGTAAACGTGAGGGACACAGAGCCTGGAAATGAATCAGTTAAATTCAGCTCACTTTCTGAATAGTAAGTCCAGGGAAAGCTAAGTAAGACATGTATCTCTGCCTCTGGAGGGAAGACACACCTAGAAAGCAAATACAGGTCCACAGATACATGGTTACATTTCAAAGATTTACACCCCCCCCCCCATCTAAAGGGAAATCTTGGACAAATAGGAGTCTTTTTATGTGATCCTTTTTAAAAAATCCCATCTTAAGAAAGATTCCACTGGAAATGTTATATAATGTTGCTTCTGCAGAAGATTCCTTGTCTAAAATTCCCAAATTCCACAAGGATTTGGGCTTGGGGTTCCATGCATTTATAACCTTTCAAATTCTCTTTCTCAGGAGGAGACTGCTTCAGAAAGTACCTGAAGTCTTTTAGGGTGAGGATTTAGACCACCTTGTCTTTGTTTAACATGGACAACTTTCTTATGTAGCTATCTCAATTTGACTTTCGCCAGATCTAAGGCATTCTGTCTTTTCACTTAGGACCCTAATTTCTTTACATCTTTTGGATAATTTTCTTCCTTCACTGTAAGTGAAGTGCCTTGCCAAGGACTTATTTCCTTTTCCTACTAGGGAGATTAATGCCTCTGAAGTTTCCCCTTGTAAGTATTGTTTAATCCTAGTACAGTTTGATTGTTTCTTTCAGAGCTTTAATTAGTTTGTGTCCTACTTACACTGTAGGGGACTCCATTTGAAATATTGGGTATAGTGGCAACCAGGAACCTGCCTCAGAAACAAGGAGATTCTCCTTTAAAGATAAAATAGCCTTCAGCAGATTTAAATACATGTTTCTAAATAGTGCTCATTATCCTACCTCTCACCCTCCTCTTTTATATCCTGTAGAGAATAACTGGCTTATTTACAGCGTCACCTTCACAGGCCCCAAGTTCTTTCTTCAGCAATCAAAGAGCAAGCTCACATTTGAAGAGCTCTAAGTACCCAATTCTCTCAAGTAGGTGGCAGTGGCCAAAGAGTTGATAGGAGGGGAGACCCCCTTTACTCCTTCTCTGATATCTGGGATGTAAATCACTCATGGAAAGATGTGGAGTCCCTTCAAGGGGCTCAAAGAGACATGTTTAATCTGCAGCATTGAATCCATATATTGCTTATGTGGGAAAACTTGTTTGGTCTACAAAACACAGAACTTGGAGAGTAGCCTTGATGAACTCAGTCTACAGGAATCAAATAAAAAAGAAGAAAGAATTTAGGATTCTAAGAAACACCCAGGAATGAAAAAAACAGGATTCAGAGTAATTAAAATACATTTGTAATTTGCGCACACACAATTTTTTGTTTGCTAATATTATACAGTATAATTTTTGCCTATATTACAGGAAGAAAACTGATTTCTAAAAAAGCTAATGTGCTTATCTCTAGAAAGTCAGGAAGAGTTTCTTTTATTATTTAGGACTGGGAAGGTGGCTCAGCAGTAAAGAACCTGCATTGTGTACATGAGGCCCTGGCTTTGATCCCTAGAATGAGCAACTCAGGGACAAAGACAAAATAAGTGAGACTCCACAGATGATGGAACAGTGTACCCCCCCTCTGTTTTTCTCATAAAGAATTGGACTGGGAACTGGCTTAGTTGTAGAGTACACGCATGAGACCTTGAGTTCAATCCCCAGTCTCCAGCAGTGCATTAAGAAAGATTTATTTTCTTATTTTTAATTACTCCTCTCTCCCTATTAAAATTACAATTTTTCATAGACAAAATAGAAATTACAGCTCAATTGTAGAATAGTAGAAAAACTCTATTAATTTTCTACACAGAGATGATCACTTTTATCATTTTGGTGTGCTCTAATATGTTTGCATAGAGTATGTACATCTCTCCAATGTTTCAATACATTTCAACCATTCTTTTATTCTGATAATCGTATTAAAAGGAGAAGTCTCTGGGGAAAAAATGAGTAGTGGTAGTTTTAGAAGGGTGTGGTGTCAAAGAAAACATAATTCATATAGTGTTAAATAGGCTATAAAAGCCTTGTCAAAAAACTAGTACAATAAGGTAAAAAGATTGAACTCAACTCAAACAAAAGATGAGGAATTCTTTTTTCCTTTCTTTGCCATCAGGGCATCACTTGGCCTTCATGCCTACAATATCCCAGTGTTCCCATGGATGATAATTGATAATAATGATGAAGGTGGTGATTTTTTCAGACAGCAGGTGAAAGAGGGAAGAAAGAAGGAAGAGAGACACTCTAGCACTGCTTCATGCTTAGTGAAGCTTTCCCTTTGCTTGGTGTTTCTATGTGGTAGCAAGGGTCTCAAACCCAAATCCTTTAAGAAGTAAAGTGTGTATTTTACTAACTGAGAATTACTATATGATTCAGAAAGTTCCTGGATTTTACTAAAAACAATACCTCTAGGTACCAACCTAAAGGGAAAAAAAATACCAATTCAAAAAGAAACATGCACCCCTCTATTCATTGCTGCATTGTTTACAATACTCAGGATATAGAAACAACCTACATGCTCCCTAGTACATAAAGTGAGGATATAACTATGTATATATACATACATATATCTATGCATACATGTATGCACACACATACAAAAATATATATGTATACACATACAGTGGAATAGTACTCAGTCATGAAAAGGAAGTTTTGTCATTTATAATGACTTTGAGGATGAGAGGTAGATAGTATAATGGTTATGCAAAGAGACTCTAATGCCTGAGGCTCCAAAGTCCCAGGTTTAATCCCTGGCACTACCATAAACCAGAGCTGAGCAGTAGTCTGGTAAAAACAAACAAACAAAAGCCATATACTAAGAAGGAAAGATCCCTAACATATACTTTATAATGACTTTGAAGGTATTATGCTGTGAAATAAGTTAGCAGAGAAGGAAAATAGCATGTTATTTTTCTTATAGTGGAATAAAATAAAATAACTGAAAATGAAATAATAGAGGAAGAAAACAAATTGGTTTAATCAAAGGAAATTTTGGGGGATGAGCAAAATGAGTGAAGGAGAATAAAAGGCATAATTTCCAGTTAGAAAACAAAATAAGTCTTTTGGAGAGAGAGCTCATTGAGTAAGGCATCAGTCTTGGCTATGCATATTATTTAAGTTCAAGCCCTGGAATCACAAGGGAGTTGTTACGATATGAGGGGATACTCTTGTACTGTACTACCTCTTCTTTCTTTCTTTCTTTCTTCCTTCCTTTCTTTCTTTCTTTCTTTCTTTCTTTCTTTCTTTCTTTCTTTCTTTCTTTCTTTCTCTATCTAAATGATAAAGTGACCCAGAGTGGTGAAATCACTCAGGTCTGAAGAGGCCCTGGATTAGCAAGAAATAAATAAATCAAAGAGATAAAATGCATTTGGAAGTTGCTAAGAAATAATGGCAAACAGACATGTTGTGATGCTCATTTCACAGTGAACACATATGTTGAATCATTGTATAGAAACCTAACACTATAATAATAGTGTTTGTCAATTATACTTTAATTTTTTATTACAGTAACCTTGATATTTAGAATTACATGTATTTCAGGTATGAGTCATAAAAAATCAACTGGCACATATACTATATTAAGTTCACCACCAGAATTCCAATACTTTTCTTCATCTTACAATTGTTCCCTTTCATCTAGTATAAACGTTTGCCTTTCTTCTTCCAATCTGGCAAAAAATTAGTCTTTTTATTAATATTTTATTTATTTATTAATGAGAATAATAGGAGGAGAGAAAAAACCAGGCATCACACTGGTACATGTGCTGCCAAGGGGTTGAACTCAGGACCTCATGCTTGAGAGTTCAGTGCTTTATCCATTGCACCACCTCCCAGATCACACAGAAAATTAGTCTTATAGAAGTTTGGTTTGTATAATTTAGTCACCCATTTTTCCCTCTTATTTACTCATTTTTCTGTAATTGTTTTTTTATTAGTGATTTAATAATGATGGACAAGATTGTGGGTTAAGAGGGGTACAATTCCCATCACCAGAGTTCCATGTCTCCTACATTGGAAGGTTCCCTATTCTTTATCCCTCTAGGAGTATGGACCAGAGAACTTTTTGGGGTGCAGAAGGTGGGAGGTCTGGCTTTTGTAATTGCTTCTCTACTGGACACATTGGTGAGATTTCTACTGCCCAGAAAAGTCAGGGTGGAATAATGGTAGCATCTACAGCTTAGTGACTGAAAGGCAGGAAGATATAAAGCAGGACAAAATGGTTAAATGAACAGGAACCTGCGGGTATTGTCGGAAATGGCGGGCAGGAACCCAGACAGGTTTGGAGTAATTCTATGGAAAGACACATGCAAAACCCCTCCCCATGGTCAATAGGGGGTCAGGCCCTTTCCAAGGAACCAAACAGTAGGAACAGAGCAGATGAGATTAGGAATCTTAGGGTGTAAGGAAGCTAGGTAGTCCATTTTAGGCGAGTTTGTTGGGGCATGTGACTATGGTGTTTTTTTTCTTGAGTTTGATAGCTAACATGAAGTTGGATAAAAATGTCTGAGAAAATGGTGCCAGAGTAGAGAAAAGGGCTAGATAGTTGGATTAAGGCAGAGAGTAGCTCCCATTCTTGAAAAAAATCTATTAATAAAGTTAACTATTTACCTCCATCTACCTGACCCAGGATATATATGTATATATATTTGCATAGGAGCCTTGTATAACCTCTAAATCTGTACTAATCTGAGCTCGCAGTTCATGGTCACAGCTGGGAACATTACAGGCTCCACTCATTGCAGGACCATTCTTCCTCAAGTGGAAGGGTAGGATATCCCAGCCTCCCTTTGAAGACTGGAGCAGTCCCTACCATCACTGCTTTATGGTGAGGGCAAGGTGTCCTGGGAAGGCCCGCAAAAGGGCTTATTATGGGATTCTGGAAGATAACGGAATGAGAAGCTGCTAGTGGCTTGAGCTCCGACTACATCTACTGGAAATGGTAGGATTTTCTGCCTTTAGTAGGACAGTCAATAAGGGGTCCTAGCGGTGACACCAAGGAGGTGACTATAACTCAGTTTGGGTTAGAAAATAGAGTAAAAAAAAAGGGAAATTTAAAAAAAATTATTATTCCCAAAGCGCACCCCCCGCATAACCAGTTCCTGGGGGCCAGAGATCTGCTCCTAGCTTCTTTTTTTTTACCAAGATTCCTGTCCCACCAGGGGGTGTCATTCATTCAAATTCTATTCCCTTCTGAAGCCTTTGGCCTTTTTTCTACGTAGTCAATCAGCGGCCTCTGCTTAGGGGGCCTGAGGCAATCTGGAGCTATCCAAGCTGAAAACAGGACAGGTTTTTTGCTCTGTTCTATTATCAATACAAGATAAATGCATATCCCTTTCCCCCTCTCCTTCAGGTTGACCAGAATTAACTCTTAGTGTATTTTCCATTGCTAGGGGACTGAATGTCTTATTCACTGCTAAAATAACTTGTTTCACTCTTCCTACCGCCCTACCCATTCTCGCCCTACCCCCCTGCATAGCTAATTAAATAATAAAAATAAATAAAGTCTTTCACTGCTTTTTTATTACTGTTCTTTTTCTTTTCTCTCTCTCTTTTTTTCCTTCTTTTTCTCATTCTTGTCATCCTTTCTTCCTTCCTCCTTCACCTTTCTGAATTCACTGAAAATTTGGGAATTATTTTGGGGAAGAAATCTGACTCAGAGTGGACTCTCTCTGCATATATCTCTGTTCTACTTCCCTTTCTCCTCTACCTACCCCTAGAATATATAATGGATAGTAGATTTGCATAACTGTCTATTCCTGCTATTCTTGTCTAGTCCTGAGGTTTTTTTTTTTTTTTTTTTTACTTTCTTAGCAATCAGCTGCCTCTGCTCAGGAGGCTTAAGGCAATCTGGGACAGGTTTTTTACTATTTTATTTTATTATTAATATTATATAAAGGTGTATCTCTTCTCCCCCCCTCCTTTAGGTTGACCAGCATTAACTCGTAGGGTATCTTTCATTGCTAGGGGACTGGGCATCTTATCCATTGCAAGAGGAACTTGTTTCACTACTTCTACCTCCTCTACAGACTCTCACCTTCTCCCTCCTCCTAGCTAATTAAAAAAATAAAATAAAAAATAAATTAATCAATTAAAAATCTTTCCATTTACTGCTCTTTTATCACAGCTCTTTTTTCTTATCTTTCTTCTTTTCTCTCTCTTGTTTCTCTTTTTTATCTTGTCTTCCATTTCTTCCTTCCTTCTTCTTTGTCTTTCTGAATTCACTGATACTCATTTGTGAATTATTTTGGGGAAGAAATCTGACTCAGAGTGGACTATCTATATGTGTATCTCTGCTCTACTTCCCTTTTTCCTCTTGCTACCACTAGAATATACAGTGGATAGTAAATTTGCATAATTGTCTATTCTTGATATCCCTTCTTTCCTTTCTCTTTCTTCTTCACTTGGACTTTGTTGCAATTTTTTCATGGACTGGAGACATTGTTTGGCTAACTGATAGTGATTAAACTGCTTCAATCCTTGCTTCAGTTGCTATTGTAATTCCTGAGGTTGGTGATTGCATTTGTCATAAAGGAATTTAGTACAGTGTTCCTTGTACTCAAAACACAACAACGGAGGAACAACAGAACATAAAAATAAGAAACACATAAATAAAAAAAATGGGTAGATCAAAAACAAATAAAACTGCTACTACAATGAATGAAGACAAGAGCCCAGAAGAAACTCAAATCAGCCAGAAGTAACAATAGATAAGAGACCCACCCTACTAGGGAAAGAGAGAGGCAGACTGGGAGTATGGACCAACCAGTCAACGCCCATGTTCAGCAGAGAAGCAATTATAGAAGCCAGACCTTCCACCTTCTGCAACCCACAAAGACCCTGGGTCCATGCTCCCAGAGGGATAGAGAATGGGAAAGCTATCAGGGGAGGGGATGGGATATGGAGATTGGGTGGTGGGAATTGTGTGGAGTTGTACCCCTCTTACCCTTTGGTTTTGTTAATTTATCCTTTCTTAAATAAAAAATAAAAAAAGGGCTTATTATGATGTTCCTGTTGGAAGTGATCACTGATGATGGAGAGAGGGATCCACTAGAAGTCCAGGCCCACCATATTTGTGTGGGAATCCAAGGACTCGCTGACTAGGATCCCAGATGATGAGGTGGTGTAATATTGACTTAATAGGGCCATTATTAAGTGAGCTAGTCTCTTGTCCTTATCCAACGTTTGTTGTCCTCTCTTTATCTGACAACCTTAGACTTTCTCCCAGTTGTTTAAGCATTGAGTATCATATGTTGAACCCAACCAGAATTAAGTTTTGAATCTGTCTTCTTTGGGCATTTCTGTTAGACTGTCAAGCTAATTTGGTCTAAGTCTTATTGATTAGAGAATTTAAGATGCCTTCTTTAGGCACTTCTACTAGAATTTCAAGTTTATTAGGTCTAAGTCTAATCACCAAGGGTTATTGGGCACTTTTATTTGAGTTATATATTTGCCCCTTGCTTATGGTTACATGTACACCTGTACATATGTTCATCAGTACCCTAAACCCTATCCTGTATCTGTAACTTCAATAGATAATGTGGTATCTAACATGGATGTAGGTAGTCCCATGTGCTAGGAAAGATCTCACCAGGTTTGAGGAGTTGCAAGGCTGACATCTCAGGCTCGGTATCTCTGGCTACAGAGACTCAGTTTTCTTATCTGAGCATATTTTTGAATTTATGACAATACATATTTAATAGATTAGTATAAAAGTAATATGAGAACATAAAGTTTCCTGTCATTTAGAAGCATAGTAATTGTTTCCTGCCCTCCCATACTTGTTAGTACATGGGAATTAGGCAACAATAAGCCATCCTAAAAAAAAGGTTAGGTTGGGGCTGGGAAGACACCATAATGATTCTGCAAAAAACTTTTCATGCCTGAGGCTCAGAAGTTCTAGGCTGTGTCCCTGCACCACCATAAACCAGAGTTTGAGGAGTTTTCTGGTTACCAAAAAAAAAAAAAAAAATCAAGAAAATCAAGAAAAGAAAAAATATCTAGGTAAAGTAGTTTCAAAGTTAAAGGAAGAAGAACCCTTAATAATCTTTAAATTGAAATATGTTTTATTTATGGTATTCTTTTAGGTGTAGAAAATGTTGATTTGACACATTTACATATTATGGTATGATTTCATTGTAGTGATAACACTAAAAATTTTAAGTTTAATTTTTATATTTTAATTTGATAGAGACAGAGAGAAATAAAGGGGGGTTAAGGAAGTTGGGGAGGAAGAGAGACATACATGTCACTGCTCTACTACTTATGAAACAGCCCCCCCCCCCTGCAATGGAGGTTTGAATCTGGGTGCCCTGCCAACTGGCCTCATGATAACATTTCTATGACAATATTTGTTGTTTTTTACTTGTGACTGGAATAATTATGATCCAGTCTCTCAGTAATTTTCAGTATTATGATACACCACTGTTGTCTGTATTCACTATACTTTGCAGTTAAGTCACCAGGAAAATGTGAGGCTCTTTACTGCTGTGATCACTTTCCATAAACAGCAACAACAGCCATGGAGAAGCATATGCAGTAGTCATCCTGGGAAACATTTACCAGATTTCTTCTTCTTCTTTTAAAAATAAGTCTTCTCTTAATCTTTATTTATTTATTTTTTTACCACAGTAGCACTGCTCAGCTCTGGTTTATGGTGGTGCTGGAGATTGAATTTGGGACCTTTGGTGCCTCAGGCATGAAAATCCCTGTATAACGTGCTGTCTCCACACTCCACCCTCCACCCACCCAATTTACCAAGTTTCGAATAGCACAGGAAAGATACTAAACACAAAGTTATATAGACCTCCTCCTATCTGTCTCCCCTACCTCTTCTCCTCAGAGACCCTCAGAGTGGTCAATTACCCACACTTGCTAATGAAGGGCATTACATTTGCAAGAATCCACTGTACTCTCTAGGCAGAAACCAACTATTTCATAGTTCAGACTGTAGTCAGATCTTTTTTTTTTTTTTTTTTTTTTTGTGTGTGTGTGTGTGTATGAGTTCTGGGTGCAGTTTTGTGTTTGATTCTCAGAGAAACCCCAAAGATGTTGAATAATGGAGTAGTCTGGTTTTTTTCACAGCAATTGAACCAGGTAAAGGAACCGTTCCCATGCAGAAGGAAAGAAATCTTCTGAATCCATATTAGAAACCCCCAAATTACTTTTTAACAAAAATCACTATAGTAATACTATCGATATGAAATTATAAACAGAAAATCTGGTAGTTGGTTTAATTTTTTCTCTTCCTCACATTAATTTTGCATCTCAAACATTCAACTAGCACAAGATGATAAAATAGGGACGCTGAACATCTTTTGCTTCTTGTCTAACAGAGATGTGTGAAATGGAGTGCTAGCATGAGAGCTCTCAGAAACTTTCAGGGGGAAAGTAGCCAAAACCTACCTAGTGGAAAGGCATAGGGACCCTTTAATGGTAAAGATTCTTATTCAAAATTCACCTAGTTCATATATAAAATATGTTATAGATGTATTAGTTTTAAGCTTTATGTACCACGTGTATACATACACGTTAAATATACATATATTAAAATAAAAAACTGCTACCATCACCTATCAACTTATATAATAATTGATTCAAATCCTTTGGCAGTCACCCCCATAAAGATCTTGAAAAGAACAAACTTGCACATGGTTACAGAATCAGCCAGGCTAATTCTTTGAATATGCTCATAATTTGACATGCATATTTTCTCTTTAGTTTCTAGCAGGTATTTCTTATGGAAGAAATATTTTTTACCTGACAGATTTCCTTGCATAGATTTGGGTCATATTGTATTGTCTTAAATTTCTCTGGTGAGTTAAATGACGTGTTGCCACAGAGAAGAATTTTCAGATTCTTTGGGGGTTGCACATTGTCCAGATACTTATTGAGCAAGGACACCTAGAGTGTTTTAACCTTGTTTTTACGATGAGACTAAAATATCCATCTTAGGTTCTCATCCTGTAGGGCACAACCTCTCAACTAGTGATCTTATCTTCTGTGATACTGCATAAAAGTTAAAATCTTAGGAACTTCTTAAAATTGAATTTTTAAAAGATCATTATTAGCAAAGAGCCCATAATTATAAATAGATCATTTACTAATCTTAGAAGGGAAATATTCAAGTCTTCCTGGCAACATCCTCTGGCAACTCATTTGTGTTTGATGTTCTCTCAGCATTTTCATAGATTCTGATCACAGCTCACGTTTATGAACTTTCTTTACAAAGACAGCCTCCAGCTGAATGATTAAGATTTAAATTTTATGCAACTTTATTGCTCTTCTTCATTTAAAAAAGCTAAATTAAATACTGTAGTGATGAGGAATGTTATTAACCTTTTTGTTGTATACTGGGCATGCATGGTACACAGTGATGCTCTCATGTAGTGATATGAATGGCTTATTTTATTGTTAGACACCGAATTTCTCCATTATTTGTTGATAATTATTTGCATATAGCAAGTGCTTATTATTTCTGACAAACTGATTAAAGTACCTACCAATATTTATTGCCTTTTTAATCTTGTGACAAGATCATGATGATTTTTCTTAAATATTTTTGTAGCAACTTTATGGAGATATAATTCATACACTATATAACTTACTCATTTACACTGCAGAAATTCAACATACCATGCGAGGCTTCTATGAACAACTATATGCCACCAAGCTAAAGAACCTGAAAGAAATGGATGATTTCCTAGATACCTACCAACTTCCAAAACTAAGTAAAGAGGAAGTAGATAACATGAACAGGCCCATCACAGCTAGTGAAATTGAAACAGTTATCAAAAATCTCCCCAAAAATAAAAGTCCTGGACCAGATGGTTTTACAAATGAATTCTATAAAACCTTCAAAGAAGAACTAATACCTCTACTTTTAAAAGTCTTCCAGAAGATTGAAGACACTGGAATACTCCCTGCCAGCTTCTATGAAGTCAACATCACCCTGATACCAAAAGCAGACAGGGACACAACCAAAAAAGAAAACTACAGACCAATATCTCTGATGAACAAATATGTGAAAATATTGAACAAAATTCTAGCCAACTGGATACAGCAGTCTATTAAAAAAATTGTTCATCATGAACAAGTGGGGCTTATCCCAGGCATGCAAGGTTGGTTTAATATACCTAAATCAATCAACATGATCCACCACATCAACAAAAGCAAGACCAAAAACACAAGGTCATATCAATACATGCGGAGAAAGCCTTTGACAAAATACAACATCCCTTTATGATCAAAACACTACAAAAAATGGGAATAGATGGAAAATTGCTAAAGATATTGGAGTCTGTATATAGCAATCCTACAGCCAACATCATACTCAATGGTGAAAAACTGAAAGCATTTCCACTCAGATCAGGTACTAGACAGGGCTGCCCACTATCACCATTACTATTCAACATAGTGTTGGAAGCTCTTGCCATAGCAATCAGGCAGGAGCAAGGAATTAAAGGCATACAGATTGGAAGAGAAGAAGTCAAAATCTCCTTATTTGCAGATGACATGATAATATACACAGAAAAACCTAAGGAATCAAGCAAGAAGCTTTTGGAAATCATCAGGCAATACAGTAAGGTGTCAGGCTATAAAATTAACATTCAAAAGTCAGTGGCATTCCTCTATGCAAACACTAAGTTAGAAGAAATTAAAATCCAGAAATCAATTCCTTTTACTATAGCAACTAAAACAATAAAATATCTAGGAGTAAACCTAACCAAAGAAGTGAAAGACTTGTATACTGAAAATTATGAGTCACTACTCAAGAAAATTGAAAAAGACACAAAGAAGTGGAAAGATATTCCATGTTCATGGGTAGGAAGAATTAACATCATCAAAATGAATATACTACCCAGAGCCATCTACAAATTTAATGCTATCCCCATCAAGATCCCAAGCACATTTTTTAGGAGAATAGAACAAATGCTACAAATGTTTATCTGGAACCAGAAAAGACCTAGAATTGCCAAAACAATCTTGAGAAAAAAGAACAGAACCGAAGGCATCACACTCCCAGATTTCAAATTGTATTATAGGGCCATTGTCATCAAAACTGCTTGGTACTGGAACATGAACAGACAGACTAACCAGTGGAATAGAATTGAGAGCCCAGAAATGAGGCCCCACACCTATGGACATCTAATCTTTGACAAAGGGGCCCAGACTATTAAATGGGGAAAGCAGAGTCTCTTCAACAAATGGTGTTGGAAAAAATGGGTTGAAACATGCAGAAGAATGAAACTGAATCACTGTATTTCACCAAATACAAAAGTAAAGTCCAAGTGGATCAAGGACTTGGATGTTAGACCAGAAACTATCAGATACTTAGAGGAAAATATTGGCAGAACTCTTTTTCGCATACATTTTAAAGACATCTTCAATGAAACAAATCCAATTACAAAGAAGACTAAGGCAAGTATAAACCTATGGGACTACATCAAATTAAACAGCTTCTGTACAGCAAAATAAACCACTACCCAAACCAAGAGACCCATCACAGAATGGGAGAAGATCTTTACATGCTATACATCAGATAAGAGTTTAATAACCAACATATATAAAGAGCTTGCCAAACTCGACAACAAGACAACAAATAACCCCATCCAAAAAATGGGGAGAGGACATGGACAGAATATTCACCACAGAAGAGATCCAAAAGGCTGAGAAACACATGAAAAAATGCTCCAAGTCTCTGTCAGAGAAATGCAAATCAAGACAACAATGAGATACCACTTCACTTCTGTGAGAATGTCATACATCAGAAAAGGTAACAGCAGCAAATGCTGGAGAGGGTGTGGGGTCAAAGGAACCCTCCTAAACTGCTGGTGGGAATGTCAATTGGTCCAACCTCTGGAGAACAGTCTGGAGAACTCTCAGAAGGCTAGAAATGGACCTACCTTTTGACCCTGCAATTCCTCTTCTGGGGATATATCCTAAGGAACCCAACACATCCATCCAAAAAGATCTGTGTACACATATGTTCTTGGCAGCACAATTTGTAATAGCCAAAACCTGGAAGCAATCCAGGTGTCCAACAACAAATGAGTGACTGAGAAAGTTGTGGTCTATATACACAATGGAATACTACTCAGCTGTAAAAAATGGTGACTTCACCGTTTTCAGCCGATCTTGGATGGACCTTGAAAAACTCATGTTGAGTGAAATAAGGCAGAAACAGAAGGATGAATATGGGATGATCTCACTCTCAGGAAGAAGTTGAAAAACAACATCAGAAAAGAAAACCCAAGTAGAACCTGAAATGGATTTGACATATCACACCAAAGTAAAAGACTCTGGGGTGGGTGGGTGGGGAGAATACAGGTCCATTAAGGATGATAGAGGACCTAGTGGGGGTTGTATTGATATATGGGAAACTGGGGAATGTTATGCATGTGCAAACTATTGTATGTACTGTTGAATGTAAAACATTAATTCTCTTTAAAGAAATAAAAAAATAACTTACTCATTTAATGTGTACAAGACAGTGTTTATTTTATTTATTTAAGAGAGGAGACATTAACAAAACCATAGGATAGGAGGAGTACAACTCCCCACAGTTTCCACCACCCGATCTCCATATCCCATCCCCTCCCCTGACAGCTTTCCCATTCTCTATCCCTCTATGAGTATGGACCCAGGGTCATTGTGGGTTGCAGAAGATGGAAGGTCTGGCTTCTGTAATTGCTTCTCCATTAAACATGGGTGTTGACTGGTCAATCCATACTCCAAGTCTGCCTCTCTCTTTCCCTAGTGGAGTGGGTCTGTTGGGAAGCGGAGCTCCAGGACACATTGGTGGGGTCATCTGTCCAGGGAAGTCTGGTTGGCATCATGCTGGCATCTGAAACCTGCTGGCTGAAAAGAGAGTTAACATAACAAAGCAAAACAAATTGTTGAACAATTATGGACCTAAAGGCTGGAATAGTGCAGATATTTTAAATGATGGCAATGATCAACATCAGTTTAGGATTATTCCTCACCCAGGAAAGAAACTTCCTATTCACTAATAGGCACTCCTCATTTCTCTTCAGTTTCATCAAACTCTAAGCAACCACTCATGTACTTTCTTTTCATCTAGCCAGCAGGAAAACAGCGTTCACACTCACAGTGATATTATCACTCTGTATTCACTGGGATGGTTATAATCAAATAGATGGGTATTAATAAGTTTATTATGGAATGGAAACTTCATGCACTGCCCCTAGTATTGTAAATGGTTAGTTGCATTGGAAAATTATCTGGCAGTTACTCAAAAAGTCAGACAGCATATGACCCTATAATTCTACTCCTAGATATCTATCCAAAGGAAAGAATCAGGTGAACACAAATAGTTGTACATGAGTAGTACTATACATAGTAGCCAAAAAGTGAAAAAACTGGATTTCTATCACTGGTGAATGTATCAACACAATGCGCTGTGCACAGAAAATGGAATCTTAGTTGAAAACAAAAAGCAATGAAGTGCTGATGCATGCTACAAATGGATAAACCTCAATAAACAGTATGCTAAGTGGAAGAAAACAGTCACAACCAACTATACTTTGCAGGGCTCAATTTATATAAAAGCTAAAGGGAAAGGAAGTCTGCCCTCCTTTCCCTCCCAGGTCACACACACTTCTATCACTGCTTCCAAGTGCCCTTCCTCTTTTCCTCTTCTCTTTTCCAATCCTGATGGAGTTGGATTTAGAGTCCTCTAGTCATCTTCCCCTATCACTTCTCCCCATCTGGGAGAATTGTTTTTGGGGTGCAGAAGGTGGGAGTTTTGGCTTCTGTAATTGCTTCTCCACTGGACATGGACATTGGCAGGTTGATCCATAGTGGGGTATTGTTTGATGAGATTATTTGGTCCCAGATGTACATTATGTGATGCTTCCTTGGATTCAGCTTGGTTTAACAAATCCAAAATCTGAGAAAATAGGAAAATATTCCTTTTCATATTCAGTGCAAATTATAGCACAGCTGCCTCGGAGCAATCCCCAAATTTCCCTTCTGAAGTTGTGATAGTTAAATGCTTTTGTTACCCTAAATTATCATTTATATTTCAGCAGTCTGTGGACTTGGAATTGATAAGAGTTTCCACATGATAGAAGGAAATCAAATCACCCTGTTTAGATCCTCTCCCTTTCCCTTACTTAAAATTATTTTAAACACTTGATGACTTTTTGAGAACCTGTGTCTTCCTTAGAATATTGTTTTTTTGTCTTGGCAAGATATTATTATGTTAATCTAAAGTTCTCTCTTCTGTGGTTCCATCTCTCTTATAATTTTTAAAACTTTAAATTTATTTTAAATTTGGGGCCAGGTGGTGGTGCATCTGGTTGAACACATGTGTTATGATGCACAAAGAACCAGGTTCGAGTCCCCAGTCCCTACCTGCAGGGGGAAGGCTTTGTGAGTGGTGAAGCAGTGTTGCAGGTGTCTCTCTGTCTATCTCCCTATCACCAACTTCCCCCTCACTTTCTGGCTGTCTCTATCCAATAAATAAATAAAGATAATACAAAAAAAATTAAAAAAATATTTTAAATTTTGGATCCTAATTTTTAAATTCTAAATTTATTGCTGATGTTTTTTGCCAATAAAACTGACAAGATGTTCCAAGCAAGACACAGGGACTTGGCTTCTAGGTTGCTGGCAACTCACAGTTCAGTCTCTTCAAAGGATTACCTTTTAGTATAAGATCTGTCTCACACGAGATCATGCCTCATTCTTGTGGGCACTCTACTTTCCATGCCTGGCCATGGGGAGTTGGAGATGGAGGTGAAGTAAAAGTATAGCCCACAGTTCTTGCTACTGTCAGCATCTTAGGGACAATCTCATCAGTCCCTCTTTCAGATATATGTCCTCTGTTACAATTGTGTCACTTATTTTCTCTACTTGTTTCTCCCTGTTAACATGTATTTTATACTAAAAAAATTCCTGAAAGCTGGTTTGGAAAGCAGAGTAAGATTAAATTCCAAATATTTCTGTTTTAAATGTTTTACCCCAGATATTTTCTCAAAAATAGTTTGAAAACACATATTCATTACAACATGGTTAAACTTCACATTTGCTTTTAAAAATTTTATTTTTACTCAAAATTTTCTTGTAACTTAATTTTTAAAAAATTTTTGTTTATAAAAGGAAACACTGACAAAAACCATAGGATAAGAGGGGTACAACTCCACACAATTCCCACTACCAGAACTCCGTATCCCATCCCCTCCCTGATAGCTTTCCTGTTCTTTATCTTTCTGGGAGTATGGACCAAGGGACATATGGGGTGCAGAATGTGGAAGGTCTGGCTTCTGTAATTGCTTCCTGCTGAACATGGGTATTGGAACATTGATCCATACTCCCAGACTCTCTCTCTCTCTTTCCTTAGTGAGGTGGGGCTCTTGGGGAAGTGGGACTCCAGGACACACTGGTGGGGTCGTCTGCCCAGAGAAGTCCGGTTGGCATCACGTTAGCATCTGGAACCTGGTGGCTGAAAGAAGAGTTAACATATAAAGCTAAATAAGTTGTTGACTAATCATGAACCTAAAGGCTGGAATAGTGCATGTGAAGATTTGGGGGTCTCTGTTTTGTAGATAGCCAGTAGGCCTATTTTAGTTATATTCCAAAGGGACCATGACTATTTTATTGTTGGTTTTCTTTTCTTCTTTATTTTCTGAGCCTGACATGTGATATGCAGGTGGATCCAAGTTATTGTCTGGGGAGATGATGTCATGGCTGCAAAAAGGACCAGAAAGCTGGACCAGGGAAGAGAGTAGCTCCAAAATGTGGGAAAGGTGTATAAATATTGTTGACTGTAGACCCCATTGATTGATCTGATCTGGGGTCCATTTTCAGCTTAGCAGCCTCTGTGACCTCTGCATCCCTGTAGATCCAAGCTCCCATTCTGTGGTCATGAGTAGGAACATTCCAAGCTGTCCCAATATCAGGACCCATCTTCCTCAGGTGGTAGATAGATTATGTTTTCCAGCCTTCCTTTGAAGGATAGAACATTCTCTACTGTTGTTGATCTGTTGAGGGCAAGGTCTTATGGGGCCCACAAAGGGGTCTATTGTGTTGTTCCTGATAGAGATGACCAGTAACAAGGGAGAGAGGTATTTATTCAAGGTCTAGGCCCATCATGTCTGTGTGGGAATCTCAGGATTCCCTGACTAGGGTCCCAGATGATGGGTGGCTTGATTGTAACTTCATTTTTTATCTTTATTTATTTATTCCCTTTTGTTGCCCTTGTTGTTGTAACTTCATTTGTATTCTAGCAGCTATTCTGCACTTTTCTGTTAAGAATTTCTTTTTTAATTTAATTTTTTAATTGGGAAATTAATAGTTTGCAGTACGGTTGTTGGCATATGGGTACAGCTTCTCATATCACCAAGAAAGGTTTCTGTAGAACACTCTCATTCCCAAATTATGTCATCATGCACTAGCACCTGGAAGCTCCCACCTCCTTTCTGCCCTCCTTCCCCAAAGTTTTTTGCTTTGCTTTGGTGAAGTATGTCACCAATCCAAATTTTACTTCATGTGTTTCTCCTTTCTGTTCTTATTTCTTTTGTTCTAATCATTAGTGAGATCATCCCATATTCACCCTTCTATTTCTGGCTTATCTCAACATGATTCTTTTAAGTTCCATTCAAGAAGAGGTTATGAAGGTGAATTTATCATTTTGAATAACTAATATATATATATATATTTATATATATTCACAGATTTCTTACCCACTCATCTGTTATTGGACACCTAGGTGGCTTTGAGGTTTTGGCTATTACAAATTGTGCTGCTATGAACATAAGAATACTCAGGTCTCTTTGGATGGGTGTGCTTGTTTCCTCAGGATATATTATCAGGAGAGGAATTGCTAAAAGCAAAATACTTCAGGAATTTAATAAGTGTGGTAATCATATTTCTAACATAGCTGTAAATTAAGTCTTTATTACCAAGAGTGGGAGATTTTTTTTCTCTTCCCAATGCATGATTTTTTAAATTTATAAAATGGAAATATTGACAAGACTATAGTATAAGAGCAGTGCATTTCCACACAGTGCCCACTTCAGGGCTCCATATCCAATCCCTATCCTTGATAGCTTCCCTATTCTTTATCCCTCTGGGAATATGGGCCCACGGTCATTATGGGGTGCAGAAGATGGAAGGTCTGGCTCCTGTAATTGCTTCTCTGCTGAGCATGGGCGTTGGCAGGTTGTTCCATACTTCAATGCATGATTTTGACAGTGATTTACAAAGAGATTTTATATTTGTAGTGTGCTTAACCAGGTGAACCACCACCTGTCCCTTGAGATTTTATATTTATAAATAGATTTGACATTGACAAGCAAGTTCTGCTCAGGGCGGTTTATGTGTATAGATGTTTAACTTTATTGATGACATTATACCTATTAAAAGACTTGCCTGTTTTTGATGAAATTCTTTTTTTTTTTTGTTCATGAATATATGAGTCCTAGGCTTTGTTCCTTTTTTCCTAGAACACCTTATTGCTGGAAATAGTAGTTTACAGGACAGTTGTTGAAATATAAGTACAGTTTCCCATTTCACTATGATAGGCACCTGCACACCACTCCTATCACCAACCCAAATCTTTCTTCATCTTTTCACCATAATGTGTTGGGGACCACTGGGTGGTTCCATCTCTACCCACAGACGAGGGTCTTCTGCTTTGTTATAGAAATAAACTCCTCCTAGTCTAAGTTTTGCCTTGTTTTCCCTTTTCTTACCTTCTTTCCTAAGTACCACCTAAAAGTGAGGCCATCCAGTATTTGTCCTTCTCCTTCTGACTCATCCCACTTAAGACCATTCCTTCAAGTTTTATCCAAGATACGAAATTTAATCATTTTGTACAAGTGAGTAGTAATCCATTATGTACGCTTCCCACTCATCTGACACTGGACACTGCTTTCAGCTTTGGGCTATTACAAAGTATTCTGATATGGACATAGGCTCACTGATGATTTTTTTTTTATCAGAGCACTGCTCAGCTTATGATGGTGTGGAGGATTGAACCTGGGACCACAGCCTCAGACACAGGAATCTGTCTGCATAACCATTATGCTATCTCCCTTGCCCTTTACTAAAAAATGTATATTTTTAATTTTTTAAATAGTTAATTAATAAATTTATTGAATTGGTAGAGAAATTGACAAGGGATTGGGGTGATAGAAAAGGAGATAGAAAGATACCTGCAGCACTGCTTAACTGCTTATGCACTTATTATTTTTTTTTTACCAGAGCACTGTTCAGTTCTGGTTTACGGTAGTGTGGGGGATTGAACTTGGGCATTTGTAGCTTCAGGCATGAGAGTCTCTTTGCATAACCATTATGCTATCTATCTACCCTATGCCCCACTTCACTGCTTATGAAGCTTTCCCTCTGCAGGTGAGGACTGGCGGCTTAAACCTGGGTCCTTGTACATTAAAGCATGTGTGGTCAACCAGGTGTGTCCCTCCTGATGAAATTATTTTTTTTAAATTTATAAAATGGAAATATTGATAAGACTATAGGAAAAGAGGGGCACATTTCCACACAAGGCCCACCCCAGAGCTCCATATCCAATCCCCTTCCTTGATAGCTTCCCTATTCTTTATCCCTCAGGGAGTATGGACCCAGGATTATTGTGAGGTGCAGAAGGTGGAAGGTCAGGCTTCTGTAATTGCTTCCCTGCTGAACATGTGCGTTGACAGGTCAAGCCATACTCCCATCCTTTCCCTCTCTTTCTCTAGTGGGGCAGGGATCTGGGGAAGCAAGACTCCAAGACACATAGTGAAGTCCTTTCCCCACGGAATTCAGATTGGCATCATGGTATCATCTGGAAGCTGGTGGCTGAAAAAGAGTTAAGATATAATGCAGAACAAATTGTTAACTAATCATGAACCTAAAGGCAAGAATATTGCAGATGGAGATTTGGGGTATCCGTTTTGGACAAAGCTAGTAGATCTGTTTTAGGTATATTCTGGAGGGCCCATGACTTTACTAGTTTTTGCCTTCTCCTGACATCTAATATGCAGTTGGACCCAGGTTATTTCTGGGGGAGATGGTGTCATAGTTGGAAAAAGGACTAGAAAGCTGGATCAGGGAAGAGACTAGCTCCCAAATAAGGGAAAAGTATATAAATATTGTTAACTATAAACCTCATTGGTTTCATCTGGGGCCCATATTCAGCATAGGAGTCTGTGTAACCCCTGCATCCCTGTAGGTCTGAGCTCACATTCTGTGGTCATGGCTAGGAACATTCCAGGACCCATTTTCCTCAGGTAGTAGGTAGAGTATGTTGTTCATTCTCCCTTTGGAGAATGGAACATTACCTACCATTATTGATACACTTTGAAGGCAAGGTCCTATAGGGACCCACAAAGGGGCCCATTATTCTGTTCCTGATGGAGATTTCCTGATGGAGATAACGAGTGACAGTGGAGAGAGGGATCTGTTAGAGGTCTAGGCCCATCATGGCTGTGTGGGGATCTTAGGACTTCCTGACTAGGGCCTCAGGTGATAGAGTGGCCTGGTAATGACTAAAAAGTTATCCTTAAAATATGCCAGCCTCTTGCCCTTATTCAGCTTTTGTAGTCCTTACTTTGTCTAAGAAGGTTAGCTTTGGAGTGATTGGGGGTTGTGTAGTAGTAGGTAGGTGAGGAGGGTATCTAGGTCTAAGCAGAAACTGTTTCATTAGGTACTTTAAGGTTTTTTTTTTTTTTTAGGTCTTTCTACTTGCTTGCTTCATTTATTGACTCACTGCAAACTATTGCACACTTTTTGCTTTAAGGTATGTATTTTCCCCTAACTTATGGATACATGTCCAGATGAAATTATTACAAGTCATCTGCCTTGTCCTTAATCTTGCCTTGTCTTCTTCACACCCTTAAAAACATCCTCTGCTCTAATAAGATGCTTTGGTGAAGTCATTCTCTGATTAAAAGTCTTCATTCTTTTTCCATAATCATGAAAGTAGATTTTAAGTTATGTCCTTGGGTTCTCTAGAAGGACCTAGAGCCTGCTTTTGAGGGCTGGGGTAAACACTCAAGGGAAAAGTGGAGGTATTTGAGTCACAGGGACACCAGCCATGATTTCCAAATTAACCAAAGCAACTCTGCTATATTCTGCTCTGAAGAAATTACACTTTACATTTTTCTTTATAACAAGGATTCAGGACTTAGAAATTCCATTCAGACTGAGGAGATAGCATAATGATTATACAAATCCCCAAGTCAATCCCCACCATTACTATAGAACAGTACTGAGAGGTACTCTTATAAAAAGTAAATGAGCAAGCACACACACACACACACACACACACACACACACACACACCCCACTTATACTTTTTCAATGGTATTAATTGCAAATAATTTTTCCAAGTTTGAATTGCTGTATATACTAGAAGATGATCATGGCCACAAACATTTTTCATTTGAACAATGAAAACACCATCATTATCATCACAAGTCAGAACTTTTACATGCTGAATTAGGAAGATGTTTGGCATCTTTCTTTAAGGGTTCTCCCTGATTGTCAGCGAACTCTTCATACCTCTAAACTGAGGTTAGGGCTGCAGAAGGGTTAGATGTCTTTGCTGCTTATGGCCACATGATGTCAGTGTGGATAGTTGACTATTCTGATAGATTCTGCAGGTCTGCTTCTGTCTCATGTTTACACAAGTCACAGAGAATCTCTGAAGGGTAGTCTGGTTGGTAGACAATATATTGTCTCAGTGCCATGCATTCGAATTCCAAGTGACATAGTTTGTGACACTCATTTACTTTTCTTTCTTCCCTCCTCCCCTCCCTTCCCTCTCTCTTTACCCCTCCCTCCGTCCCTCTCTCTCTCTCTCCTCTCTTTCTCTTTCTTTCTTTCTTTCTTTCTTTCTTTCTTTCTTTCTTTCTTTCTTTCTTTCTTTCTTTCCTTCTGTTGTTTCCAGGGCTTCATTGCTCCAGGCTGACTTTTTTTCAGATAAAAAGATAGAGACAGAGAGACAAAGAGACACAGAGAGAGCAAGAAAGACACCACAGCATCAAAACCTTCAGTGTGGTAGGGGCTAGGATTGAACCTAGGTAGTGCGCATGACAAAGTAGGTACACTATTTAGGTAAGGCACCTTGCTGAGATGCTTCTTTATGCTCATTTTAAAGTAATTTTCCCAGGCACTAGAAATACTGGGAACACTTTCAGTGAACTAAGGTATACTTCTTGTGAAGTAGTTACCCGTCTCTCTGCCAATTTATATTATGGCTTGGGTAGCTTTCCATTGTTCCAGCCTTTGAACCATAACCAGAATCTTTTGACACTAACTTTGGTTGGAGGATAGGGGTCTCTGTCCTTCCTCTCTTTAAAGTCAACTTTTTAAAAACATTTTTTATTTATAAAATGGAAATATTGACAAGACCATAGGATAAGAGGGGTACAATTCCACACAATTCCCACCACCAGAACTCTGTATCCCGTCCCCTCCCTTGAAAGCTTTCCTATTCTTTATCCCTCTGGGAATTTGGACCCAGGATCGTTATGGGGTGCAGAAGGTGGAAGGTCTGGCTTCTGTAATTGCTTCTCCACTGAACATGGGCACTGGCAGGTCGATCCATACTCTCAGACTGTCTCTCTTTCCCTAAGGGGGCAGGGCTCTGGGGAGGTGGGGTTCAGGACACTTTGGTGGGGTTGTCTGTAAAAGCAACTTTTGATGGCATTCATGGACTCAACTACCCCTTCACCTCCCCCTACCTTTTTGCCTACAGGTTATCACTAGGACTTGGTATCTGCACAGTGAATTCACCATTTCTAGTGGCCATTTCCCCCCCCCCCCTTTCTCCTTTGATAGGACAGAGTAAAATTGAGAGAGGAGAGGAAAATAGGGAATGAGAGAACCTGTACCACTGCTTCACTGCTCATGAAGCTTCTCCTCTGCAGGTGGAGAGTGGGGGCTTTACTTGCACACTGTAATGTATATGCTTTACCAGGTGTGTCACCATCCAGCCCCTATGACATACTTCTTCCTAGTTCTGATCATTGTTTTGACTTTTGAGATTGTGGATTTTCTTTCTTACTTTTGATGTAATTATTTTTGGTGGGAAGTAAAAGCTAGATGTGTTGTATTGGGCACTATAATCTGAGATAAATAGCTTTTTACCACAAGGATTTATGTATAGACAACTAGGATTTGGGCTTGTTATTGAACAAAGGGTATGGCTTCCAGAGCACAGCAGTCATGTAGGAGACAGGAAAGATTTTTCTTAGATCTGTCTCTCTGTTACCTTCTTTCAGGTGTCTCTGTTAGGAAGAGAAAGGGGTAAGGAAAGAAGTTAGGAATGTGCATTGACAGGTCAATCCATACTCTCAGCCTGCCTCTCTCTTTCCCTAGTAGGTTGGGGTTCTGGGGAATCTGAGCTCCAGGACACATTGGTGGTGTTGTCTGTCCAGGAGAGTCTGGTTGGCATCATGAAAAGACAGTTAACATATAAAGCCAAACAACTCATTGACTAATCATAAACCTAAAGGCTGTAGTAGTGCAGATGAAGAGTTGGGGAGTGGTCTCTGTTCGGTAGATAGCTAGTAGGCATATTTTAGTTATATTCCAAAGGGTCTACGGCTATACTAGTGTTTTTTTTTCCCTGAGCCTGAAATCTGATATACAGATGGATCCTAGTTATTATCTGGGGAGATGCTGTCATGCTGGAGAAAGGACCAGAAAGCTGGATCAGGGAAGAGAGTAGCTCCCAGCCTTTAGGTTCATGATTAGTCAACAACTTGTTTGCCTTTATATGTTAACTCTTTTTTCAGCCACCAGTTTCCACATGCTACCATGATGCCAAATGGATTTCCCTGGACAGATGACCCCACTGATGTATCCTGGAGCTCAGCTTCCCCAGAGCCCTGCCCCACTAGGGAAAGAGTGAGACAGTCTGGGAATATGGATCAATGTGCCAATGCCCATGTTCAGCGGGAAGCAATTACAGAAGCCAGACCTTCCACCTTCTGCACCCCATAATGACACTGGGTCCATGTTCCCAGAAGGATAAAGAATAGGAGTTCTGATGATGGGAATTGTGTGGAGTTGTACCCCTCTTATCCTGTGGTCTTCTCATTGTTTCCTTTTTATACATAAATATTAAAAAATTGAGTAAACAGATGTCCAATGGCTGATGAATGGCTAAGAAGTTGTGATACATATACTTAACAGAAATCTATGCAGCCATTAAAAATGATGAGGTCATCTTTGCAATATCTTGGTCAGAACTTGAAGATATTATGTTGAGTGAGATGACTCAGAAAGAGAAGGACCAATACTGATTGATCTCACTCATAGGTGAAACTTAAGGAAAAAAAGAACAATAAGGGAGAATATAAGGTGAAACATAGACTTGGTGTGTTGTCACAAAAGCAAAAGACTCAGAAGAAGGGTAAGGGACCAGATGAAGGAGCAGTGGATTCCTCATATGTGATGGGGGAGGGGGCCCTAGGTTGGGAAGGAAGTGTCTGTCTCCTAGACACCTATCAAGGGGAAAATGAGAGGTGTGTCTATGTGTCAAAAGACTGTACTGTAAACCATTAACCCCTCACCCCAATTAGGAAGCCAGACCTTCCATCTTCTGCACCCCATAATGATCCTGGGTCCATGCTCCCAGAGGAATAAAGAATAGGAAAGCTTTCAAGGGAGGGGATGGGGTACAGAGCTCTGGTGGTGAGAAATGTGTGGAATTGTACCCCTTTTATCCTATGGTCTTGTCAGTATTTCCATTTTTTTTAATAATTTTTTTTTAAAAGAAAGCCCTGGGTGAAACAGTTCATATTTGATTAGCTAATTCATCAGGTCCAGGTAGCTTTGTTATATGTGTGTGTGTGTGTGTGTGTGTGTGTACATGTGTATGTATGTAGGGTATTTGTGTGTGATGTAGCTACAGAATTGCATGTGATGTGCTATAGATTTAGACATTAAAGATTAAATTCCTCTAGTGCCCTTGTTTTGTTTACCCTGTTGATTTTGGAGAGTTATTTTTCAATATTTTTCATTAGAGAGATGTTGGTCTGCTTCTAAATTCTGCTTCTAAGACCCCTTCTGTTGCATTGCTTGACGCTGTGGTCTATTTACATAATCATTGTTTTGTTTGAACTGGTTTAATCCCCACTGGTTCGCTCGCTCTTTTTCCACTCCGCCCCTTCTCCTAGTCACATCCTGTTTTTCACCATTTAATCCCCACTGGTTTGCGCTTTTTCCTTCTCCCCACCCCCTATCCTACGTACATCCTCTTCCGACCTGACACTTTCGCCTCAGAGAGATATATAGGACAGGATTGTGATTAGAGATATATAGATTGCACTGCATTCCTCATCAATAAAGAATGAACTGCATCCCACTCAGCCATGAGTCCCTGGTCATCTCTCTCCCCCCCGTGAAGCTAGACCTGCAGGGAGAGTCTATAACATATCTCTTTTAGTTGTAATCTACTTTATTATTATTTTTTTTTGTAATCTGCTATTACACAGCAGTCTGCTTGTGTGGTCATAAAGTGAAAAAGAGAGTGGATTCTCTATAATCTTATGATTAAATAGCACTCTTTTATTGGGCTTGTAAATGACTTTTGTAAGTTTTTCTTTCTCCCAGTGCTATAACTTTATTTTCCTTATTTTCTCTTTTCTTTTGCTGAGATACTGTTTCCAGCAGATTCCCTTGGATATCTTACCTCTGTTGACTTTATCTTCCCAGTCTTTAATGATTTTAGGTGAGACAGGAAGGCTAGCGAAATCTTCTCTAGAAAAAGTTCATAAAGTCAATTCTTCTGGAGAGTTTTGTGTTGAGAACCAGTGGAGTTTGTGGAGATAAAGTCTATAGAACTGGAGGATCCTCAGGCAGATTTTCATTCTTGCATTAGTCCAAACCCAGCCTCCCCTAGTTCAGCAAAATTACCAATTATTTTCTATTCACTCCAGTGACTACTATTCCATGTGAGACTCTTAAGCATTTATTTCTTCCGATTTTAAAGTGGTAGCTTTCCTACAAATTTGATTCTTTAAAGGTCCTAGGAATTCATTTTAGTTTATCCAGTCTTCCCCTCTATAAAAACAAGAGTGAAAACTTCTAAGCTCTTTAAATGTTAGAACTGAAACAGGTAATCTGACATTAAGTGTCATAGAACCATAGAAGACTGGAATAAATGCTATTTTCTCCTCCACATACCCTCTTCTAAGGTCTTAAGTCCAAAGAACTAGTTATGATCTTGGCCAGTTTTCTGTCATCTCTTAAAAATTCATAAAAACATGTTTTACCTACTGAATAATGTTTTTAAGTATCTCCATAAATTTTTCATTTAAAGAATCTATAAATAATAGGGGAGCTTCCAATGATGGGGGTGGGACACAGAACTCTGATGTTGGGAGCTGTGTGGAATTGTACCCTCTTATCATACAATCTTGTTAATCATTATTAAATCACCAATAAAAAAAGAAATTTACCTTTAAAATAATAATAATTAAACTAAATTGTTTAAGAGTGTGTGTCTTCCTCTAATTATTCATTTGGAACATTTAAAAATTATTTTATTTTTATTTTTTAAATTTCTTTATTGGGGAATTAATGTTTTACATTTGACAGTAAATATAATAGTTTGTATATGCATAACATTTCCCAGTTTTCCATATAACAGTACAACCCCCACTAGGTCCTCTGTAAAAATTATTTTATTTTTAATTTATTTATAAAATAAAAAATATTGACAAGACCATTGGATAAGAGAGGTACAGTTTCACACAGTTCCCACCACCAGAATTCCATATTGCATCCTCTCCATTGAAAGCTTTTCTATTCTTTATCCCTCTGGAGCATGGACCCAGGGTCATTATGGGGTGTAGAAGGTGGAAGGTCTGGCTTCTCTAACTGCTTCTCTGCTGAACACGGGCATTGGCAGGTCGACCCAGACACCCAACCTGTCTCATTCTTTCCCTAGTGGGGCAGGACTCTGGGGAGGCAAGGTTCTAGGACATATTAGTAGGGTCAACTGCCTAGGGAATTCAGGTTGGCATCATGGTAACATCTGGAACCTGGTGGCTGAAAAAGAATTAAGATATAAAGGAGAACAAATTATTAAATAATCAGGAACCCAAAGGCAAGAATATTGCAGATGAGATTTGGGGTCTCTATTTTGGGAAAAGGTAGCGGGTCTATTTTAGGTATATTCCAAGGGTTGCATGACTTTACTCATTTTGCCTGAGCCCGACAGATAACATGCAGATGGACCAAAGGTATTGTCTGGTGTGATGGTGTCAGAGTTGGAAAAAGGACTAGAAAGTTGGATCAGGGAAGAGAGTAGCTCTCAATTATGGGGAAAGTAGATAAATATTGTTAATTGTAAACCCCATCAATTTACTCTGAAGCCCATGTTCAGCACAGAAGCCTGTGTAATCTCTGCATCCCTGTAGGTCTGAGCTCATATTCTGTGGTCATGGCTAGGAACATTCTAGGATGCACTAATTTCAGGACCCATTTTCCTTGAGTGGTAGAGTATGTGGACTAACCTCCCTTTGAGTTTTTTTTAAATAGATTTAATAATGATTGGCAAGACCATAGGATAAGAAAGGGTAAAATTCTACATTATTCCCACCAGAATTCTGTATCCTGTTGCCTCCACTGGAAGCTTTCCTATTCTTTATCCCTCTGGGAGTGTGGACCCAGGATCATTATGGGGTGCAGAAGGTAGAAGGTTGGCTTTTGTAATTGCTTCTATGCCAGATATGGGCACTGTCAGGTTGATCCATACTCCCAGCCTGTTTCTCTTTCCCTAGTGGGACAGGCTTTGAAGAGGTGGGGTTTCAAGGTACATTGGTGGGGACTTCTGCCCAGAGAAGTCAAGTTAGCATCATGGTAGTCTCTGTAACTTGATGGCTGAAAGAGCAGTAGCAGAACAGATTATTTAATAATGAGTAACCTAAAGGTAAGACTATAATACATGAGATTTGGGGTCTCCATTTTGGAAAAAAATGGTAGGTTTATTTTTGGTATATTCTCAAGGGGCCCATGACTTTACTCATTTTTGTGAGTCCTACAGCTAACATGCAGGTGGGCTAAAGATATTGTCTGGGGAGATAGCGTCAGAGTGGGGAAAAAGGACTAGAAAGCTGGATTAGGGAAGAGAGTAGCTCCTAAGTATGGAGAAAATATCTCAATGTTGTTAACTGTAAACCCCATCAATTTGATGTGGGCCCCATCGATACACACATATCTTTTTGTATGGGTGTGATTGAGTCCTTAGGATATATCCCTAGGAGAGGAATTACTGGGTCATAAGGAGGGTCCATTTCTAACCTTTAACACCATTTTTAAATTTTTATTTATTTATTTTTCTGCCTCCAGGGTTATCGCTGGGCTCAGTGACTACACCATGAATCCACTGCTTCTGGAGGCCATTTTTCCCACTTTGTTGCCCTTATTGTCATTTTTTTTTACTGTTGTTGTTGAATAGAACAGAGAGAAATTGAGAGAGGAGGGGAAGACAGAGAGGGCAGAGACAGAGAGAAAGACAGAAACCCGCAGACCTGCTTCATTGCTTGTGAAACAATCCCCCCCTGCAGGTGGGGAGCTAGGGCCTGGAACTGGTATCCTTGTACTTTGATCCATGTACGCTTAACCTGGTGCACTACCACCCAGCCCCTACCAATTTTATTTCTCTTTTTAAATTTTTAAAATCTTTATTTATTTGATAAAGACAGACAGAAATCAAGAGGAAAGGGGATTGATAGAGAGGGAAAGAGGGGGCCGGTGGTGGTGCAGCGGGTTGGGCGTATATGGCACAAAGCGCAAGGATTGGGTAAGGATCCTGGTACAAGTCCCCAGCTCCATACCTACAGGGGGTTGGTTCACAAGCAGTGAAGCAGGTCTGCAGGTATCTGTCGTTCTCTCCCCCTTTGTCTTCCCATCCCCTCTTGATTTCTGTCTGTCCTTTCCAGTGACAACAATGGCGACAATAACAGTGATAAACAACAAGGGCAACAAAGGGGAAAATAGCAGATATCCACTTTTTCTTTTTTTAAAATTTTATTAGTGATTTTATATTGATTTACAAAATTACATATCAACAGGGGTATAATTCCACATTGCTCCCACCACCAGAGTTCTGAATCCCCAACCCCTCCACTGCAAGCCACTGCAGTTCTCTCAGGGTTGCAGATGTGGGTTAACTGCCATCTCTACAGCTATCTGTCTACATTGGTACATAATTGCCCCCTTTTCTTCCAGATCTAGTCCTCTTCCCCTGCAAGCCACACATAACCCTATTATTACATCTAAATATTCCTCTTTTTTCTTCTCTTTTTTTTTTTATCTCTCTTCAGGTCCTGATGGAGTTGGAGTTCAGAACCCTCTTATTCTCTCCCTATCACTTTTCCCCGTTGGGAGTATGGATCAAAATTATTTTTGGAGTGCAGAAGGTAGGAATTCTGGCTTCTGTAATTGCTTTACTGCTGGACATGGGCATTGCAAGGTCAGTCTATACTCTCAGCCTATTTCTATCTTCACCTAGTAGGGTAGAGCTTTGGAGAGGTGAGGTTCCAGGACACATTGGTGAGGTTGTCTGCCCAGAGAAGCCAAGTTGGAATCATGGTAACATCTGCTACTTATTGTCTGGAAGGTGGCAAGATATAAAATGAGACAAAATGGTTAATGAACAGGAACCAAAAAGTAGGGACATAGCAGATGAGATTAGGGATCTTAGGGTGGAAGGAATCTAGGAAGTCCATTTTAGGCATGCTTTTTGAGCCCATGACTATGGTAGTTTTTATAGCAGATATTCTCCATGTCCTCACTGACTTCTAGAACTCTTCTCAGTGTTCCCCTTTTATGAAAAATATATGACATTAGAGCATTTCTTTTTAAAGTTTTTTTTTAAATATTTATTTCCTTTCCTTTTTTAAAATATTTATTGCCTTTGTTGTTTTATTGTCGTAGTTATTACTGTTGTTGTTATTGATGTCGTCATTTTTGAATAGGACAGAGAGAAATGGAGAGAGGAGGGGAAGACAGGGAAGGTGAGAGAAAGACAGACACCTGCAGACCTGCTTCACCGCCTGTGAAGCGACTCTCCTGCAGGTGGGGAGCTAGGGGATCGAACCAGGATTCTTATGCCTGTCCTTGAGCTTTGATCCACCTGAACTTAACCCACTGCTCCACTGCCCGACTCCCAACATTAGAGCATTTCACAGACTATCTTATCCCAATTACATATGGCTTTCCACCACTTGCCTTAATTTCATAAGTTTGATAGAATTTATATAGAAAATCAGGAGTTTAGTAAAATGTAGTCATATACATCACTAGTTAATTAATACGAGAGGGGGAAAATTAATTGTATGTCTCGAAGTTTTTTAAAACACAAACTGAATCTTTTCTCAATATATGTAGTGTAATTGATATGCCAACTCTCTCAAAAGCCTAGACCAGGTAGATCAAAAGCAACCAATAGCACAGCTATATACAAGATACTGGGTACTGTACAGCAAACCCTAACAAAAGGACTTTTCAAAGTTAACCCAATTACCAAATAATGGGATGATAACATTAACTATTGATTGTCTTTTTGAACCTTAAGACAGCAGGAACCTCACATCTCCACTGTAGAGCCTCTACTTCCCCCAATCCTGGAACCATTGGATAGGGCCCACTTTCCCGTATGCCTCTCCCAATCCATATCAAATAATATTGCATCTGCCGATCACAACCTAACCAACACAACGATTGCCACTCAACATGCTTCACTTCAGACTGTGTCCAGAGACTTCACGTGTGGAATGACAACCCTTCAGCTTCATTACTTGGGTGAGACCTTTCCTTTCATAGTATACTCTAATTCCATCTCAGGTGTTTCACTTTCTAACAAAGTCCCCAAACCTAGATATACACCAGTTTCTGTGAGAGAGAGCATATGTTCACACGTATCCGTAAACTACTGCAAAATATATACCTGAAAGCAGAAGTACACTAGAGTTTGCAGTGAGTACCTCCCTAACACTTCCTCTCCACTATTCCAAGCTTTGGGTCCATGATTGCTTAACAATTTGTTTGGCTTTGTAGGTTAACTCTCTTTTCAGTCACCAGGTTCCAGGTGTCATCAGGATGCTGGCCAGGCTTCCCTGGACTGAAGACCCCACCAATGTGTCCTGGAGCTCTGCTTCCCCAGAGATCCACCCTACTAGGGAAAGAGAGAGGCAGACTGGGAGTATGGACCAACCAGTCAACGCCCATGTTCAGCGGGGAAGCAATTACAGAAGCCAGACCTTCTACCTTCTGCAACCCACAATGACCCTGGGTCCATGCTCCCAGAGGGATAGAGAATGGGAAAGCTATCAGGGGAGGGGGTGGGATATGGAGAATGGGTGGTGGGAATTGTGTGGAATTGTACCCCTCCTACCCTATGGTTTTGTTAATTAGTACTTTCTTAAATAAAAAATAATAATAATAAAAAAGGAAAATCAGGAATTGGACCATCATTTAATCTCTTCTTCTAAAGAAACTCTAAGTACCCCTACTTTCAGAAACCATCAAGGATTTCAGCAGATCTGAGTCAATGAGGTAGGGGAATGAAATTCTCGGTCAACTTTAAAGTTATTCTTTTGGGAGCCTGTAAAATAGCTAACTTGGATAGTGCACTGCTTTACGATGTGAATACCCAGGCTCAAGCCTGGTCCCCACCACATTGAAGGAAACTTCATTTCTGTAGTCTCTCCTCCCCTCCCCTCCCCTCCCCTCCCCTCCCCTCCTCCCCTCCCCTCCCCTCTTCTCCTCTCCTCCTCCATCTCCTCTTCCTCCTCCTCCTCCTTCTTCTCTCTCTCTCTAAAACACACACACACACACACACACACACACACACACACACACACACACACACACACACACACACACACTGTTTTTGCCTCCAGGGTTATCACTGGGGCTCAGTGCCTGTACTATGAATCCACTGTTCCTGGAGGCCATATTTCCCCTTTTTTTTGTTTGTTTCTGTTGTTATTCCTGTTGTTGTTGAATAAGACAGAGATAAATTGAGAGAGGAGGGTGAGACATAAAGCAAGAGAGATAGATAGACACCCGCAGACCTGCTTTACCGCTTGTGAAGCGACTCACCCCCCCCCCACACACACACAGGTGGGGAGCTGGGGGCTCGAACTGGTATTCTTATTCTAGTCCTTGGGCTTCTTTCTCTTTTTTAATTTTAATTTTATTAGTGATTCAATATTGATTTAAAAATTATAAAATAATAAGGTTATAATTCTGTACCATTTCCACCACCAGAGTTCTGTATCCCCATTCCCTTCATTGGAAGCTACAGCAATTCTCCCAAGGTTGCAGATATGGGTTAATTATTATTTCTACAACTATCTATATTTGTAAATATTTGCCCATTTTTTTCCATGGTCCCATCTTTTCTTCCCTTCCAAGTCACACCTATACCTATTATAACTTCCATGTGTTTTTCCTGTTTTTCTTCTTCTCTCTCTGGATACTGATGGAGTTGGAATTCAGAGCCCTCTCATCATCTTCCCCCCTATCATTTCTCCCCCACTGAGAGTGTGGGCAAAAATTATTTTTGAGGTGCAGAAGGTGGGAGATCTGGCTTCTGTAATTGCCAGACATGGGCATTTGCATGTTGATCCATACCTCATCCATACCTCATCTTTCCTTAGTGGGGAAGGGCTCTGGAAAGGGGAGGTGACTGCCCAGGGAAGTCAAGATGGAATCATGATAGCATCTGCAATTTGGTAGCTGAAAAGTTGTAAAGTCTCAAGCAGGACAAAATGATTAATAAACAGGGACCAAAGAGTAGGAATAGAGCAGATAAGAATGGGGCATTTGTGTGGAAAGAAGCTAGGAAGTCTGTTTTATATATGTTCCTAGGGGTCTATGACTTTTGTAGTTTTTGCTTGAGTTTGATAGGTAACATGGAATTGAACAAAAATACTATTTAGGAAGATGGTGTCAGAGTTGAGAATAGGGGTAGAAATTGGCTTAGGTCAGAGAGTTACTCCCAATCTTGAAAAAAAAAAAAAAACCCATGGCCCATATATTGAGCACAGGACCCAGTGTGACCTCTGAGTCCTTGAAAGTCTGAGCTCACAGTTTATGGTCACAGGTGGGAACATTCTAGCATACACTAATTTCAGGATCAGTCTTCCTCGAATGTGTGGTCTCTTTTACTGTCCATCTCTGTCTCTCTCTAAAAAAATTAAGAAAAAAGTAGAGAAAGGCTATTGCTCTTTCCCATTCTTTTATTTTTTTATTTTTTATTTAAGAAAGGATAAATTAACAAAACCATAGGGAAGGAGGGGTACAACTCCACACAATACCCACCACCCAATCTCCATATCCCACCCCCTCCCCCGATAGCTTTCCCACTCTCTATCACTCTGGGAGCATGGACCCAGGGTCATTGTGGGTTGTAGAAGGTGGAAGGTCTGGCTTCTGTAATTGCTTCCCCGCTGAACATGGGCATTGACTGGTTGGTCCATACTCCCAGTCTGCCTCTCTCTTTCCCTAGTAGGGTGGGTCTCTGGGGAAGTGGAGCTCCAGGACATATTGGTGGGGTCTTCAGTCCAGGGAAGCCTGGCCAGCATCCTGATGACATCTGGAACCTGGTGACTGAAAAGAGAGTTAACCTACAAAGCCAAACAAATTGTTGAGCAATCATGGACCCAAAGCTTGGAATAGTGGAGAGGAAGTGTTAGGGGGATACTCACTGCAAACTCTAGTGTATTTCTGCTTTCAGGTATATATTTTGCAGTAGTTTACGGATACGTGTGAACATATGCTCTCTCTCACAGAAACTGGTGTATATCTAGGTTTTGGGACTTTGTTAGAAAGTAGAAAGTGAACCACCTGAGATGGAATTAGAGTATACTATGAAAGGAAAGGTCTCACCCAAGTAATGAAGCTGAAGGGTTGTCATTCCACACATGTAGTCTCTGGACACAGTCTGAAGTGAAGCATGTTGAGTGGCAATCGTTGTGTTGATTAGGTTGCGATCAGCAGATGCAATATTATTTGATATGGATTGGGAGAGGCATACGGGAAAGTGGGCCCTATCCAATGGTTCCAAGACTGGGGGAAGTAGAGGCTCTATAGTGGAGATGTGAGGTTCTTACTGTCTTAGGGTTCAAAAAGACAATGGATAGTTAATGTTATCATCCCATTATTTGGTAATTGGGTTAACTTTGAAAAGTCCTATTGTTAGGGTTTGCTGTACAATACCCATTAAATAGCTGTGCTATTGGTTGCTTCTGATCTACTTGGTCTAGGCTTTTGAGAGAGTCGGCATATCAACTACACAGCCTATATATTAAAAAGATTCAGTCTGTGTTTTTATTTATTTATTTATTTATTTTTATTTTTTAACCAGAGCACTGCTCAGCTCTGGTTTATGGTGGTGTGGGGGATTGAACCTGGGACTCGAGAGCCTCAGGCTTGAAAGTCTCTTTGCATAACCATTATGCTATACCCCCACCCTCAGTCTGTGTTTTAAAAAACTTCGAGACATACAATTAATATTCCCCCTCTCATATTAATTAACTAGTGATTTATATGACTACATTTTACTAGGAGTGTACATAAACACCATTCCCACCACCAAAAGACTGTGACCCATCCCTCCCACCCACTCCCACCCCCCACTGGCCCAGGAAGCTGCATGTCTACCCCTCACCACAGGGTTCTTACTTTGGTGCCCTACTTACAATTTGGTCAAGTCTTGCTTTTAGTTTCCCTTTCAGATCTTCTTCCTCAACTTCTGTTGATGAGTGGGATCATCCCATACTCATCTTTATCTTTCTGATTTAGCTTACTTAACATAATTCCCTCTAGCTCTGTCCAAGATGGGTCAGAGAAGGTGGGTTCATTGTTGTTGATAGCTGTATACTATTCCATTTTGTATATATATCACAGCTTTCTCAGCCACTCATCTGTTGTTAGGCACCTGGGTTGCTTCAAGGTTTAGCTATTATGAATTGTGCTGCTATGAACATAGGAGTACACAGCTCTTTTTGGTTGGGTGTTATGGAGTCCTTGGGGTATAACCCCAGGAGAGGAATTACTGGATCATATGGAAGGTCCATGTCTAGCCTTCTGAGAGTTTTCCAGACTGCTCTCCACAGAGGCTGTGCCAATTTACATTCCCACCAGCAATGTAAAAGTGTTCCTCTATCCCCACAACCACTCCAGCATTTGTTGCTGTTGTCCTTTTTGATGTATGCCATTCTTATAGGAGTGAGGTGGTATCTCAATGTTGTCTTAATTTGCATTTCTCTGACAATGAGTGACCTAGAGCAGTTTTTCATATGTTTGTTAGCCTTTTGGATCTCCTCTGTAGTGAATGTTTTGTTCATATCCTCTGCCCATTTTTGGATGGGGTCATTTGCTTTTTTGGTGCTAAGTTTGCTGAGCTCTTTATATATTTTGGTGATTAGTTTCTTGTCTGATGTCTGGCATATGAAGATCTTCTCCCATTCTGTGAGGGGTCTCTTTGTTTGTTTAATAGTTTCTTTGGATGTGCAGAAGCTTTTCAATTTGATGTAGTCCCATTGGTTTGTTTCTGCTTTAGTCTTCCTTGCAATTGGTTTTGATTCATCAAAGATGTCCTTGAGGTATAGGTGGGAAACTGTTTTACCAATGTTTTCCTCTAAGTATTTGATTGTTTCTGGTCTGACATCCAGGTCTTTGATCCATTTGGAGTTGATGTTTGTTTCTGGTGAGATAAAGTGGTTCAATTTCATTCTTCTGCATGTTACAACCCAGTTTTCCCAGCACCATTTATTGAAGAGAGCCTCCTTCTTCCATTTAATCACTTGGGCGCCCTTATCAAAGATTAGATGTCCCTAGGTGTGGGTATTTATTTCTTGGCTTTCAATTCTGTTCCACTGGTCTGTGTGCCTATTTTTGTTCCATTACCATGCTGTTTTGATGATGATGGCTTTATAATATAGTTTAAGGTCTGGGAGTATGGTGCCTCCATTTCTGTTTCTTTTCCTCAAGATGGTTTTGGCAATTCTAGGTGTTTTCAGGTTCCAGATAAATGATTGTAGTGTTTGTTCTATTCTCTTAAAGAAGCTTGGTGGAACTTTGATGGGTATTGCATTAAATTTGTATATGGCTCTGGGGAGAATATTCATTTTGATGATATTTATTCTTCCAAACCATGATCATGGGATATCTTTCCATTTCTTGGTATCAGTTTCTATTTCCTTGAGTAGCGACTCATAGTTTTCAGCATACAAGTCTTTCACTTCTTTGGTCAACTTTATTCCTAGGTATTTGATTGATTTTGCTGAAACAGTAAATGGGAGTGATTTCTGGATGTCTTCTTCTTCAGATTTAGTGTTTGCATAAAGAAATGCCACTGATTTTTATACATTGATTTTGTAGCCTGATACCTTGCTATATTGCCTAATGACTTCCAGTAGTTTTCTACTGGATTCTTTAGGTTTTTCTATGTATACTATCATGTCATCTTCAAATAGTGAGAGCTTGACTTCTTCCCTTCCAATCTGTATTCCTTTGATTTCTTTCTCTTGCCTGATTGCTATGGCAAGAACTTCCAATACTATGTTGAACAGTAATGGTGATAGTGGGCAGCCCTGTCCAGTCCCTGATCTGAGGGGGAATGCTTTCAGCTTCTGTCCATTGAGTATGATGTTGGCTGTAGTTTTGCTATATATGGATTCCACTATCTTGAGGAATTTCCATCTAATCCCATTTTTTGTAGAGTTTTGAGCATGAATGGTTGTTGGATTTTGTCAAAGGCTTTCTCTGCTTCTATTGAGACAATCATGTGGTTTTTGGCTTTGCTTTTATCGATGTGGTGAATGACATTGATTGACTTACAGATGTTGAACCAGCCTTGCATTCCTGGGATGAATCCCACTTGGTCGTGATGAATAATCTTTTTGATATGTTGCTGTATCCGGTTGGCCAAGATCTTGTTTAATATTTTGGCATCTATGTTCATCAGAGATATTGGTCTGTAGTTTTCCTTTTTTGTTCTGTCCCTATCAGCTTTTGGTATCAGGGTGATGTTGGCTTCATAGAAGGTGGAAGGGAGTATTCCTGTTTCTTCAATCTTATGGAAAAGCTTAAGAAGTATGAGTACTAACTGTTTCCTGAAAGTTTCGTAGAATTTGTTTGTGAAGCCATCTGGTCCAGGACTTTTGTTGTTGGGGAGATTCTTAATAACAGTTTCAATTTCTTTGTCTGTGATTGGTGCATTTAGATTTTGTAGTTCTTCTTGGTTCAGTTTTGGAAGGGCATATGCTTCTAGGAATTGTTCCATTTCTTCCAGATTCTCTAGCTTGGTGGCGTATAGTTCTTTATACAATTTTTGCACGATTCTCTGTATTTCTGTGGTGTCAGTTGTGATATCTCCTCCATTGTTTACAATTCTATTCATTTGAGTCCTCTCTTTTATTTGGTGAGTCTGGCTAGGGGTTCGTCAATTTTGTTTAATCTTTCAAAGAACCAACATTTGGCTTCATTGATCTTTTGTATGGTTCTTTTATTTTCGATGTTGTTTATTTCTGCTCTAATTTTAGTGATTTCTGTCCTTCTGGTTGCTTTAGGGTTCCTTTGTTCCTCTTCCTCTAAGTCCTTGATGTGTGCAGTACGGTCGTTCATTTGAGCTTTTTCTTGTTGTTTAATATGTGATTGTATGAATATAAATTTCCCTCTCAGTACTGCTTTAGCTGTGTCCCAAATATTTTGATAGGTTGTGTCTTCATTTTCATTTGTTTCTAGGAACATTTGAATTTCCTGTTTGAGTGAATCTCTGACCCAGTGGTTCCTAAGGACAATGTTGTTTAGTTTCCAAATTCTGTGACTTTTAATAATTGTCTGTTTGTTGTTAAATGTTAGTTTTACTCCACTGTGGTCTGAGAAGATACTTGGGATGATTTCGATGCTCTTTAATTTATTGATGATGTCTTTGTGGCCTAACATGTGGTCTGTCCTTGAGTATGTGTTATGTGGATTTGAAAAGAAGGTATATTCCAGTTTTTTGGGGTGAAGGACTCTGAAAATGTCTAAGGGGTCTAGTCTGTCAATATTTTCATTCAATTCTCTTGTATCATTGTTGGTTCTCTGCTTTGTTGATGTCTAAGTGTGAGAGTGGGGCATTGAACTCTCCCACTATTATTGTATTACTATTGATGTATTTTTGAAATTCTTTCAGTAAGTGTTTGACGTATGTAGATGGTCCCTCATTGGGTGCATAGATGTTAATAATTGTTAAGTCTTCTTGGATGATTGATCCTCTAATCATTATGTAATGTCCTTGCCTATCTTTTATTATTTTATTTAATTTAAAATCTATTGTGTCTGGGGTTGGGCGGTGGCGCAGTGGGTTAAGCGCATGTGGCGCAAAGCGCAGGGACCGGCGTAAGGATCCCGGTTCGAGCCCTCGGCTCCCCACCTGCAGGGAAGTCGCTTCACAGGTGGTGAAGCAGGTCTGCAGGTGTCTGTCTTTCTCTCCCCTTCTCTGTCTTCCCCTCCTCTCTCCATTTCTCTCTGTCCTATCCAACAACAAATTGCGTCAACAAGGGCAATAATAATAACCACAACGAAGCTACAACAAGGGCAACAAAAGGGGGAAAAATCTATTGTGTCTGAGATGAGAATGGCTGTTCCTGCCCTTTTTTGTGGTCCATTAGCCTGTATGATAGTTTTCCATACTTTCACTTTAAGTCTGTTTTTATCTTGTTGTGATAGATGGGATTCTTGCAAGCAGCATATGGTTGGGTTATGTTTTCTGATCCATCCCCCCACCCTGTGCCTTTTGGTGGGTGAGTTTAAGCCATTGACATTTATTGATATTATGGATTTAATGTATTGTAGTGCCATTGTTCAAAAAAATTTTTTTTGTTTGCTCTGATATATTGTAAGTACTATAGTGATGTTCTTGTTTATAAGAGGTCTTTTATAACCTCTTTCAGGGCCGGTTTGGTGATGGTTGCCTCTTTTAACTGTTGTTTGTCTAATAGGTTTTGATCCCTCCATCTAGTTTGATTGAAAGTCTAGCAGGATATATTATCCTTGGTTGAAACCCTTTTTCATTCAGGGCTCGATAGATATCTTGCCACTCCCTTCTGGCTTTTAGAGTTTGAGTGGAGAAGTCTGCAGATAATCTTATGGGTTTTCCCCTGTATGTGACTTTTTGTTTCTCTCTTGCAGCCTTTAGGATCCTTTCTTTATCCTTACTTCTTCTCATTGTGACTATGATGTGTCTTGGTGTCTTCAGGTCTGGGCTGATTCTGTTTGGAACTCTCTGGGCCTCTTGAATCTTGATGTCCTTTCTGTTATTCAGGTCTGGGAAATTTTCTTCTATTATTTCCTCTAGAATGTTTCCTTCCCCTTCCTCTCTTTCTTCCTCTGGCAGGCCAATTATACGAATGTTACTTCTTTTGAGATCATCCCATATGTCTCTGTTGTTGTTTTCAGTGTCTCTCAATCTCTTTTTGAGCTCTTTCAACTCTTTCTTAGTTTTCTCTAACTCATCCTCTGTCTGACTAATTCTGTTTTCTGCTTCTGTTAGTCTGCTTTTCCTTCCCTCAGCTTCTTTCTTCATTATAGCTATTTCAGCTTTCAGTTCTCTAATTGCCTCAAGATAATCAGTAATTTCCTTGGGGGTCTCAACTGTTGTTTCCCTAATACTGCCATTCCTTTCCTCCAATGTTGTTTTCATTTCTGTGATTAATAAGTTTATTATTGCTTGTATACTTTTCTTATCTATGGTTACTTCTGGCTGATTTGTAGTTTCTTCTGGGCTCTTGTCTTCATTCATTGGAGTAGTAGTTTTGTTTGCTCTTGATCTACCCTTTTTTTTGATTAATGTATTTCTTATTTTTATGTTCTGTTGTTCCTCATTTGTTGTGGTCTGAGTACAAGCAACACTGTACTAAATACCTTTATGAAAAATGCAATCAGCAACTTCAGAAATTACAGTAGCAACTGAAGCAAAGATTGAAGCCGTTTAAACACTACCAGTTAGCCAAACAATGTCTCCAGTCTGTAAAAAAATTGCAACCAAGTCCAAGTGCATTAGAAAGAGAAAGGAAAGAAGGGATAGCAGAATAGACAGTTATTCAAATCTACTATCCACTGTATATTCTAGCGGTAGCAAGAGGAAAAAGGGAAGTAGAGTAGAGATACACACATAGAGAGTCCACTCGGAATCAGATTTCTTCCCCAAAATAATTCACAAATTCAGAAAGACAAAGAAAAAGGAAGGAAGAAGTGTATGACAAGATAAAAAAAAAGAAACGAGAGCAAAAAAGAAAAGATAAGAAAAAGAGCTGTAGTTAAAGAGCAGTGAAAGGAAAGGTTTTTTTTGATTACTTTATTTTTAATTTAATTTAATTTTTTTAATTAGCTAGGAGAAGGAGGAAGGGGAGAGTCTGTAGAGGAGGTAGGAGTAACGAGACAAGTTCCTCCCATAATAGATAAAATGCCCACTTCCCTAGCAATGAAAGATATCCTAAGAGTTAATTCTCATCAACCTAAAGGGGGGGAAAGATATATGCCTTTATATAATATTAATAATAAAATAGAGCAGGGTGAAAAAACCCTGTCCCAGATTACCTCAAACCTTATGAGCAGAGGCAGCTAATTGTTAAGAAAGAAAAAAAAAAAAACCTCAGGACTAGACAAGGATATCTGAAATAGACAGTTATGCAAATATACTATCCACTGTATATTCTAGGGGTCACTAAAGGAGGAAGGGAAGTTGAGCAGAGATACTCGCAGTGAGAATCCACTCTGAGTCAGAATTCTTTTCTAAAATAATTCCCAAACGTGTATCAGTGAATTCAGTGAAAGCACACTGTTTGGTGGTGTGGGGGATGGGGCCTGTGGCTTTGGAAGCTGTAGGATTAAGGAAGAAAGGATGACAAGAATGAGAAAAAGAAAAAAAAGAGAGAGAAAAAGAAAAAGATAAGAAAAAGAACAGTAATAAAAGAGCAGTGAAAGGAAAGAGTTTTTTATTTATTTTTTATTATTTATTTAGCTATGCGGGGGGGTGGTGTTGGAGGGGGTTGGCTACTTAGAAAGAAAAAAGGCCAGAGGTTTCAGAAGGGAATAGACTTAGAATGAATGATACTTTCTGGTGGGACAGGAATCTTGGTAAAGAAAGAAACTCAGCAGGGGAGCCTGCTAGGTGCTAGTCCCCAGGGACTGGTTATGGGGGGGGGGAAGGGGGAGGAGGTGTGCTTTGGGAATAATAATTTAAAAGAAAAAAATTTTTCCCTTTTTTTCTACTCTATTTTTTAACCCAAATTAAGTTATAGTCACCTCCTTGGTGTCACCACTAGGACCCCTTATTGACTGGCCTACTAAAGGTGGAAAATCCTACCGTTTCCAGACAATGTGGTCAGAGCTCATGCCACTAGCAGCTTCTGAGTCCACCGTCTTCCGGGAAACCCCCCCTCCCCCACTTTTTCCTATTCTTAAGGATGGTAGAAATTGTACTTGGGGAAGAAGTCAGACTTCTAATGACAGCATTGTTCTTGTTGTTTTGTTTATAGTGGAAAGGAGGTTATCAACATAGTTGTACAGGAATGACTCTTTCTAGTAAGAATAGTACTTCTTAAGACTATATACATTTTTCTCAGTATGTTAGGTACTAAGTAGAGAAGTGCAGTCTGTGAGCTACAGCGTTTGTAAAGCTGCGGTGCTAAATATATTTAGAGAGACTCAATCTGCAGAGCTTTGGGAAACATTGTTATTCTTTAATTATGGAAGCAATATACTAGTGTGGTCAGTGCTTGCATCAGAATATTCTGGGAGAAGTTACTTAAAATGCAAATTCCTGACTGAGTCTTTACTGAATTAGGATCTCTGGGGGTGGAGCCTGGGGAAGCTATGTTTTAAACTAATTTCCCTGGTGATTCTTCTAAAGATTATTAAATAATGAGTGCCATAGGGGCTGTCCTTTAAATTTTATATTCTATAGTTGAAAGAAACACTCCACAGCTGTTGTACTCCTAATTTGACTGTGAATTTTGGTTCAAAGTATGAAAAACAGAACTCTAAATTGACTCCCAGTGATCATGTCCTTGTAAAAAACCCACTTCCCTTAACTATGGGTGGGTCTTGTAACTTAATTCTTTTTTATTTTTATTTACTTAAAAATATTTTATTTATTTATTTATTTATTAAGTAGACTGATAGGAGGGAAGAGAGAATAAAACCAGACATCACTCTGGTACTTGCACTGCTGGGGATTTAACTTGGGACCATATGCATTAGACTCCAAGAATCAGTGATTTTTATTTTTATATTTTATTTATTTAAAATTATTTTCTTCATTGAAGGAATAGTGGTTTACACTTGATAGTAAAATACACTAGTTTGGGGAGTTAGGAGGTAGCGCAGCGGGTTAAGTGCACGTGGCGCATTGTGCAAGGACTGGTGTAAGCATCCCGGTTCAAGCCCTCGGTTCCCCATTTGCACAGGAGTCGCTTCACAGGTGGTGAAGCAGGTCTGCAGGTGTCTGTCTTTCTCTCCCACTCTCTGTCTTCCCCTCCTTTCTCCATTTCTGTCTGTTCTATCTAACAATGACGACATCAGTAACAACAACAACAACAATAACTACAATAAGACAACTAGGGCAACAAAAGGGAATAAGTAAACAAATAAATAATAAAAAATACAGTAGTTTGTACATATGTAACATTTCTCAGTTTTCCACATAACAATTCAAACCTCCACTAGGTACTCCTCTGCCATCATGTTCCAGGACCTGAACTCTCACCCTCACTCCAGTCTTACTTTGGTGCAATACACCAAACCCACTCCAAGTTCTGCATAGTGTTTTCCCTTTTGTTCTTATTTTTCAACTTCTGTCTATGAGTGAGATCACCCATATTCATCCTTCTCTTTCTGACGTATTTCACTTAACATAATTCCTTTAAAGCTCTACTCAAGATGACATGAAGAAGGTGAAATCACCATTTTTAATAGCTGAGTAGTATTCCATTGTCTATATATACCACAGATTTCTCAGCCACTTATCTGCTGTTGGACACCTAGGTTGCTCAGGTTTTGGCTATTACAAGTGTGCTGCTATGAGCATAGATATACACAGGATCTTCTGGATGTTTGTGTTTGGTTCCTTGGGATATATCCTCAGAAGAGGAATTGCAGGTTTATAGGGTAGGTGCACTTTTAGCCTCCTGAGAGTTCTCCAGGCTGCTCTGCAGAGTGGTTGGACCAATTGACATTCCCACTAGCAGTGCAGGAGGGTTCCTTTGTTTCCACAACTTCTCTAGCATTTGTTGTTGCTATCTTTTCTGATGTATGACATACAAGAGTGAAGCTGTATCTCATTGTTATCTTTATTTGCATTTCTCTGACAATCAATGACTTGAAACATTTTTTAATATGTTTGTTGGCCATTTGGATCCCTTTTTTGTTGACAATTTTGTTCATATTCTCTCCCCATTTTTGGATGGGATCATTTGCTTCTTTTATTGTTAAGTTTGGTGAGCTCTTTATATATTCTTTGGTTATTAGCCTCTTGCCCAATGTATGGCATGTTAAGATCTTCTCCCATTCTGTGGGTGATGGTTTCTTTTTCTGTGCAGAAGCCTTTTAACTTGATGTAGTCCCATTGGTCTATTTTTGATTTAGTCTTCTTTGTAACTGGATTCATTTCATTGAAGATATCTTTAAGATTTATATGGAAAAGATTTCTGCCAATATTTTCTTCTAAGTATTTGATAGTTTCTGGTCTATCAACCAATTCCTTGATCCACTTGGAATTTACTTTTGTGTTTGGTAAAATATATTGGTTCAGTTTCATTCTTCTTCACATTTCAGTCCAATTTTTCTTTTATTTCCTGAAAGCATGACATAATAATTTTTATTTATAAAATGGAAATATATACAAGACCATAGGAGAAGAGGGGTACAATTCCATGAAATTCCCACCACCAGAAATCCATATCCCATCCCCTTCCCTGATAGCTTCCCTATTATTTATCCATCTGGGAGCATGGAACTAGATCATTATATCACTATGGGGTGCAGAAGGTGGAAGGTCTGGCTTCTGTAACTGCTTCCCCGCCTAACATGGGTGTTGGCAGGTAGTTCCATACACCCAGCCTGTCTCTTTCTCTAGTGGGGCAGGGATCCAGGTAGGTGGGGCTCTAGGACATATTGGTGGGGCCGTCTGCACAGTGAGGTCCAGTTGGCATCATGGTATCATCTGGAACCTGGTGGCTGAAAAAAAAGTTAAGATATAAAGCAGAACAAATTGTTAAATAATCAGGAACCTAAAGGCAAGAATATTGCAGATGAAAATTTGGTGTCTCTGTTTTGGAAAAAGGCAGTAGGTCTATTTTAGGTATAGTCCCATGACTTTACTAGAGAAGCATGCAGGAAAGTGAGCCCACTGTTAATTTGAGCCCACTGTTAAAATTCAATCAAATTACCAATTTGAAATCTTAACTGCTTAGATTGAAGGAATATATACTCAGAGCTATGGTCTATGCATCAGTAAGTGTGAGACATTCAATCCATTTCCTCCTCTCATATTGATTAAACAGTGATTTGTAAGACTATTAAGTTAATAAGAGTATATATCCACACCATTCCTATCACCAGAGGTCTGTGTCCCTCCCCTTCCACTCCACAAAGTGAGTCTGAATATCTACCCTCATCCTCAACCCAGAGATTTTTACTTTGGTGCCATACTCCAAACTCAGTCAGATTCAGCTTTGAGTTTCCCTTTCTGTTCTTCTTTATCAACTTCTGTTTATGAGTGGAATCATCCCATTCTTGTCTTTGTCTTTTGGACTTACCTCACTTAACATAATTCCTTCTAGTTCCATCCAAGATGGGTCAGAGAAGGTGGGTTCATTGTTCTTAATAGCTGTGTAATATTCCATTGTGTATATATACCAAACTTTCTCAGCCATTCATCTGCTGTTGGGCACCTGGGTTTCTTCCAGGTTTTAGCTATTACAAATTGTGCTTCTGTGAATATAGTGTACACGTATCTTTTTGTTTGGGTATTATGGAGTCCTTAGGATATATCCCTAGGAGAGAACTACTGGGTAATATGGAAGGTCCATATTGAGTCTTATGAGGGTTCTTCAGACTGCTCTACACAGGGGTTGGAGCAACTGACATTCCCATCAGCAGTGCCAGATGGTTCCTCTGTTCCAACACAACCTCTCCAGCATTTGTTGCTGCTGCTGTTTTTGATGTATGAGTGTCTTACAGGGGTGAAGTGGTATGCCATTGTTGTCTTTATTTGCATTTCTGACAATCGGTGACCTGGACCAATTTTTCATGTTTGTTGGCCTTTTGAATCCCTTCTGTAGTAGATATTCTGTTCATATCCTCTTCCCATTTTTGGATGGGGTCAATTGCTTTTCTGTTGCTAAGTTTGTTGAGCTCTTTATATATTTTTGTTATTATCCTCTTGTCTGATGTATGGCATGTGAAGATCTTCTCCCATTCTGTGAGGGGTCTCTTTGTTTGGAAGCTTTTTAATTTGATGTAGTCCCACTGATTTGTTTTTGTTTTAATCTTCCTTGCAATTGGGCTTGGATCATCCAAGATGTCTTTGAGGTTTAGGTGGGAAAGTGTTCCACCTATATTTTCCTCTAAGTATTTTATAGTTTCTGGTCTAACATGCAGTTCCTTGATCTATTTGGAGATGACTTTTGTTTCTGGTGAGATAAAATATTTCAGTTACATTCTTCTGCATGGTTCAACCCAGTTTTCCCAGCACCATGTATTGAAGACCCTCCTCCGTCTATTTAATAATCTGGGCCCATTTTATGAAAAAATTAGATGTTCTTAAGTGGGGGGGGTTTGTTTTTGGGCTTTCAAATCTGTTCACTGGTCTGTGTACCTGTTTTTTTCCAGTACCAGGCCTAACATTTATTTCTACTTTGTTTTATGAAGTAAAACAAATGTTGTGGTGCTGGAAGTAAAATTCTACCACTGGAAGAATAGAATATACTTGGAAACAAAATTTACCACAATGGCCTGTAAATTTAGACAATCTTTTGTTTTTCAACCAGAGCTCGGCTCAGCTCTGCTTATTGTGGTGCCAGGCATTAAGCCTGGGACCTCTAAGCCTCAGGCATGACAGCTTATTATGTAACCCCTGTGCTATCTTCCATCTCTAGATGTATAGAGAATCATTTTTAGTAGGGCAAAATGTGGATGTGCCAGTAAAAAAAGGAACTGAGCAAGAGATAAAGATATCCTTGAAGAAGAAAATAGAGGTACTAGGACAGAAGTTAGGATGCCATTAAGAAAATATAAGTTCTTATTTGGGCTGATTTGATCACTTCTTGAAAATTGTTTCATTTTTATTCATTTAAATACTTCATGTAACAGGACTTCTAGTCTGCTGATATATGTGAGTCAAGTCCAATCAATATAGAATTCTTTATCAGACATTTATGAAAGTTGATGTTTTGAGCTGGCAGGTTCTTTTTTCATTTTTTATCTTTCCAATAAGCACAACTTCACCATTTGCCATATGTGAAATGATTTGTTTATCTATTTGGAAACAGCAAGTTAAAAGACTGTCAGAGAAAATGATGAGACAACGAACTCTGTTTTGAAATCTTAAAAGTTTCTCAGTGTAAGAAACTTCATAGAGGCATTCTGGAACTCTCAAGATGAGAACTTTAACGATCAGTTAGTCACCCAAGTTTTAATGCCAGTTGGGAACATAAAAGCTACCAATATTCAAAGCTATTCTGTCATTTGATATATTTTAATGTGAAATCTCACCTCCTACAATTGTATTGGGAGGTTTTGCCTCATGGAAATTTCACATTAATTCCTCAGAATTACTATGTGCTTGGGGAGTTGGGCAGTAGCACAGCGGGTTAAGTGCATGTGGTGCATAGCGCAAGGACCAGTGTAAGGATCCTAGTTCAAGCCTCTGGCTCCCCACCTGCAGGGGAGTTGCTTCACAGGCAGTGAAGCAGGTCTACAGGTGTCTATTTTTCTTCCCCCCTCTCTGTCTTCCCTTCCTTTCTCCATTTCTCTCTGTCCTATCCAACAATGACATCAATAACAACAACAATAATAACTACAACAACAATAGAAAACAACAAGAGCAACAAAAGGGGAAATAAAAAAAGAAAAGAAATACTATGTGCTTAACACAGTTGAGCATTCTTCCCTCTAGTTTTAATTTGGAATAGTAGAAAGACTATGGGTTAAAAAAAAAAAATCCCAGAAGAGGGCAGGTGGTGGTGCACTCAGTTGTGTGCACACATGACCATGTTCAAGGAGCTGGGTTGGAGCCGCTGCTCCCCACCAGCTAGGGGGATGCTTCACAAGTGGGAAGCAGATCTGCAGATGTCTGTATTTAACTCTTCTCTGCCTCCCCCTTTTCAGTTTCTCAGTGTTCTGTCAAATAAAATAGGAGAAACAAAATAGGAAAACATGGCTAAGGGCTTAGTGCTGGCACTGGACCCCCAGTGACCACCCTGGTGGAAAAATAAAACAAAACAAACTACAACAAACAAAAACCACAACAAACAAAACAGCCCCCCGCAACAAATAGCTTAGAAAAATGCATGACAATCAATTATCTCTTTATTCTGTTATTGCCAATAAAAATACATACCCCCATCTTTCCCTTTGGAATATTTATGCAAAGTGCTTATCTTTATGCCAGCAAAACAGTGCATATTCAGTAAATATGAGGAAATAAAACAACAGCAACAAGGCAGTAAGAACAATTCCAAAGTGATTTTGTATAGACTTACTTCAGAGAGAGGGGGAAGAGGGAGAGGGAGAGGGAGAGGGAGAGGGAGAGGGAGAGGGAGAGAGAGAGAGAAAGAGAGGCAAGCCTGACCCCAGAGTACTGTTTGGCTCTGGCATATGGTTGTGTCAGGCGATGAAGAAGCTGGAGCCTCAGATATGCTTCTGCATTATCTTCTTGGCTTTTCCAGGTTTGGTGATGTGAGGGAGGATGACTAAGCAACTGAGGGTCAAAAAGGTGAATGTAAGCACTACTTTAGAGGGCTATTGTTACAATTATGATTTTCATTATAAAGACCAATTAGGATGTTTATGATTTAAGAGAATTGATTTAGTCGGTGAGTCTAATTAGGAAGATAACAAGGTCAATATGATTATTTGAGTTTTTTTTCCCTAGGAAGTTCTCTCAGAATTTTTTCTGGTGATCTGGGTATTATCTTGAAGCATGATATTCCATCCTTGAAGATTTTCACATGGAATTAGAATCAGGAACATTTTGCTTGTCCTACTTTATAGAGGTTGCCTATAGTCTGTTACTTCTTAGAATATAGTATGTCTACTTATTAGAATTCTCTCTTGAACATTAGGGAAATGTAGTGATGATTTGAATTATTCAGCCAAAAGTAATGAAACTGATTTAAGAAGTCAGGCCTAAGGACTTATCTCAAGTTCTTTTTATTATGGTGCTTTGTTAGAGGTGATCAAAATACCACTTTTTATATAATTGTCCTCATGTTTAAAAAATAATTGCTATGAGAGAGAGAGAGAGACAGAGAGACAGAGAGAGAGAGAGATCACTAGATGTATGTGTGCTTTGTCAGGTACAAGCCCCAGCATGACACAGGAGGTTCATGGCACTGGGGAAGTTCCAGTGCTACTCTTTGTCTCTCTGCCTCTCTCTCTGTCTTTCTCTCTCAATGAATGAATGGATAAAATGATCTGGGAGTATTAAAATATCACAAATACAAGGCTCTGACTTTGAGAAAAAACCACCCTATGAGACAGCCCACTTTTAGGACATTTCTAGAAGATCTCTCGTAATAGCTATTTGTTCTGTTTTACTCATTAGTGAATGCAGCCTAATTGTAAGAACTTTCCATTTAAATTAAGCTAAGGGAATTTTAGTTACATATGTCTCTTTGAATAGTAGATTGTAATAAAAATTTTTGACACTTTATTTTTTTTCAATTTAGTCAATATAAGGTCATTATCTCCTTTCTTAAATGATCTATTTAAATACAAGGTTTGAAAGCATTAATCTTAAAATACTAATGTGGCTCTATTAAAAGGGTATGGCATATATTTGAGAAGTAGGAGAAAAGGACCTAATTTCTTTGGAAGTCTTCTTGACAACTGTTGTCTGTATTTTCCCCATTTAAAACTAGAATTTAGTTGCCTTCCAGTGTCCTCAGTAGGGGATAGGTGGAAGGAAACAATGTCTAATTGGATTATAGCATTTTCCATTAAATCAGTGAGGAATCAGCCAAACCAGTCTGGTGTTTTGAAGTCAAAATAACTCCTTGATGAACTAAATTTCTCATTTTAAAAATTGTTGACTTCTTGTTGCTTAGATGCTACATTATACAAAACTACAAATTAATTTTTTTTTTGTAAACTATAGGAGGTATTTGCTACATTTACAGCAGTATAATAGTTCTTGTAGGGTCAAGTTGAAAGAATCTGGACACCGTGGAGAAGACAAAATCATCCTTCTATCCTTGTGGCTCCACTTAAAACTCTACTCCTAATGACCTAGCTTTAATCACCAAAACCCATCTGGTATGGAGACACCTACTCTGTGATGCTGCCACTAAGGGCTATCTGTCTTGTTAGCATAGAGAATTTAACTAATAAAAATATCTAGTTTTCAGATTTCAGGGCATGGATGGATGGGTGGATATATATATATATATATATATATATATGTGTGTGTGTGTGTGTGTGTGTGTGTGTGTGTGTGTGTGTGTGTATGTATCTAAATATGCATATTTCCTTATTAGCAGTATACAAGATTATAAAACAATAGGGGTATAGTTCACACCACTCCCACCACCAAAATTCTGTGTCCCCCCTTCAGCCCTCAGTGATAACAAACATATTCTCCCAAGGTCTGATATGAACTGAATATATATATATATGTACTTATTTAATTCAAATTTATGTGTTTCAATCCCCTAAAGATTGTAAGATTACAGTGTATAGTTCCACACCACACCCACCACGAAAGTTGGATCCTCGCCCTCCCACCTCCCAAAGATAACCACTGTAGTTCTCAGAAGTCTTAGAAACAGTTTGGGACTTCCAGAGGTGGGGCTACGGAGTAGCAGCAGCTGTGTTTCTCTCCTCTCCTCTCCTGGTTCAACTAGGAATAATAGACCACCTGGGACCTCAACAAGACAGGACTAGAACAACTTCAGGAACCCACCAAATTACCAGTGAGTGCAAACACATGTGGCTCCCGGACAGATAGGAGCCTAGGGAGAGATTAAGTGGCTGGTAACAGTCCAGCAGTTTACCTGTTGAGACACCACCTCCACTCTATTTCACCAACAAAAAGACGGCTGAAGGGAGCAGAGGACTCCCCTAAGACTCACCAAATGCAACTGTAAGTCTCCATTGCTACTGACCTCAGAATCAGAGCAGCATGGGGGAGGCCCTGTGTGTGCTAACACCAGGGGACAGAGAACTAATCTGGAAACTAAGGAGAAGAGCTATACCTCCGTGGCCATTGAATTACTTTACTTAGACACAAGTCAATCCAGGCAAGAGTGATAAGCAATTTGAAAAGTACTGAGAGAGGGAACTCATAACATACTATATAAAATGGTTAAACCAACAAGAAGAAATATTGGAGAAACTAACCAGGATAACAGTCCAGCTTAAAGCCTCCCAAGAGTGAAGCACAAAATAATGAGGTCAACATCCAAACACATGTTAAGGAAATAATCATAGGAGTGAGTAAAGAGTTTAAAGAATTGTCATCAGAAATGCAGAAAACAACAAATGAGACTCTGGAAGAAAACACTATCTCAAGGTTATTAGAGAGCTGAAAGCTGAAATAGCTGAGCTAAGAACACAGTTAGCTGAACAAGCTAAAACAGTATCAGAACAGGGTAACAAAATAGATGAACTGCAGAATACAGTAGAGGGAGAAAGAATAGAATAAATGAGGCTGAAGACAGAATTAGGAAGATCAAGGATGAATTAGAGACAACTAAAAATGAAGTAAGAGATCTCAAAAAGAAATTAAAAGATACTGAAAACAACAACAGAGACCTATGAGGTGACTTCAAAAGAAATAACAGATGCATTATTGGCTTACCAGAGGAAGAAAGAGAGGGAGAAGAAGAAAACATTCTTCAGGACATAATAGCTGAGAACTTCTCTAGTCTAAACAATATCAAAGACATAAAGGTTCAAGAAGCCCAGAGGGTCCCAGACAGAATTAACACAGACTTAAAGACACCAAGACACATCATATTTAGAATGGAAAGGAATAAGGATAAAGAAAGGATCCCGAAGCCTGCAAAAGAAAAACAAAGAGTCACCTACAGGGGAAATCCCATAAGATTAGTAGCAGAGTTCTCCACACAAACACTACAGGCCAGAAGAGAATGGCAAGATATCTATTGAGTGCTCAGTGAGAAAGCCTTTCAACCAAGACTACTGTATCCTGCTAGACTGTCACTCAGACTAGATGGAGGCATAAAAACCTTCTCACTCCTGTGAGAATGGCATACATCAAAAAGGACAGCAGCAACAAATGCTGGAGAGGCTGTGGGGACAGAGGAACCTTTCTGAACTACTGGTGGGAATGTAAATTGGTCCAGCTCTCTGGAGAGCAGTCTGGAGAACTCTTACAAGGCTAGACATGGACCTTCCATGTGACCCAGTAATTCCTCTCCTGGGAATATACCCCAAGGATTCCATAATGCCCAATCAAAAAGATATGTGTACTCCTATGTTGATAGCAGCACAATTCATAATAGCTAAAACCTTGAAGCAACCCAGGTGCCCAACAACAGATGAATGGCTGAGAAAGCTGTGGTATATATACACAATGGAATACTATGCAGTTGTTAAGAACAGTGAACCCACCTTCTCTGACCCATCTTGGACAGAGCTAGAAGGAATTATGTTAAGTGAGCTAAGTCAGAAAGATAAAGATGAGTATGGGATAATACCTTCTCATCAACAGAAGTTGAGAAAGAACAGAAATGAAAACTAAAAGCAGGATCTGACTAAATCGAGAGTAGGGCACCAAAGTAAAAACCCTATGGTGAGGGGGAGGGTGGACATTTGGCTTCCCAGGGTGGCGGGGTATGTGGGTGGAATGGGACACAGTCTTTTGGTGGTGGGAATGGTGTTTATGTACACTCCTACTAAAGTGTACTCATATAAATCACTATTTAATTAATATGAGAGAGGCAAATTGAATGTATGTCTCAAACTTTTTAAAACACACTGAGTCTTTTCAATACATAGGCTGAGTCTTTGATATGTGGACTCTCTAAAAAGCCTAGACCAGGTAGAACAGAAGCAACCGGTGGCACAGCTATATACAAGATGCTGGGTATTATACAGCAAACCCTAACAAAGGGACTTTTCAAAGTTAACCCAATTACCAAATAATGTGATGATAACAGTAACTATCCATTGTCTTCTTGAACCCTAAGACAGCAGGAACCTCAGATTTCCACTATAGAGCCTATATTTCCCCCAGTCCTGGAACCTTACGGTGGGGCCCACTTTCCTGCATGCTTCTATCAATTCTTATCAAATAATATTGCATCTGCCAATTGCAACCTAATCAACGCAATAAGTGCCACCCTAGCATGCTTCACTTCAGACTGTGTCCAGTGACTTCAGGTGTGGAATGACAACCCTTCAGCTTCATTACACAGGTGAGACCTTTCCTTTCATAGTATTCTCTAATTCCATTCCAGGTGGTTCACTTCCTAACAAAGTCCCAAAACCTAGATATAGACCAGGTCCCCTGAGATAGAGCATATGTTCAATGTATCCATAAACTAGGGCAAAATATATACCTGAAAGCAGAAGTACACAACAGTCTGCAGTGAGTATCCCCCAACACTTCATCTGCAGTATTCCAGCCTTTAAGTTCATAATTGTTCAACAATTTGTTTGTATTTGTATGTTAACTCTCTTTTCAGTCACCAGGTTCTGGATGCCAGCAGGATGTCGTTCTGAAAGGTCTCCTATAAACAGTCAGACCACCATAAATAGGCCATATATTAGAACACTCTAAAGCTCTATAAGAAGGGCATTAAAATATCTTCAATCTTTGATATAAATAAATGTCAATGGCTTGAATTCATCTATTAAAAGGCACAGAGTAGGAAGATGGATCAGAAAACACAACCCAACAATATGCTGTCTATAGGAAACCCACATAACTCAACAAGACAAACACAGACTCAATGTGAAACGATGGAATACTATCATACAAGCCAATGGCCAACAAAAAAAGGGCAGGAACAGCTATTCTCATATTTGACATGATAGACTTTAAAATAAATAATATTAAAAAAGATAGGGATGGACACTACTTAATGCTCAGAGGATCAGTCAATCAAGAGGACTTAACAATTATTAACATCTATGCACCCAATTAGAAGCCATCTAAATACATCAAACATTTACTGAAAGAGCTACAGCAGTATATTAACAGCAACACAATTATAGTAGGGGACTTTAGCACCCCACTCTATCAACTTATATAGTGTATAAATATAGTGTATAAATATTTTCTCTCCATTTCTAGGTTGTGTGTTTAAGATTGTGAAGTTTTATTTTGATGTGTAAGCTTTTTATTTGATTTAATTACTTTATTTAATCTTTTTTTTCTTTACTGGGATATTAATAGTTTATACTAGGCAGTAACATACAGTAGTTTGTACTTATGTAACATTTCTAAATTTTCCACATAACAATTCATCCTCTACTAGATCCTCCTCTGCCATCATGTTCCAGGACCTGAACTCTCCCCCCACACCCACCCCAGAGTCTTTTAATTTGGTGCAATACACCAAACCCACTCCAAGTTCTGCTGAATGTTTTCCCTTCTGTTATTATTTTTCAACTTCTATTTATGAGTGAGATCATTCCATGTTCATCCTTCTCTTTCTGACTTATCTTAACATGATTCATTCAGGCTCCACCCAAGATGGATGAAGAAGGTGAAATCACCCATTTTTAATAGCTGGTATTCCATTATGTATATATACCACAGATTTCTCAGCCACTCATCTGCTGTTGGACACCTAGGTTGCTTCCAGGTTTTGGCTATTACAAAGTGTGCTTCTATGAGCATAGGTATACACAGATCTTTCTAGATGGTTCCTTGGGATATATCCCCAGAAGAGGAATTGCAGGTTTACAGGGTAGGTGCACTTTTAGCCTCCTGAGAGTTCTCCAGGCTGCTCTGCACAGAGGTTGGACCAATTGACATTTCCACCAGCAGTGAAGGAGGGTTCCTTTGTCCCCACGACTTCTCCAGCATTTGCTGTTGCTACCTTTTCTGATGTATGGCATCATCACAGGAATGATGTGGCATCTTGTTTTTATTTGATTTCTCTGACAATCAATGACTTGGATTATTTTTCATATGCTTGTTGGCCTTTTGGATCTCTTCTGTAGTGGTATTCTGTTCATATCCTCTCCCCATCTTTGGATGGGGTCATTTGCTTTTTTGTAGCTAAGTTTGGTGAGCTCCTTATATATTTCTGTTATTAGCCTCTTGTCTGATATATGGCATGTGAAATCTTCTCCCATTCTGTGAGGGGTATCTTCATTTAGGTGATGGTTTCTTTTGTTGTGCAGAAACTTTTCAATTTGGTATAGTCCCATTGGTTTATTTTTTATTTAGTCTTCTTTGTAATTAGATTTGTATCATTGAAGATGTCTTTAAAATTTATATGGAAAAGAGTTCTGTCAATATTTTCCTCTAAATATTTGATAGTTTCTGGTCTAACATCCAAGTCCTTGATCCATTTGGAATTTACTTTTGTGTTTGGTGAAATATAGTGGTTCAGTTTCATTCTTCTGCATGTTTCAACCTAATTTTTTCAAAGCCATTTTTATTTATTTATTTATTTTATTTAAGAAAGGATTAATTAACAAAACCATAAGGTAGGAGGGGTACAACTCCACACAATTCCCACCACCCAATCTCCATATCCCACCCCCTCCCCTGATAGCTTTCCCATTCTCTAGCCCTCTGGGAGCATGGACCCAGGGTCATTGAGGGTTGCAGAAGGTAGAAGGTCTGGCTTCTGTAATTGCTTCCCCGCTGAACATGGGCGTTGACTGGTCGGTCCATACTCCCAGTCTGCCTGTCTCTTTCCCTAGTAGGCTGGGTCTCTGGGGAAGCTGAGCTCCAGGACACATTGGTGGGGTCTTCAATCCAGGGAAGCCTGGCCAGCATCCTGGTGGCATCTGGAACCTGGTGATTGAAAAGAGAGTTAACATATGAGGCCAAACAAATTGTTGAGCAATCATAGGCCCAAAGCTTGGAATAGTGGAGAGGAAGTGTTAGGGAGGTACTCACTGCAAACTCTAGTGTACTTCTGCTTTCAGGTATATATTTTGCAGTAGTTTATGGATACGTGTGAACATAAGCTCTCTCTCACAGAAACTGGTGTATATCTAGGTTATGGGACTTTGTTAGAAAGTGAACCACCTGAGATGAAATTAGAGTGTACTATAAAAGGATCAAATTGTAAGTAGGGCACCAAAGTAAAAACCCTGTGGTGAGGGGTATACATGCAGCTTCCTGGGCCAGTGGGGGGTGGGAGTGGGCAGGAGGGATGGGTCACAGTCTTTTGGTGGTGGGAATGGTGTTTATGTACACTCCTAGCAAAATGTAGACATATAAATCAGTAGTTAATTAATATGAGAGGGGGAAAATCAGTTGTATGTCTCAAAGTTTCTCAAAACACAAACTGAATCTTTTTAATATATAGGCTGTATATTTGATATGCGGACTCTCTCAAAAGCCTAGACCAAGTAGATTAGAAGCATCCAATAGCACAGCTATATACAAGATACTGGATACTGTACAGCAAACCATAACAAAAGGACTTTTCAAAGTTAACCCAATTACCAAATAATGTGATGATAACATTAACTATCCATTGTCTTTTTGAACCCTAAGACAGCAGGAACCTCACATCTCCATTATAAAGCCCCTACTTCCCCCAGTCCTGGAACCCTTGGATAGGGCCCACTTTCCCGTATGCCTCTCCCAATCCATACCAAATAATATTGCTCCCGCCAATCACAACCTAACCAATGCAACGATTGCCACCTCAACATGCCTCACCTCAGACTGTGTCCAGAGACTTCACGAGTGGAATGACAACCCTTCAGCTTCATTACTCAAAGCTATTTTTTAATTTTTATTTGTTTTTCAATTTTTTTTATTTATAAAAAGGAAACATTGACAAAACCATAGGATAAGAGGGGTCCAACTTTGCACAGGTCCCACCACCAGACCTCCATATCCTATCCCCTTCCCTGATAGCTTTCCTATTCTTTATCCCTCTGGGAGTATGGACCTAAGGTCATTGTTGGATGCAGAAGGTGGAAAGTCTGGCTTCTGTAATTGCTTCCCTGATGAACATGGGCATTGACAGGTCAATCCATACTCCCAGCCTGTCTCACTCTTTCTCTAGTGGGGAAGGGCTTTGGGGAATCAGAGCTCCAGGACACATTGATGGGGTTGTCTGTCCAGGGAAGTCTGATCAGCATCATGCTAGCATCTGGAACCTGGTGGCTGAAAAGAAAAGCCAAACAAATTGTTGAACAATTATGGATCTAAAGGCTGGAATAGTACAGATGAAGTGTTGGCAGGGATGATCCTCCATTTTGTAGATAGCTAGTAGGTATATTTTAGTTATATTTCAGAGTGCCTATAGCTATACTAGTATTTTTTTTTCCCTGAGCCTGAAATCTAATATGCAGGTGGATCCAAGTTATTGTCTGGGGAGATGATGTCATGGCTGGGAAAAGGACCAGAAAGCTGCATCAGGGAAGAGAGTAGCTCCCTAATATGGGAAAGGAGCATAAATATTGTTGACTGTAAACCCCATCAATTTGATGTGATCTGGGGTGCATAATTATCTTAGGAGACTGTGTGACCTCTGCATCCCTGTAGATCTGAGCTCACATTCTGTGGTCATGAGTAGGAACATTCCATGCTGCCCTAGTATCGACCCATCTTCCTTAGGTGTAGCATAGAGTATGTTGTCCATCCTCCCTTCAGAGGATGGAACATTCTCTACCATTGTTGATCCATGTTGAGGGCAAGGTTCTATGGGGCCCCACAAAAGGGGTTTATTTTGTTGGTCCTGATAGAAGTGACCAGTAACAAGGGAGAGAGGGATTTATTCGAGTTCTAGGCCTATCAAGTCTGCTTGGGAATCTCAGGATTCTCTGATTAGGGCCCCAGCTGGTGGAATGGCCTGATAGTGACTAAAGACTCATAATTAAAGTATGCCAGTCTCTTGCCTGGATGGAGGGTGAGGGTGGATGTTCAGCTTCATGGGGTGGAGGACGGGGGTGGGGGGTGGGGGGTGGGATTGGACACAGTCTTTTGGTGGTGCAAAACATTTTTTTAAAGAGACTCTGCTTTCCCCATGTAATAGTCTGGGCACCTTTGTCAAAGATTGATGTCCATAAGTGTGACAGTTTATTTCTGGGCTCTCAGTTCTATTCCATGGGTTAGTGTGTCTATTTATTTATGTTCCAGTACCAAGAAATTTTTATTACAATGGCCCTATAGTACAATTTGAGAACTGGGGGTGTGATGCCTCCAGTTCTATTCTTCTCAAGATTGTTTTGGCAATTATAGGTCTTTTCTGGTTCCAGATATACATATATTGCTTTTGTTCTATTTTCCTAAAATATAAGGTGGGATCTTGATGAAGATTGCATTAAATTTGTATATGGCTCTGGGTAGTATATTCATTTTGATGTTAATTCTTCCAACCCATGAACATGGAACATCTTTTCACTTCTTTGTGTCTTTTTTCTATTTTCTTGAGTAGTGATTCATAATTTTTAGCATACAAGTCTTTCACTTCTTTTGTTAGGTTTTATCCCTAGATATTTCATTGTTTGTGCTGCTATAGTAAGAGGGATTGATTTCTGGATTTCTTCTTCTGCTAACTTAGTGTTTGCATAGAGGAATGCTACTTATTTTTGTATGTTAATTTTATAGCTTGATACCTTACTATATTACCTGATAATTTCCAAGTGCTTTCTGCTAGATTCTTTAGGTTTGTCTATGTATATTATCATATCATCTACAAATAGGGAGAGTTTGACTTTTTCTTTTTCAGTCTGTATGCCTTTAATTCCTTGCTCCTGCCTGATTGCTATGGCAAGAACTTAAAACAATATATTGAATAATAATGGTGATAGTGGGCAGCCCTGTCTAGTACCTGATCTAAGGGGGAATGCTTCCAGTTTTTCACCACTGAGTAGGATATTGGTTGTAGGTTTGCTGTATATGGACTCCACTGTCTTGAGGAGTTTTCCATCTATTCCCATTTTTTGTAGTGTTTTGACATGAAGGGATGTTAGATCTTGTCAAAGGATTTCTTTTCATCTACTGATATAATCATGTGGTTTTTGATTTTGCTTTTATTGATGTGGTGAGTCATATTGATTGATGTATGTATATTAATGTACTGTTTTATCTGGTTGGCTAGAATTTTGTTCGGTATTTTAGCATCTATGTCCATCAGTGATATTGGTCTGTAATCTTTTTTTGTTGTATTCTTGTCTGCTTTTGGTATCACGGTGATGTTGGCTTCATAGAAGCTGGAAGAGAGTATTCCTGTCTTCAATCATTTGGAAGAGCTTTGAGAGTAGAGGTACTAACTCTTCCTTGAAGGTTTTGTAGAATTATAGTCTAGGACTTTTATTGTTGGGAAAGCTTTGATAACGTCTCAGAAATGTCTTTTGCTTTGAATGACCTGTTCATATATTCTAGTTCCTCTTTGATTAATTTTGGAAGTTTGTAGGTACCTAGGAACTTGTCCATTTTTTCCAGGTTCTCTAGCTTGGTGGCATATAGTTGTTCATTATTTAATCTTTTTTTTTTTTTTTTTTAGTTTCTCTTGCCCATGGGGCTGAGTATCTAAATATATATTGATGTTAAGTTCCTGAAATGTTTCACTGATACATTCTTCTATGTGTTTTATAGTTTCATGCTGGTCCTTGTGCTTTGTGCCATGGGCGCTTATCCCGCTGCGCTGTCACCCGACTCCCAAAATTCTCTCTTTTAAGAGACCTATGCCATGAAGCCAGACTTATTGAAATATTTTATTATTATTTTATTTATTTATTTTTAAAAATTTTTTATTAAGAAAGGATTAATGAACAAAAACATAAGGTAGGAGGGGTACAACTCCACACAATTCCCAACACCCAATCCCCATAACCCACCCCCTCCCATGATAGCTTTCCCATTCTCTAGCCCTCTGGGAGCATGGACCCAGGGTCGTTGAGGGTTGCAGAAGGTAGAAGGTCTGGCTTCTGTAATTGCTTCCCCGCTGAACATGGGCGTTGACTGGTCGGTCCATACTCCCAGTATGCCTCTCTCTTTACCTAGTAAGATGTTCCTCTGGGGAAGCTGAGCTCCAGGACACATTGGTGGGGTCTTCAATCCAGGGAAGCCTGGCCAGCATCCTGGTGGCATCTGGAACCTGGTGATTGAAAAGAGAGTTAACATATGAAGCCAAACAATTTGTTGAGCAATCATGGATTCCAAGCTTGGAATAGTGGAGAGGAAGTGTTAGGGGGATACTCACTGCAAACTCTAGTGTACTTCTGCTTTCAGGTATATATTTTGCAGTATTTTATGGATACGTGTGCACATAAGCTCTCTCTCACAGAAACTGGTGTATATCTAGGTTATGGGACTTTGTTAGAAAGTGAACTACCTGAGATGAAATTAGAGTGTACTATAAAAGGAAAGGTCTCACCCGAGTAATGAAGCTGAAGGGTTGTCATTCCACACGTGAAGTCTCTGGATACAGTCTGAGGTGAAGCATGTTGAGGTGGCAATTGTTGCGTTGGTTAGGTTGTGATCGGCGGATGCAATATTATTTGGTTTGGATTGGGAGAAGCATACGGGAAAGTGGGTCCTATCCAAGGGTTCCAGGACTGGGGGAAGTAGGGGCTCTATAGTGGAGATGTGAGGTTCCTGCTGTCTTAGGGTTCAAAAGACAATCAATAGTTAATGTTATCATCACATTATTTGGTAATTGGGTTAACTTTGAAAAGTCCCTTTGTTATGGTTTGCTGTACAGTATCCAGTATCTTGTATATAGCTGTGCTATTGGATGCTTCTAATCTACTTGGTCTAGGCTTTTGAGAGAGTCCGCATATCAAATACACAGCCTATATATTAAAAAGATTCAGTTTGTGTTTTGAGAAACTTTGAGATATACAATCGATTTTCCCCCTCTCATATTAATTAACTACTGATTTATATGTCTACATTTTGCTAGGAGTGTACATAAACACCATTCCCACCACCAAAGGACTGTGACCCATCCCTCCCGCCCACTCCCACCCCCACTGGCCCAGGAAGCTGCATGTCTACCCCTCACCACTGGGTTTTTACTTTGGTGCCCTACTTACAATTTGATCAGGTCCTGATTTAGTTTCCCTTTCAGATCTTCTTAGCTTCTGTTGATGAGTGGGATCATCCCATACTCATCTTTATCTTTCTGACTTAGTTCACTTAACATAATTCGTTCTAGCTCTGTCCAAGATGGGTCAGAGAAGGTGGGTTCATTGTTCTTGATAGCTGCATAGTATTCTATTGTGTATATATACCACAGCTTTCTCAGCCACTCATCTGTTGTTGGGCACCTGGGTTGCTTCCAGGTTTTAGCTATTATGAATTGTGCTGCTATGAACATAGGAGTACACACCTCTTTTTGGCTGGGTGTTATGGAGTCCTTGGGGTATAACCCCAGGAGAGGAATTACTGGATCATATGGAAGGTCCATGTCTAGCCTTCTGAGAGTTTTCCAGACTGCTCTCCACAGAGGCTGTACCAATTTACATTCCCACCAGCAATGTAAAAGGGTTCCTCTGTCCCCACATCCTCTCCAGCATTTGTTGCTGCTGTCCTTTTTGATGTATGCCATTCTTACAGGAGTGAGGTGGTATCTTAGTGTTGTCTTAATTTGCATTTCTCTGACAATCAGTGACCTAGAGCAGTTTTTCATATGTTTGTTAGCCTTTTGGATCTCCTCTGAGGTGAATGTTTTGTTCATATCCTCTGCCCATTTTTGCATGGGGTCATTTGCTTTTTTGGTGCTAAGATTGCTGAGCTCTTTATATATTTTGGTGATTAGTTTCTTGTCTGATGTCTGGCATGTGAAGATCTTCTCCCATTCTGTGAGGGGTCTCTCTGTTTGTTTAATAGTTTCTTTGGATGTGCAGAAGCTTTTCAATTTGATGTAGTCCCATTGGTTTGTTTCTGCTTTAGTCTTCCTTGCAATTGGTTTTGATTCATCAAAGATGTCCTTGAGGTATAGGTGGGAAACTGTTTTACCAATGTTTTCCTCTAAGTATTTGATTGTTTCTGGTCTGACATCCAGGTCTTTGATCCATTTGGAGTTGATGTTTGTTTCTGGTGAGATAAAGTGGTTCAATTTCATTCTTCTGCATGTTACAACCCAGTTTTCCCAGCACCATTTATTGAAGAGAGCCTCCTTCTTCCATTTAATCACTTGGGCGCCCTTATCAAAGATTAGATGTCCCTAGGTGTGGGTATTTATTTCTTGGCTTTCAATTCTGTTCCACTGGTCTGTGTGCCTATTTTTGTTCCATTACCATGCTGTTTTGATGATGATGGCTTTATAATATAGTTTAAGGTCTGGGAGTATGGTGCCTCCATTTCTGTTTCTTTTCCTCAAGATGGTTTTGGCAATTCTAGGTGTTTTCAGGTTCCAGATAAATGATTGTAGTGTTTGTTCTATTCTCTTAAAGAAGCTTGGTGGAACTTTGATGGGTATTGCATTAAATTTGTATATGGCTCTGGGGAGAATATTCATTTTGATGATATTTATTCTTCCAATCCATGAGCATGGGATATCTTTCCATTTCTTGGTATCAGTTTCTATTTCCTTGAGTAGCGACTCATAGTTTTCAGCATACAAGTCTTTCACTTCTTTGGTCAACTTTATTCCTAGGTGTTTGATTGATTTTGCTGAAACAGTAAATGGGAGTGATTTCTGGATGTCTTCTTCTTCAGATTTAGTGTTTGCATAAAGAAATGCCACTGATTTTTGTACATTGATTTTGTAGCCTGATACCTTGCTATATTGCCTAATAACTTCCAGTAATTTTCTACTGGATTCTTTAGGTCTTTCTATGTATACTATCATATCATCTGCAAATAGTGAGAGCTTGACTTCTTCCCTTCCAATCTGTATCCCTTTGATTTCTTTCTCTTGCCTGATTGCTATGGCAAGAACTTCCAATACTATGTTGAAGAGTAACGGTGACAGTGGACAGCCCTGTCTAGCCCCCGATCTGAGGGGGAATGCTTTCAGCTTCTGTCCGTTGAGCATGATGTTGGCTGTAGGTTTGCTATATATAGACTCCACTATCTTGAGGAATTTCCCATCTATTCCCATTTTTTGTAGAGTTTTGAGCATGAATGGGTGTTGGATTTTGTCAAAGGCTTTCTCTGCATCTATTGAGATAATCATGTGGATTTTGGCTTTGCTTTTATTGATGTGGTGAATGACATTGATTGACTTATGGATGTTGAACCAGCCTTGCATTCCTGGGATGAATCCCACTTGGTCGTGATGAACAATCTTTTTGATGTGTTGCTGTATCCGGTTGGCCAAGATCTTGTTTAATATTTTGGCATCTATGTTCATCAGAGATATTGGTCTGTAGTTTTCCTTTTTTGTTCTGTCCCTATCAGCTTTTGGTATCAGGGTGATGTTGGCTTGATAAAAGGTGGAAGGGAGTGTTCCTGTTTCTTCAATCTTATGGAATAGCTTAAGAAGTATGGGTATTAACTGTTTCCTGAAAGTTTTGTAGAATTCGTTTGTGAAGCCATCTGGTCCAGGACTTTTGTTGTTGGGGAGATTTTTAATAACAGTTTCAATTTCTTTGTCTGTGATTGGTGCATTTAGATTTTGTAGTTCTTCTTGGTTCAGTTTTGGAAGTGCATAGGTTTCTAGGAATTGTTCCATTTCTTCCAGATTCTCTAGCTTGGTGGCATATAGTTCTTTATAGAAGTTTCGCAGGATTCTCTGGATTTCTGTGGTGTCAGTTGTGATATCTCCTGCATTGTTTACAATTCTATTAATTTGAGTCTTCTCTCTTTTTTGTTTGGTGAGTCATCCATGGTTTGTCAATTTTGTTTAATCTTTCAAAGAACCAACATTTGGCTTCATTGATCTTTTGTATGGTTCTTTTATTTTCGATGTTGTTTATTTCTGCTCTAACTTTAGTGATTTCTGTCCTTCTGGTTGCTTTAGGGTTCCTTTGTTCCTCTTCCTCTAAGTCCTTGAGGTGTGCAGTAAGGTCGTTCATTTGAGCTTCTTCTTCTTGTTTAATATGTGATTGTATGGCTATAAGTTTCCCTCTCAGTACTGCTTTAGCTGTGTCCCAAATATTTTGATAGGTTGTGTCTTCATTTTCATTAGTTTCCAGGAACATTTGAATTTCCTGTTTGAGTGAGTCTCTGACCCAGTGGTTCTTAAGGAGCATGTTGTTTAGTTTCCAAATTCTGTGACTTTCTTCCTCTGGCAGTCCAATTATACGAATGTTACTTCTTTTGAGATCATCCCATATGTCTCTGTTGTTGTTTTCAGTGTCTCTCAATCTCTTTTTAAGCTCTTTCACCTCTTTCTTAGTTTTCTCTAACTCATCCTCTGTCTGACTAATTCTGTTTTCTGCTTCTGTTAGTCTGCTTTCCCTTGCCTCAGCTTCTTTCTTCATTACAGCTATTTCAGCTTTCAGTTCTCTAATTACCTCAAGATAATCTTTCCTTGGAGGTCTCAACTGTTGTTTCCCTAATACTGCCATTCCTTTCCTCCAATGTTGTTTTCATTTCTGTGATTAATAAGTTTATTATTGCTTGCATACTTTTCTTATCTATGGTTACTTCTGGCTGATTTGTAGTTTCTTCTGGGCTCTTGTCTTCATTCATTGGAGTGCAGTTTTATTTGTTTTTAATCTACCCATTTTTTTATGTGTTTCTCTTTTTTTTTATGCTCTGTTGTTCCTCAGTTGTTGTGTCTTGAGTACAAGTAACACTGTACTAAATACCTTTATGACAATTGTACTCACCAACCTCTGGAATTACAGTAGCAATTGAAGTAAGTATTGAAGTAGTTTAATCATTACCAGTTAGCCAAACAATTTCTCCAGTCTGTGAAAAAATAGTAACCAAATCCCAGTGAAGAAAGAGAAAAGAAAGAGAGGATAGCAAGAATAGACAGTTATGCAAATCTACTATCCACTGTATATTCTAGGGGTAACAAGAGGGGAAAGGGAACTAGAGCAGAGATACACACATAGAGAGTCCACTCCGAGTCAGATTTCTTCCCCAAAGTAATTCACAAATTCAGAAAGGCAAAGAAGAAGAAGCGTATGATGAGATTAAAAAAGAGAGAGAGAGACAAGAGAGAGAAAAGGGAGAAGATAAGAAAAAGAGTTGTAATTAAAGAGCAGTGCAAGGAACTTCCCAAATGTGTATCAGTGAATTAAAAAAAAAAAAACACCCTGTTTGGTGGTATGGGGTATCCTGCTAGGAGCTGGTCCCCAGGGACTGCTTATGGGGGGGGGGCGGGAAGGATGTATGCTTGAAAATTAAAAGGAAGAAAGAAGAATTTTTTCCCCCTACTCTAATTCTTAACCCTAATTAAGTTATAGTCATCTCCTTGTCACTGCTCTGACACCTTATTGGCTGGCCTGCTAAAGGCAGAAAATCCTATTGTCTCTTGGGAATGTGTTTGGAGCTCAGAGGCTAGCAGCTTCTCTGTCCGCCATCTTCTGGGAAACCCCCCCCTCCAGACTTTTTTAAAGGATTTCTCGAAAATGAAAACTAGCTCCAAGTCCTTTGATCCAATGAGAGCTATACTCAAGAAGTCTTTGGATCTGCCCTCAGGGTCGTGGTGGTCCCTGGAGACTCCCAAGAGAAAGCCCCCGAGCTAAAGTGCTCTCTCCGGGTCCTCTGCCGGCCGCCCAGCAGCGCTCTGCAACCGGCTGGCGGAGGAGCAGCCTTCCCAGGCGGAGGACAATGCCCGGCGCACTCGCCTTGCCCGGCGCTGCCTGGGAAGTCTGGAGCCCCGCTAGTCCGTGTTACCTTTATTCTAATTCTTAACCCAAATTAAATTATAATCACCTCTTTGGTGTCACCCCTTATTGACTGGCCTGCTAAAGGCAGAAAATCCTACTGTTGCCAGACGATGTAATCAGAGCACTCGCTGTTACAGCTTCTCAGTCCGCCATCTTCCTATTGAAATATTTTAAACTTAACTCAGTTCTGTTATTAAGTTTTGTCCCAAACTATGAACAACCACTTAACTCTATTGAATAGCTAATTTAGTTCCAGTTTTTAAAAATTATTTATATTTAGTTATTGGATAGAGATAGCCAGAAATCCAGGGGGAAGAGGGTGATAGAGAGGGAGAGAGACAGAGAGACACCTGCAGCACTGTTTCACCACTTGCAGAGCTTTCCCCTCTACAGGTGAGGACCAGGGGCTCGAACCTGGGTCCTTGTGCACTGTAACATGTGCGCTCAATCAGGTGTGCCACCACCCGGCTCCTTAGTTCCAGTTTTGAAATAAGCACTTGTATCACAAATTTAAGTTATAGATCTTTTCTAGAAGTTTCTGTGTATATATTTATAACTTTATCATATTTACTATTTTGGTTGATTTTATATTCTGTTATTTACAACTCACATTAAATTACTTTTGTTTATATGACTTCTGGATTCATAAGTGTCAGTGACTCCCTGCTCATATTTCATGTTGCATTTTTTAGATATAATGAGAAGGCAGTGACCTCAAGTATAATTTATAGCTGTGGTGATGATATCTTCTTAACCTCAGAATATGTTTAGGAAGATACACATGTAAATCATGATCCTATTTAAAGAAGAATAACAACAAAAAAGAGCAAATTTGGTGGTGAAAGTGAAAAAGACAGACAAACCCTTTGGATCATGATCTGATAGGCAATCTCTAGTTTAAGTTTTTTATTGAAAGTGGTTTTTTTTATAAAGCTTTTAAAACATTTAAATTATATTATTATTTATTGATATTTTGAGATGGAGAAATTGAGAGGGAGGTGAGATACACACCTGCAGCTCTGCTTCAACACTCATGAAACTTCTCCCCCATAGGTGGGGACTGGGAACTTGAGCTGGGATACTTGTGTATAATAACATGAATGCTATATCAGATGTGCCATCACCTAGCCCCTTAGTTTCAGTGGAAGTGAGTCATGTGATCCTTCCTTCTTTTCTTCGTCCCTTCCTTCCTTTCTTTCTTCCTTCCTCCCTCCCTTTCTTTCTCCCTCCTTTCTTTTATTCCTTCCTTCCTTCACTCTCCTTTCTTTATCTTTCTATTTGGATATTTAACTGTCACATATCTATTTATCTATCTGTCACCTGTCTGTTCATTTATTGCCAGGAATTTGGCACTCCAGACTGATTTTTTTTTTGGGTGGGGGGAAGAGAGAGAGAAATAAAGAAACAAACAAATGCAAAGAGATGTGGGAAAGAAACCATAGCACCAAAGTTTCCCATAGTGCCATGGGGACCTGGCTAAAACGTCGGTGATATAGATGGCAAAGTAGCTGCATTATCCAAATGAACTATTTTGTCAGTCTGAAATGCATTTTTTAAAAATTTGTATTTATAAAAAGAGAACATTGACAAAAAACATAGATTAAGAAGGGTGCAACTCCAAACAGTTCCCACCACCAGAACTTCGTATCCCATCCCCTCCACATAGCCTTTAAAAAAAAAATTTTTTTTATAAAAAGGAAACATTGACAAAACCATAAGATAAGAGGGGTACATCTCCACACAGTTCCCACCACCAGAACTCTGTATCCCATTCCCTTCCCTCATAGATTTCCTATTCTTTAACTGGGAGTAATGGACCCAAGGTCATTGTGGGGCGCAGAAGGTGGAAGGTCTGGCTTCTGTAATTGCTTCCCTGATGAACATGGATATTGACAGGTCGATTCATACTCCCAGCCTGTCTCTCTCTTTCTCTAGTGGGGAAGGGCTCTGGGGAATCAGAGCTCCAGGACACATTGGTAGGGTTGTCTGTCCAGGGAAGTCTGGTCAGCATCATGCTGGCATCTGGAACCTGGTGGTTGAAAAGAGAGTTAACATACAGAGCCAAACAAATTGTTGAGCAATCATGGACCTAAAGGCTGACATAGTGCAGATGAAGATTTGGGGGGTCATCCATTCTGTATATAGCTAGTAGGCATATTTTAGTTATATTCCAAAGGGCCTTTGGCTATACTAGTTTTTTTATTATTTTTTTCCCTGATCCTGAAATCTGATATGCAGGTGGATCCAAGTTATTGTCTGGGGAGATGCTGTTATGCTAGAGAAAGGACCAGAAAGCTGGATCAGGAAGGAGAGTAGCTCTCAAACATGGAAAAGATCTATAAGTATTGTTGACTGTAAACCCCATTGATTTGATCTGATCTGGGGCCCATATTCAGCTTAGGAGCCTCTGTGACCTCTGCATCTCTGTAGATCTGAGCTCACATTCTGTGGTCATGAGTAGGAACATTCCAAGCTGCCCCAATTTCAGAACCCATCTTCCTCAGGTGTAGCATAGAGTACGTTGTTCAGCTTCCCTTTGAAGCATGGAACATTCTCTACTGTTGTTGATCCACATTGAGGGCAAGGTCCTATGGGGACCCACAAAGGGGCCTGTTGTGTTGTTCCTAATAAAGATGACCAGTAACAATGGAGAGAGATATTTGTTCAAGGTCTCGGTCCATCATATCTGTTTGGGAATCTCAGAACTCCCCAACTTTGATGGGGTGGCCTGATAGTGACTGAAGAGTCATTGTTAAAGTATTCCAGTCTCTTGCCCTTATTCAGCTTTTGCAGTCCTTGCTCCTCATAGCTTTCTTACTCATTAACCCTCTGGGAGTATGGACCTAGGGTCATTATGGGATGCAGAAGGTAGGAGGTCTGGCTTCTGTGATTTCTTCCCTGCTGAAAGTGGGCATTGGGAGGTCGATCCATACTCCCATACTGTCTCTCTTTTTACCTAGTGGGGCAGAGCTTTGGAGAAGCAGAGCTTCCGGACACATTGGTGGGATTGTCTGCCCAAAGAAGTCTGGTTGGCATCATGGTAGCATCTGGAACCTGGTGGCTGAAAAAAGAGTTAACATATAAAGCTGAACAAATTGTTGACTAATCATGAACCTATGTTTGGCTCTATGACTTATTATTTTGTGATTTTCTCTCCTCAGAGTGACTTTAAAAAAAATTTTAGATAACAGTTTCTTTCTAAATCAGACTTCTGAATTAATGTTTTCCTTTAACCCACATTTCCTGTTTGGAACGGTGTTGCCTTAACTTGACAAAAATCTTTGCTGCCAGTTGAGAATACAGTCAATATTTCTCTATATTCAGCAAAGCGACATAGGATTACTTTTATTTCTGTCATACTTGGGGTGGTTAAGCACATGGAGTTTAGTTTTTATCTTCAGGATGTGAAAGATTTCTAATTTTCATATCAGAAGGTACCTCAGAAGTTTGTATCTAGTTAAAGTGTTGTATCAGCACTGCAGACTCTTCATCTTTCTTCCTCTCTATACTCTTTGAAGATAAACCCTCTCACCCGCTTGGAAGAATTCCGAATGTGATCTTGATTTCAAGTTTGTCTTATTTGGTTTCTATGAAATTCATAGAGCCTCATGAATAACAGGTTTATATTTTTATGTTTAAAGTAACAGACTTTCAACATTTCCCCATTTTGTGACCGATAATTTTGCTGTCTGACTTTAAATGGTCTTAATATCAGTGAGGGCATGCTCATATTCCTCTGTGACTTGACCTACTTTCCACATTCCAAACACCAGGGTCCATTATATATCTCTCATGATTCATTTGGGCAATTACATAATCAGCATAGTCATCTGGGTCTGGAAACCACATCATTTGCTTTAACAGAAAGAATGCAATGGAAAGAATGGTTTAACTAGATAGATGAAAGCAAGATTAATTTAGCATGAAGATATCACTGAACAAAGAGATATTAAAGGATGAGGAGGGGAGAGAGACAGAAACAGGGAGGGAAGAAGGGAGGGAGGGAGGGAGGGAAAAAGAGAGAGAGAGAGAGAGAGAATTTTAAATTTACACCATAGGTTTAGATACCTTAGGGAGCTGAAACTCAACCTCAGAGTTGGAAGCCTGCCCAGCTAGAACTTCTTCTTCTTCTAGCGTTTGCCCTTCTTCCGTAGCCAGTCAACAGCGTGAGGTTGAAAGCTGTCAGGAGCTGCTTGTTGCTGGCTTTGAAAGTGACTGGGATCCATGTGGATTCAGTCGGCTAGGAAGGATTGTCAGTTTCCCCAATGAATGGGTACTCACGGGATGCACCACGAGAAGGTCGATCCAATGCATCTCAAACTGATGTCCCTGAGCTCAGAGGGGAGTGTTCAGTGTCCAAGAGGACCCTGACCAGAAGCTCCGGTATCTCTAAAGTACTTGTGATTGGACTGGATCTATAAATACCTGATAATGTATATAAGTAGTTCAGTTGCTGCTCTGGGAGGGAGCTGTGACTGTTTTGGGTTAGAGAATTGAAGAAGAGTAGTGGGTGGAGAGGTAGAAGGGTGGCAGAAGGTCACCAGAAAACATGCAGAAGCAAACAGGAAAGAGTACATCCCCTCCCCACTTTCTAACTCTGCAATCTCCCCACAGTCTCCTTCTCTACCACCAAACCTTGACACAGAAGTGCAAACAAGGGAGAATGCGGTCACAAAATCCCAGCCCAGGGTTGGATTTGGAGTTGAGAGGCAATAGCCTATATACGATGCCTGGCATGTTGAGCTATAGTTATACCAGTCCTTTAATCTGCAAATGATTTTTATTGAAGTTTTATATTTGAAAGGCATACATATGCCACACATAGAGGACTATGGCCAAGATATTTTATCACTATGAAGGTATGCTTGTAACTATGTCGTTAACTGTGGTGTGTTTAAAATGAGAACTTCTACTGAACATAAGGCGTTCCATTGGAGGACTGTTTATGTCAGGATTATAACTCTATGCAGTGGTCTTAAAGTATGTTTGCAAATTCTTTGATGCATCTTCATTGAAGAAGTGCTAGTTCTATTGACATCTTCATTATTCCTCCCTTTGCATGTGGGTGGACTTAATTATTTGCTTATAACTAAATAGAATGTGCTAGATGTGATGGTGTGTGACTTCTGCACTAGGTCAAAACAGGTGATTCCAATTGTCTTGCTCTCTTGGATAGTTCCTTTTAAATAATTTTATTTATTTATTCCATAGAGACATCCAGAAATCAAGAGGGAAGGGGTGATACAGAGACAGAGAGACACCTAGCCCTGCTTCATCACTTGGAAAACTTTCCCTTTGAAAGTGGGAACTGGGGTTTGAACCTGTATACTTGTGCACTGTAATATGTACGCTTAACCAGGTGTGCCACCACCCAGCGACCTCTTCTTGGATCATTCTTTACTGAGTTGGTGGAGCTAGTCAGTGTTATAGAAGGGCTCATGGGGGGAGGAGTTGAGGTTACTTGACATAACTTTCACCCACTTGCTGAGTGTGGGTTTCAGCCAACTTGGAAACAAATTCTACAGCTCCACTGAGACCATTATCTTCACTGCAGTCATAAGAGAATTTGTGTCAGAGACACCCAGCTAAGCTGCTTCTAAATTTCTGAAGCCAATAAACCCATTTTAAAGTTCCTTTGGTAACTTATTCTGCAGTAATAGTTAATACTTTCTGGTCTTGGGAAAACATTGGCATGATTAGTGTTTTTTATATTTATTACTCCCTTTTGTTGCCCTTGTTGTTTTATTGTTGCAGTAATTATTGTTGTCGTTGGATAGGAAAGAGAGAAATGGAGAGAGGAGGGGAAGACAGGAGGAGAGAAAGATAGACACCTGAAGATCTGCTTCACAGCCTGTGAAGCAACTCCCCAGCAGGTAGGGAGCCGGGGGCTTGAACCAGGATCCTTATGCGGGTCCTTGCGCTTTGCGCCACGTGCACTGATTAGTGTTTTTTTTAAAAGAGTCACTGTCCTCAATTGAGTCATCACTGTCATTCTTTTTCAAATGTCTTTTATGACCCGACCCTTCATGTTCATTCTCTATAAATGGTGCACATGTTTAGAAGCAAGATTCTAGATCCACCCCAAACTTTCTGTAGAATAACTAGAAGCTTGTCATTAGTATAAGAGAATAAAAGTATTTTTCAAGTAAAACCATCTTCATCACTATTATACCATTAAACTGTAGAAAATGTTATGAAAATAAGCATGTGTATATGTGTGTGTGTTAAAGATAGAAATAGAGAGGTAGAGTGAAAGAGACTACAGCACAGAAACTTCTTTCAGTGCAGTGGGTATGGGCCTGAACCTGGGTCATTCACATGGCTAAGCAGTGCACTGTCTATCCAGGTGAGTTCTTTTGCTGGTCCTAAGCATATTTTTTTTATTAGTGACTTAATGATTGACAAGATTGTGGGATAAGAGGGATACGATTCCATACATCCCCACCACCATAACTTTTTGTTTGAAATATTAAATCACCTGTAATCTTAGACCAGGAGACCAGAAGTAACCTGTCTTGTCAGTATATAAGATATTGTTACTTGTAAATAGCATTTAATGACATAAATTATGGTAAGGTCTTATATGGTACAGGAAATCCTAACAATGGGATTTTCAAAGTGAACCAGGTTCCCAAATAACTAAGTTAAAATAATAACTATCTGTTGCCTTCTTAAACTCCAAGATAGCAAAGAACCTTATTCTCTATAAAACCCATTATTTCTCTCGGTCTTGGGACCTCTGGGACTTTACTTGTTTTCCTTCATGCTTCTCTTGATCTATACTACTTGATAGTGTATCTGCTGATCTCAACCTGGGATGTCAACCCTTCAGCTCCAATACTCAGATGATACATTTCCTAACTCACAGGATTCCTTAGTTCCATTTCAGGTGGCTCACTTCCTAACAGAGTTAACAGAACCTAGGTATAGGCCAGGGTCTATGAGATAGGGCACATGTGCACATATATCCATGTTAGGAGAAAATATGTACCTTAAAGTAAAAGTGTGCAATAGTCTGCAGTGACTCAATATGTGCAGCAAGCAAGTAGAAAGACCTAAAAAAAGACACTGTGAAGTTTAATCAGATGGTTTCTACTTAGACCTAGATACCCTTTTCACTTACTTCCTATTTCACTTTCTCAATCACGTTAAGTCTAACTGTGTCAGATAAAGTAAGGACTACAAAAGCTGGATGAGGGCAAGAGACAGGCGCACTTTAATGATGGCCAATTTGGTCACTACAGGCCACCCTAACATTGGGGCCCTAAGCATATTTTTCAATAGAGAACTCACTCACAGGCCTCAAATGGCAATTGCACAGACTCCCAGTTATTTATGTAAAAAATATTTTTCTTTTCACATAGTGAAACTTAATTAGCTATGGTCTATTGCAGTAGATCTAAGTACTTTAAATGTTCCTTTTGTCTTACCAACACCAATATTTATAAGCATGATGTTTCATTTGTATGGTGTAACTAGCCTCCCATTGGAACAGACATTATGAATCAAAGACAACAGCGCTTTATATGCAATCCATTGAAAATGTTCCTGTCAACTCAGACAATAGCTTCCTTTTGGAGGAAGATTCTATTATTGTTACACAGATTGGATGACAGAGGAAAGGGAAGAAATAGAAGGAAGAAGTATGCCTGCTGAGATAATTGCACTTGTCCTTCTCTGCAGGAAATAAAAAAAATCTTTCTTCTCTAAGCATGTCACTTCAAAGTGCAGTTTAGCAAAGAACTCAAATGTTAAAAAGCCCAGATGACACCTCCAAAGTAATACATTATCTAGCTTTTGAGCTAGGGACAGACATGTTGACTAATGCTCAGTAGACTGGCCATTATGCCCAGAGAAACGTAAACCAGGCTTTAAAGCGATTGCCTTTGGAGAGTTAGCACTGGAGCTTCCTTCCTTCCTTCCTTCTCTCTCTTTCTTTCTTTCCCTTTTTTTTTTCAAGCCATTTTTATCTTTGGTTGATAGTGGTTTACAAAATTGTAAGGTTACAGGGTAACCACATCTGCCACCAAAATTCAGTGTCCCCACCCTCTCAAAGATAACCACCACAGTTCTATAAAATCTTAGTTTGTTTACTTTTGTTTTGTTGTTGTTACTATTGTTTTTTGCAATTTCATAGTTTTCTGTCCTCTAGATTCTACATATGAGTGAAACCATCTGGTAGTTGTCTTTTGCCTCTTAGTCACTAAGCTTAATAACCTCCAATTCCATCCACTTTGTCCCAAAGGACACAGTATCATATATATGTAATTTCTGGGAAGTATTCCTTGAGTATATATCTCATAACATTTTTTATAAAATGGAAATATTGACAAGACCATAGGATAAGAGGGGTACAATTCCACACAGTTCCCCCTACCAGAACTCCGTATCCAATCCCCTATGTTGATAGCTTTCCTTTTCTTTATCCCTCTGGGAGTATGGACCCAGGATCATTATGGGGTGCAGAAGGTGGAAGGTCTGGCTTCTGTAATTGCTTACCCACTGAACATGGATGGACATAGGTAGGTTGATCTATATTCCTAGCCTGTCTCTCTCTTTCCCCAGTGTGGCAAGGGTCTGGGGAGGCAGGACTCTGGGACACATTGGTGGGGTTGTCTGCCCAGGGAATTCAGGTTGGCATCATGGTAGCATCTGGAACCTGGTGGACAGCACTGCAGGTTAGGATCTGGTATGTGCTATGTCCTTTCTGTAGCCCATTCCAGCTTATATGTGATCTGTGGCTTTCCTCCTTGGTTCTGCTTTGACTCCTCTTGTATGCTTCTTCAACCACTGACCTGGAAAGCCTGCCCTCACTCTATGTTCCCAGCACTTAAGCAGCTTCTTTGCACAGAGCAAGTCAGGAGATGTCATGCTACTATCTTGGCTCTGTGCCACCACCACCTCCCCCCAACATAACTTTTTTATCTGGCCATCTTTTGATGGGTATTTAGGCTGCTTCCACTCTTTGGTTATTATGAATAATGCAGCTATGGAGGTAGGCTTACATATGTCTTGTCTAATTAGTGTTTGCATGCCTTTGGATAAATACCTTAGAGTGGTTTATGATGCACCCATAAACCATGATTATGATGCATCCATAAACCATGCACTCATGGTTTATGATGGCTCCTCCACTATGGTTTAGGCAATATATATATATTTGCCTCCAGGGTTATTGCTGAAGCTCATGGAGGCTATTTTTTTCCCTTTTGTTGCCCTTGTTGTTTAACATTATTGTGGTTATAATTATTGTTGTTGTTATTGATGTCATTATTGAATAGGACAGAGAGAAATGGAGAGAGGAGGGGAAGACAGAGAGGAGGAGAGAAAGACACCTGCAGGCGTGTTTCACTGCTTCTAAAGCAAACCCCCTGCAGAAGGGGAGCTGGGGCTCAACCTGGGATCCTTACACTGGTCCTTGTTCTTTGTGCCATGTGCGCTTAACCGGCTGTGCTACAGCCTGACCCCCCTAGGCACTGTATTTTATAGCACTGTCCTCTATACCTGAAATTCTCCAACCCCTGGCAGATGGAAAAACTTAGCTTCTCTTTAGCTCGAAGAGAAAGTTTCTTTCAGCGCAAGCTGCTGTTTTCCTAATATGTGATCCACAATTAAAGAGCTTATTCATTTGGGGGGTGGGAAGGCAGTAGCACAGCAGGTTAAGCACACAAGGCACAAAGCGCAACGACCAGCGTAATGATCCCATTTCAAGCCATTGACTCCCTACCTGCAGGGTGTTGCTTCACAAGTCGTGAAGCAGGTGTCTGTCTTTCTCTCCCCCTCTCTGTTTTCCCTCCTCTCTCGATTTCTTTCTGTCCTATCCAACAACAACATCAATGGCAACAGTAACAACAAAAAGGGCAACAAAATGGGAAAAAATGGCCTCCAGGAGCAGTGGATTCATAGTGCAGGCATTGAGACCCAGCAATAACCCTGGAGGAAAAAAAAAAGCTTACTCATTTGTATTTATTTATTTATTTATTTATTTACTGCTACCAGGGTTATCACTAGGACATGATACATACTGCACTGCACCACTGATTCCCAGTGGATAGTTCTCCCCCTTTTTAAAGGAGTGAAAGACAGAAAGTGAGTATAAGAGAGAGAGGGAGAGAGGGAAAGACATAGACAAAGAAAGACATCTGAAGCACTGCACTACTGTGAGTGACTCTTCCAACTCAGGTCCTCATGGATGGTAACGTACACTCTATCAAGTGCACTACCTCCCTGTCCCTTACTCATTTGAAATGTCTTGGTTTCTCTTACATCCAGACTCTTAAGATCCTCTGTAACAACTCCCACTGTTTTGATGGCAACTTGAGCAGTTTCTGTTCCAAGAGACTTTAGAATCCACACCTTATGCAAGAGACTGGCATACTTTAATGATGATTCTTTAGTCACTATCAGGCCTCCTCATCAGCTGGGGCCCTAGTTGGGGAGTCCTGAGATTCCCAAACAGATATGATGGACCGAGACCTCAAATAAATCCCTCTCTCCAATGTTACTGGACATCTTGATCAGGAACAACACAACAGGCCCCTTTGTGGGTCCCCATAGGACCTTGCCCTCAATGTGGATCAACAACAGTAGAGAATGTTCCATCCTTCAAAGGGAAGCTGAACAACATACTCTATGCTACACCTGAGGAAGATGGGTTCTGAAATTGGGGCAGCTTGGAATGTTCCTACTCATGACCACAGAATGTGAGCTCAGATCTACAGAGATGCAGAGGTCACAGAGGCTCCTAAGCTGAATATGGGCCCCAGATCAGATCAAATCAATGGGGCTGACAGTCAACAATAATTATAAATCTTTTCCATGTTTGAGAGCTACTCTCCTTCCTGATCCAGCTTTCTGGTCCTTTCTCCATCATAACAGCATCTCCCCAGACAATAACTTGGATCCACCTGCATATCAGATGTCAGGCTCAGGGGAAAAAAAAGCAGCAAACTAGTATAGTCATGGTCCCTTTGGAATACAACTAAAATAGGCCACTGGCTATCTACAAAACAGAGATCCCCAACTCTTCATCTGCATTATTCCAGCCTTTAGATTCATGAGTAGTCAACAATTTGTTTGGCTTTATATGTTAACTCTTTTTTCAGCCACCAGGTTTCAGATGCTACCATGATGCCAACCGGACTTCTCTGGACCCCACCAGTGTGTCCTGGAGCTGCGCTTCCCCAGAGCCGTGCCCCACTGGGGAAAGAGAGAGACAGGCTGAGAGTATTGATCAACCTGTCAATGCCCATGTTCAGCGGGGAAGCAATTATAGAAGCCAGACCTTCCACCTTCTGCACCCCATAATGACCCTGGGTCCATACTCCAAGAGGGGTAAAGAATAGAAAAGCTATTGGGGAGGGGATGGGATATGGAGTTCTGGTGGTGGGAATTGTGTGGAGTTGTACCCCTCTCATCATATGTTTTTGTCAGTGCTTCCTTTTTTTAAAAAAAATTTCTTTATTGGGGAATTAATGTTTTACAATTGACAGTAAATACAATAATTTCTACTTGCATAAAATTTTCCAGTTTTCCATATAATAATACAACCCCCAGTAGGTCCTCTATCATGCTTTTTGGACCTGTATTCTTCCCCTGCCTACCCCCCGTCCACCCCAGAGTCTTTTAATTTGGTGCAATATGCCAATTTCAGTTCAGGTTCTATTTGTGTTTTTTATTCTGATCTTGTTTTTCAACTTCTGCCTGAGAGTGAGATCATCTCATATTCATCCTTCTGTTTCTGACTTATTTAACGTAACATGAATTTTTCAAGGTATATCCAAGATGGGCTGAAAACAGTGAAGTCACCATTTTTTTATAGCTGAGTAGTATTCCATTGTGTATATATACCACAACTTGCTCAGCCACTCATCTGTTGTTGGACATCTGGGTTACTTTCAGGTTTTGGCTATTACAAATTGTGCTGCTAAGAACATATGCATACACAGATCTTTTTGGATGGGTGTGTTGGGTTCCTTAGGATATATCCCCAGGAGAGGAAATGCAGGATCGTAAGGTAGGTCCATTTCTAGCCTTCTGAGAGTTCTCCAGACTGTTCTCCACAGAGGTTGGATCAATTGACATTCCCACCAGCAGTGTAGGAGGATTCCTTTGACCCCACAACCTTTCCAGCATTTGTTGCTGCTACCTTTTCTGATGTATGACTTTCTCACAGGAGTGAAGCGGTATCTCATTGTTGTCTTTATTTGCATTTCTCTGACAATCAAAGACTTGGAGCATTTTTCATGTGTTTTTCAGCCTTTTGGATCTCTTCTGTGGTGAATATTCTGTCCATGTCTTCTCCCCATTTTTGGATGGGTTTTTTTCTTTTCTTGTGGTTGAGTTTGGCAAGCTCTTTATATATTTTGGTTATTAGCCTCTTGTCTGAAGTATGGCATGTAAAGATCTCCTCCCATTCTGTGAGAGGTCTCTCAGTTTGGGTAGTGTTTCTTTTGCTGTGAAGAAGCTTTTTAATTTGATGTAATCCCGTAGGTTTTTGCTTGCCTTAGTCTTCTTTGTAATATGATTTGTTTCATTGAAGATGTCTTTAAAATTTATGTGAAAAAGAGTTCTGCCAATATTTTCCTCTAAGTATTTGATAGTTTCTGGTATAACATCCAAGTCCTTGATCCACTTGGACTTTACTTTTTTTGTATTTGGTGAAATATATTGGTTCAGTTTCATTCTTCTGCATCTTTCAACTCATTTTTACAACACCATTTGTTGAAGAGACTCACCTTTCCCCATTTAATAGTCTGGGCACCTTTGTCAAAGATTAGATGTCCATAGGTGTGGGGGCTTACTTCTGGGCTCTCCATTCTTTTCCACTGGTCAGTGTGTCTATTCATGTTCCAGTACCAAGCAGTTTTGATGACAATGGCCCTATCATACAATCTGAGATCCGGGGTTGTGAGCCTCCAGTTCTGTTCTTTATGGTCAAGATTGTTTTAGCAATTCTAGGTCTTTTCTGGTTCCAGATAAATATTTGTAGCATTTGTTCTATTCTCCTGAAAATGTGGTTGGGATCTTGATGGGGATAACATTAAATTTGTATATGGCTCTGGTTAGTATATTCATTTTGATGATAATTCTTCCAACCCACAAACATGGAATATCTTTCCACTTCTTTATGTCTTTTTCAATTTCTTTGAGTAGTGACTCATAATTTTCAGTATACAAATCTTTCACTACTTTGGTTAGGTTTACTCCTAGATATTTTATTGTTTTAGTTGCTATAGTAAAAGGAATTGATTTCTGGATTTCAGCTTCCTCTAACTTAGTTTTTGCATAGAGGAATGCCACTGACTTTTGAATGTTAATTTTGTAGCCTGACACCTTACTGTATTGCCTGATGATTTCCAAAACCTTCTTACTGGATCCCTTAGGTTTTTCTATGTATACTATCATGTCATCTGCAAATAGAGAGAGTTTGACTTCTTCTCTTCCAATCTGTATGCCTTTAATTCCTTGGTCCTGCCTGATTGCTATGACAAGAACTTCCAACACTATGTTGAATAGTAATGGTGATAGTGGGCAGCCCTGTCTAGTACCTGATCTGAGGGGAAATGCTTCCAGTTTTTCACCATTGAGTATGATCTTGGCTGTAGGTTTGCTATATATAGACTCCACTATCTTGAGGTATTTTCCATCTATTCCCATTTTTTAAAATTTATTTAAGAAAGGAGACATTAACAAAACCGTTGGATAAGAGGGGTATAGCTCCACACAATTCACACAACCTGATCTCCATATCCCATCCCCTGCCCTGATAACTTTCCCATTCTCTATCCCTGAGAGTATGGACCCAGGGTCATTGTGGGTTGCAGAAGGTGGAAGGTCTGGCTTCTGTAATTGCTTCCCTGCTGAACATGGGCATTGACTAGTTGATCCATATTCCCAGCCTGCCTCTCTCTTTCCCTAGTAGGGTGGGTCTCTGGGGAAGCAGAGCTCTAGGACACATTGGTGGGGTCGTCTGTCCAGGGAAGTCTGGTCGGCATCATGTTGGCATCTGGAACCTGGTGGCTGAAAAGAGAGTTAATATACAAAGCCAAAAAAAATTGTTGAACAGTCATGGACCTAAGGCTGGAATAGTGCAGTTGAAGTGCTGGGGGGTTACTCCCTGTAGACTCTTGTGTACTTCTGCTTTCAGGTATATATTTTTCCCTGGTTTATGGACATGTGTGAACATATGCTCTATCTCAGGGGACCTGGTATATATCTAGGTTTGGGGACTTTATTGGGGAGTGGACCACCTGGAATGGAATTAGAGAATACTATGAAAGGAAAGGTCTCACCCGAGTGATGAAGCTGAAGGGTTGTCATTCCGGAAACACCTGAAGTCTTTGGACACAGTTTGAAGTGAAGCATGTTGGGGTGGCACTCGTTGCATTGATTAGGTTGCCATCTGCAGATGCAATATTATTTAATTTGAATTGATAGAAGCATGCAGGAAAGTGGGCCCCACCCTGAAGTTCCAGGACTGGGGGAAATGTAGGCTCTATAGTGGAAATGTGAGGTTCCTGCTGTTTTAAGGACCAAGAAGACAATACTTAGTTGTTGTTATCATCACATTATTTGGTAATTGGGTTAACTTTGAAAAGTCCCTTTGTTAGGGTTTGCTGTATAATACCCAGCATCTTGTATATAGCTGTGCTACCAGTTGCTTCTGTTTTATCTGGTCTAGGCTTTTGAGAGAGTCCACATATCAAAGACTCAGCCTATGTATTAAAAAGACTCAGCAATATTCCCATTCCAGGCATGTAAGAGGCACATGATATATATATATATATATATATATATATATATATATATATACATATATATATATTTTTTTTTTTTTTTGCTGTCCTTCAGTTGAATAGCAAGTTATTTTAACTCAGTAGGGATCAAAAGAAATGTGTTGACTTTTCACTAGAGCGTCTAACCATTGGTGTGTGATACTTTAGCTCTGCCTTTTTCTTGCAATCACAATTCCTGAAACTTCACAGCAAAATAATGAAATCTCTTGATGAAATGAATACATGGGGAGAAAATTATCTGCCAGTTCATAGAGAGCATATAGTATGAGGGAAACGATAAACATTGGTAGTTCTTTTTTTTTCAGAGTTTCTTTTTTTTTAATTTTATTTATTTATTCCCTTTTGTTGCCCTTGTTGTTTTATTGTTGTAGTTATTATTGATGTTGTTGTTGTTGGATAGGACAGAGAGAAATGGAGAGAGGAGGGGAAGACAGAGAGGGGGAGAGAAAGACAGACACCTGCAGACCTGCTTCACCGCCTGTGAAGGGACCTGCCTGCAGGTGGGGAGCCGGGGGTTCGAACCGGAATCCTGACGCCGGTCCTTAAGCTTAGCGCCACCTGCGCCTAACCCGCTGCGCTACAGCCCGACTCCCAACATTGGTAGTTCTAAGTCTCTGAACTTCTGGCATTGTTAGTGCAGCATAACCTAACCTGTTCTAACTATGAGCTTCCTCTTCACAAATATATAAAAACTATCTGTGAACACATCTGGTCTGCTTCTTTTTTTTAAATTTAATTTTGTGCACATCTGGTATTGTGGCACTCATATGTATGATAAAATTACCATTTTAGCAATTTTAAATGCACAAATATCTGGCATTAAGTATATTCACAATGTTGTGCAAACATCACCATTATCCATTTTCAGAACTCAGCTCCCAATAAGAAAATAAGCATCCATTCAATAATAACTCCCATCCTTTGCTCTATCATCACTAGTAACCACTATTCTACCTTTTCTTTTCTTTTCTTTTCTTTTCTTTTCTTTTCTTTTCTTACCAGAGCTTATGGCATTGTGGGGGATTGAACCTGGGACTTGAGAGCCTCAGGCATGAAAGTCTCTTTGCATAACCATTATGCTATACCCCACCCACTAGTCTACCTTTTTATCTTTATGAATATACCTACTTTAAATACTTCATTCTAAATGAATAATAAAAACTTTATTCTCTTGTATCTGACTTACTGCACTTAACATTGTGTCTTTAAGGTTTAATTATATTGCAGCATATTGAGTTTTCCTTCCTTTTTAACAATAAACAATATTCTCTCTGTGTTGAAGGGTCATATTCCTGAATGATGTTTTTTAATAGCCAGCCACATATATGGTGATAGTTCTAATAGATTATACCATTTAGCCAAGCCAAATGATGGATGTTTCATTTGATTTTGGCTTGCATTTTCCAAATGTTTAGTGATGTCATGTCACCTTTTTATGTTTATTTTGACCATTTACTGTCTTTGGAGAAATATCTAAGTCATCTGATAATTTTGAATTGAGTTATTTATTTATTTACTTATTTATTTTTACCAGATCTAAGCTCCAATTTATAATGGTGCTGAGGATTGAACCTGGGACCTTTGGTGCCTCAGGCACAAAAGACTTTTTGCATGACCATTATCTCCATAGCCCTTTTTATTACTTTTTAATATAATAGGTATTGCTAAGTAATTTCTCTGGATAATAGGATTCACTGATAAGAACAATCCCCTTTAAAAAATGAGTGCTTGGAAGCAATCTAGCTGTCCAATAACAGATGAGTGCTAAGAAAGTGTGGTATATATACAGAGTGGAATACTACTCAGCTATTGGGAATGATGATGTCACTTTCTTCACTTTGTCTTGAATGAAGCTTGAAGGAATCATGTTAAGTCAGATAAGCCAGAAAGAGAAGGATGAATATGGGATACTCTCACTCATAGACAGAAGTTGAGAAATATGAACAGGAAGGGGAAATACAATATAGAATTTGGACTGGTTGTGGTGCATTGCACCAAAGCAAAGGACTCTGGTTGGGGAGGACTCTTTGAAGTCCTGGTGCTTGATGGTAGAGGAGGACCTAGGCTGGGCATGAAAGTGTTCTGTAGAAAATTGAGAAATTTTACACATGTACCAACAGCTGTATATACTTTAAACCACTGGTCCCCTAATAATTTTTTTAAATGAGAAATTTGTATAAGAAGTGACTGTGTCAGGATTGAAACTTAAGTGATTATAACTGCAGAGTCTAAGCTTAGTCTGTATACCAAAGAGAAACAAGTTATATACTTGGAAACAGAGAGCTGATTAACTAGGCTGGCAGTAGATATAGATCAGGTAAATGCTATAGTTTTGAAATATCTGTGTGTACTTGGATGCCAGACTGCGGATTTTAGACTTTATTCTGAGGAGTGTGGGGAGCTCAGATGACAAAAATCAATGTGGAACTGTGAGGACTGGATAGAATGAGAGGAGGCAAAGCAGAGAGAGCACTTGGCAGGCTGTTGTAGTAATCCAGCACAATGAAAAGATTTGAACTAGGATGCTATAAACTTTAAAGTGTATAATAAAAATCATGAATGTATTTTCTCAGCAATAACTTCTCAAGGTATTTTTAGGTTGAATTTAGAGAGAAATGCAGGGAGCTCTCTTTGTTTCTGTGTTCTAAGATGGATTTTTTTTTTTTTAATCAACCATGATGACTACTAGGACAAATGCCATAATAAAAAAGGAGATGTGAGACATCACTCCCTGAAGCTATTTGCCTGTAGTGGTTATAATGGTTATGTGCCTTTCTTTTTTTAATATGATGCTAAGAATTGAGCCCAGGGCCTCACTTTTTCATGTGTACTACCACTGAATAACTTCCATAAAAGGGGAGAGAAGAAAAGGAGAGGGAGAGAGAGAGGGAGAGGGGGAGGGAAAAGGGGAGGGAAGGGGAGGGGGAGGGAGATATATTTCAAAGCATTGCACTTCCATTCCATCATCTGTGGAGTTTCACTTGTATTTGTTGCCTTCTCATGTGGTACTGGGGGCTAAACTCAGAGCCTCAAGCATGCAAGATACGTACTTTGCTGTGGAGCCACTTCCTCCAACCTGCTTCACCCTGGGTCATACTTGTGCCTTTCTGACAACTTGCTAGAACTATCTTAATAGGCACAGAGGACAAGAAATTTAGCTTGTTTTCCCACCTACTAATAAAGTATACTCTTACTTCATTGGACTGTCATTGTAATAATCTTACTCGGTTTGCCAAATAAACTAAACGTCTTTATACAATAAGCGGCCAATGGGTGCTTAGGCTGCTTCCACTCTGGCTATTGTGAATAATGCCACATGAACATAGGAGTGCATATGTTCCTTCAAATTAGTGTTTACATGCTACTTGTAGGCCATTATCTAAATATATTCTTTTCTTTCTTTGTAGTGTCTAGACATTCTGAATCTGCTATTCCTTCTCTCAGACTGAATTTTTCATTCTTTTAATTTCAGATACATTGAGAGTGGAATAGAGAGAGTAAAAGAGAGAGATACCAGAGCGCAGCTCTCCATCATCTGTGGAGGTCTCTTGATGCCATCCATGTGTGGTGTGTGGTGGCCTCCAACTTTAGGTCCTGAGTCCAGTAAGGTGAGTGCTCTACTCAGTAGAGCTAATTCACAGCCCCCAGTTTCTAAGTTTCTACAAACCTTTGTTCCCACCTATAAAAATGAGAAATTTCTATCTCTCTCTTTTTGCTTTTAGAGTTATTGAAGGAGCTCAGTGCCAGCACTATGAATCCACCATTCCTGGTGGCCATTTCTTTCTTTCTCTATTTCTTCCTCTTTCTTCCTCCCTCCTTCCCTCCCTTCTTCCCTCCCTTCCTTTCTTCATTCCTTTCTTTTTTTTATTTTTATTAGTGATTGAATATTTATTTACAAAATTACTTGTCAACAGGGGTCTAATTCCACACTGTTCCTGCCACCAGAGTTCTGAACCCCAATTCCCTCCATTGCAAACCACCACAGTTCTCCTAAGGTTGCAGATATAGGTTAACTATTATCTCTACAACTCTCTGTCTATATTTGTACACAATTGCCCCATATTTCTTCCAGGTCCAATCCTCTCTTCTCTCCCATGCATAACTTGTTAATACATCCAAATATTTCTTTCCTTTTTGTCCTCTCTCTCTGGGTGCTGATGGAGCTGGAGTTCAAAGTCCTCTTATTTTCTTCCTCCTATCACTTCTTCCCCACTGGGAGTATGAATCAAAGTTGTCTTTGGAGTGCAGAAGGTAGGAGTTATGGCTTCTGTAATTGCTTCTCCACTGTATCTGGACAATGGCAGGTTGATCCATAGCCCCAGCTTATTTCTATCTTTAACTAGTGGAATAAGGCTCTGGAGAGGTAAGGTTCCAGGACACATTGGTGAGGTCGTCTGTCTAGAGAATTCAGAATGGAATTATGGTAGCACCTCAAGTTGGTATCTGGAAAGTGACAGTACATAAAGTGAGACAAAATGGTTAATGAACAGGAACCAAAAAGTAGGAACATAGCAGATGAGATTAGGGATCATAGGGTAGAAGAAAGCAAGGAAATCCATTTTAGGCATGTTTCTTTTATTTTTTTATTTAAGAAAGGATTAATGAACAAAAACATAAGGTAGGAGGGGTACAACTCCACAGAATTCCCACCACCCAATCTCCATAACTCACCCCCTCCCATGATAGCTTTCCCATTCTCTAGCCCTCTGGGAGCATGGACCCAGGGTCATTGAGGGTTGCAGAAGGTAGAAGGTCTGGCTTCTGTAATTGCTTCCCTGCTGAACATGGGCGTTGACTGGTCGGTCCATACTCCCAGTCTGCCTCTCTCTTTCCCTAGTAAGGTGTGTCTCTGGGGAAGCTGAGCTCCAGGACACATTGGTGGGGTCTTCAATCCAGGGAAGCCTGGCCAGGATCCTGGTGGCATCCGGAACCTGGTGATTGAAAAGAGAGTTAACATACGAAGCCAAACAATTTGTTGAGCAATCATGGATCCCAAGCTTGGAATAGTGGAGAGGAAGTGTTAGGGAGGTACTCACTGCAAACTCTAGTGTACTTCTGCTTTCAGGTATATATTTTGCAGTAGTTTATAGATACGTGTGAACATAAGCTCTCTCTCTCACAGAAACTGGTGTATATCTAGGTTATGGGACTTTGTTAGAAAGTGAACTACCTGAGATGAAATTAGAGTGTACTATAAAAGGAAAGGTCTCACCCGAGTAATGAAGCTGAAGGGTTGTCATTCCACACGTGAAGTCTCTGGACATAGTCTGAGGTGAAGCATGTTGAGGTGGCAATTGTTGCGTTGGTTAGGTTGTGATCGGCGGATGCAATATTATTTGGTTTGGATTGGGAGAGGCATATGGGAAAGTGGGTCCTATCCAAGGGTTCCAGGACTGGGGGAAGTAGGGGCTCTATAGTGGAGATGTGAGGTTCCTGCTGTCTTAGGGTTCAAAAAGACAATGGGTAGTTAATGTTATCATCACATTATTTGGTAATTGGGTTAACTTTGAAAAGTCCTTTTGTTATGGTTTGCTGTACAGTATCCAGTATCTTGTATATAGCTGTGCTATTGGATGCTTCTAATCTACTTGGTCTAGGCTTTTGAGAGAGTCCGCATATCAAATACACAGCCTATATATTAAAAAGATTCAGTTTGTGTTTTGAGAAACTTTGAGACATACAACTGATTTTCCCCCTCTCATATTAATTAACTACTGATTTATATGTCTACATTTTGCTAGGAGTGTACATAAACACCATTCCCACCACCAAAAGACTGTGACCCATCCCTCCCACCCATTCCCACCACCCACAGGCCCAGGAAGCTGCATGTCTACCCCTCACCACTGGGTTTTTACTTTGGTGCCCTACTTACAATTTGATTAGGTCCTGCTTTTAGTTTCCCTTTCAGATCTTCTTAGCTTCTGTTGATGAGTGGGATCATCCCATACTCATCTTTATCTTTCTGACTTAGTTCACTTAACATAATTCGTTCTAGCTCTGTCCAAGATGGGTCAGAGAAGGTGGGTTCATTGTTCTTGATAGCTGCATAGTATTCCATTGTGTATATATACCACAGCTTTCTCAGCCACTCATCTGTTGTTGGGCACCTGGGTTGCTTCCAGGTTTTAGCTATTATGAATTGTGCTGCTATGAACATAGGAGTACACACCTCTTTTTGGCTGGGTGTTATGGAGTCCTTGGGGTATAACCCCAGGAGAGGAATTACTGCATCATATGGAAGGTTCATGTCTAGCCTTGTGAGAGTTTTCCAGACTGCTCTCCACAGAGGCTGTACCAATTTACATTCCCACCAGCAATGTAAAAGGGTTCCTCTGTCCCCACATCCTCTCCAGCATTTGTTGCTGCTGTCCTTTTTGATGTATGTTTAGGCATGTTTCTTAGGGCACACGACAATGGTAGTTTTTGCTTGAGTTTGATAGCTAGCATGAAATTGGATAAAAAACATTGCCTGGGCGGTGGGTGGTGGTGCAGCGGGTTAATCACACATGGCATGGAAGTGCATGGATTGGCTTAAGGATCTTGGTTTTGAGCTCTTGGCTCCCCGCCTGGAGGGGGGTCACTTCAAAAGTGGTGAAGCAGGTCTGCTAGTGTTCATCGTTCTCTCCCCCTCTCTGTCTTCTCCTTTCTCGATTTCTCTCTGTCCTATCCAACAGCAATAACAACAGTAATACTAACAACAACAATAATAACAACAATAGCAACAATAAAACCACAAGGGCAACAAATGGGAATAAATAGCCTCCAGGAGCAGTGGATTCATAGTGCAGGCGCCAAGCCCCAGTGATAACCCTAGAGGCAAACAAACAAAAAAAACACTGTCTGAGAAAATGGTGTCAGAATAAAGGGCTAGGAAGTGGGATTAGGGCAGAGAGTAGCTCCCATTCTTGACAAAATTCTGTGGGTATAATTAACTATCTCCATCCACTTGATCCAGGACATACATACATACATACATACATACATACATACATACATACATATATATATATATATATATATATATATATATATATATGGCAGCAGAGCCTGTGTAACTTTAAGTTCCTATTGGTCTGAACTCGCAGCTTATGGTCACATGAATAGTGCAGGCTGAACGCATTTCAGTACCAATTTTCTTCGAGTGGCAGGGTAGGATACCTCAGCCTCCCTTTAGAGACTAGGGAAGTCCATGCCATAGCTGTTCTATGGTGAGGGCAAGGTCCTGGGAATGCCCACAATAGGGCTTGTGATGACATTCTATAGAAGTGACTAGTGGTGGTTCATCATATTTGTATGGGAATCTAAGAATTCCCTGACTAGGGCCCCAGATGAGGTTGTATGATATTGACTATAAGGGCCATTATTAAATGATCCAGTCTCTTGCTCTTATTCAACTTTTGTTGTCCTCTCTTTGTCTTATTACCTTAGACTCTCTCCTAGTTGTTTAAGCATTTAGTGTTATTTGTTCAGCCCAGTCAGAATTAGTTGTCTAGACTCTGTCTTCTTTGGGCCTTTCTGTTAGATTGATAAGCTAATTTGGTCTAAGTCTAATCAATTAGATAATTTATAATGTGAGATATGAGGGGCAAACTAAAATTGGCATTACAGCCAGTTTGGCAATGGCATCTGAGGTTAAAGAGAAAATAACTGGGTTGAAAAAAATGTTGTACTGGGATTGGGTATTTCTTTTCACCTATACACAATCCCCGTTCACTTTTAGTGAAAGTTTTAACAATTAGCCCCCAACTTTGTGTGAGGTTTTGCTGGGCCCCCATTGCCTGCAGATGTCAAATAATTAGACTTCAAACCTCTCTTGTTTCCTCTTTTTTTTTTTTTTTTTTTGCCTCCAGGGTTATCACTGGGGCTCAGCGTGCCTGTACTACAAATCTGCTGCTCCTGCCATTAAAATTTTTTTTTTGATAGGACAGAGAGAAATTGAGAGAGGAGGGGGAGATAGAGAGGAATCAAGAAAGAGAGACACCTGTAGACCTGCTTCACCCTTTGTGAAGTGACCTCCCAGCAGGTGAGGATCCAGGGCTTGAACTGGGATCCTTGTGCAGGTCCTTGTGCTTTGTACTGTGTGCGCTTAACCTGGTGTGCCACTGCCTGCTAAGGAATTATTTAATTAACATTTGATAGAGACAAAGAGAATTTGAGAGGGGAAGAGGAAATGGAGAGGATGAGAGAAAGAGGCACCTGCAGACCTGCTTCACCATTTATGAAGCTTCTCCACATGGGTGAGGACTGGGGTTTTATCATGGGTTTGTCCGTGAGTATGGTAACACATCAGCTTTACCACCTGGTCTTTAAAGTGAGGATTTTTAGTCACTACTTTATTGAGATACTGGCCTAACATAAGGGGGAATTGACTTAACCCTTCTATCCATTTAGGGTTATTTTTGGTGTATGGTGTTCAATGGTGGTCTACTTGCATTTTTCTTGTGGGCTTCCATTTGGTAGTATTTAAAAGACTGGGCAGGTGGTAGCAAATTCCTTTAGTTTCTCTGGGTTTGTTCCCAAGTCTTTGTTCGTATACAGTTCCTCTCTGAGCTGTAGGGAGAAGGCATAGGGGTGACAGTAACAGCTGAATTAGATGCTTGTCTAAAACCATGCATGACAGCCTGATCACTATCTTAGATGCCTGCCATCCTGCTAGTAAGAACTCACAATAGACTAACTCTTTTTGCCTTTCTTATTGTCACTTACAAAGTGAGCGCATGTGATATACAAGAGAGTTTTCATTTTGAGACAGAATTTCTACCATAGGAGAGTCAAGAACCCAAGGGATGTATCTAAATCAACCTTGCATGTTTTCTGAGACAGGATTGTTAATCAGACAGCCTGCCAAGGAGGATGCTGTTTATTGAAGCCCAGGGAGTTAAACCCAGGCACAGAGAGATCAGGAAGTCTAACCTGGTGGGGGGTGGGATGGGACACAGTCTTTTGGTGGTGGGAATGGTGTTTATGTACATTTCTATTAATTTGTAGTCATATAAATCACTATTGAATTAATATGAGAGGGGAAAATTGATTGAATGTCTCAAAAATTTTAAAGCACAGACTTAGTCTTTTAAATATAAAGGCTGAGTCTTTGAAAGCTTAGACCAGTTCGTATTTTAAAAAAAGAAGACATGGAAGGAAAGCACAGTTGGTAAATTTTGTTGTATGGATGCTTAAAATGGATTGAGTTTTTTTTGGAAAACTTATCTGCAAAGTTCAGTTCTGTGCAGCACTTTACTTCTGGATGATATCAGACAAGTAAGACAATTGATTTCAGGAAAATTGTTTGGTTCACAGCCTTTCTTGGTCATGCTTATTTCTATTCTAGGTAGAAAGAGACAAAGATTTAAAAATGAGAGAACCTGCATGGGAGATGTGGCTGAGTCTTCTGCTTTGCTGGCCGACAGCCAGGGCCTTCCTGTTTGTTCTTCATGATGGCTCTGCCAAACCCATCATCTCAGAAAATACCAGATGCCTTCCAGGTCTCCCCTGAATATAGGGGTGAGTGTGTGACTGGGTATGGCTAATGAGATGCCAAGGAAAGTCAACTGGGAAGACTACTGGAAAAATCTTTCATTTAGAGAAAGGAAAAGAACAAAACAACAGAGAGGTCACAGAAATTCTTTCTCTGCCCTTGTCTCCCCAGCCGTTGCCTTTGCACTGGGCTGTGCTAAGTCCACTGCAGTCCTTCAGTTGTCACTAAGGGACATCACACAGGCATCAAGAATGGCAAGGGAGGAGGTGAAAACAATTCTGAGATCTTGATGACACATTGTGCCCTGGAGCCACAATGATACTCTCTTTATTAAAAATCATTATTATGCAAGGAATTTAAAACTTCTACAAGGTTTTATAGATATTCTAATAACTGTATATATAAAGTTCCAAAGTGAGGGGAGTGGGGACTTCTTTTAAAAGTTTGTGTATTGGATTTGTCCTTTGATAAATAATAGTTGACAGTGTGGTTGTTGACACACTGATACAGTTTTTCATCTCCCTGTGAAAGTACTCTGCAAACATTCTCACCCACAACTTTGGTCCTTTTACATCATCATGCAATAGGGCTCCAAGATTCTCTTCACTCCTTCCCCATCCTCCTCCTGAGTCTTTTGTTTTGATGTACTAGACCACACCTAGTACAAATTTTACTTTAAATAAGTTAAACATAAGTTTTAAAAAATATATTTATTTTATTTTAATGAAGAGGGAGGGAGAGAGAGAGATACAAGTTTATGGTGGAGCTGGAGATTGGACCTGAGATCTCAGAGTCTCAGGCATGGAAGTCTTTTGCATAACCATTATGCTGTCTCACCAGATCCTAAAATTTGTTTAAATTTATTTTTTATTTGGTAGGTTAGAGATAAATTGAGAGGGAATAGGTAGAAAGAGAGGGAGAGAGGAGAGGTACCTGCAGCATTTCTTCAGAGTTAATGAATATTTCCCTATGCAGATGGGGACTGGGGGCTTGAATATGTATGTGTGCTCTATGAGGTGTACCACCACCTATCCTTGGTACATATCTTTTTTGAAAGCAAAGAAAGAAATGGTGGATCCAAGTTATTGTCTGGGGAGATGATGTCATGACTGGAAAAAGGAGCTGAAAGCTGGATCAGGGAAGAAAGTAGCTCCCCAATATGGGGAAGGTGTATAGATATTTTTGACTATAAACCCCACCCCATCGATTTGATCTGATCTGGGGCCCATATTCAGTATAGGAGTCTATGTGACCTCTTATCCTATGGTTTTCTCAATATTTCCTTTTTGTAAATAAAATAAAAAAGAAATGGTGCATTAAGTTGCAGAGAAAATTACATAGACAGTTTGATAGAGGAAGTTATTAATGAGGTCATGGCTGAATTTAAATTTCTAGTCAGTTTGACTGATGTTTACTATCTCATGTTCACCAGCTGAGCCATTAACGTTTTCAGCAACAACAACAAAACTACAGCAATGATGATAGTTACATGTTACTATGTTACTGGGTTCTCAGTGGTGTGCTAGATACTTTTCTAAGACCTTTAAGCATATTAGCTTAGTAATTCTGCCTACAACCTTATCAGCTCTCCAAGTTGATCTCTTAGCTTGTGGCTATACCCTTGTGTTATAACTCCCCATAATGTACCAGGGTTGGTTTGTGTAGCCAAGTGCAATGGCTGAAGGAATGATATGTCACTGTAGAGATCAGAAACTTTCCAAGGAACTCACTTTGCCTCATGTTATTTTTCTAGACGTGGATTGTTTTATCTTGGGGGGCTTTTCATTATGGATGGATTGATAACACGGTCATTGCCACCTCAGGGAGAGTAAGCTCCCCTGCTCACAGTGATAGACAGAATCACATTTCTGTATCAGGGACATTGTGCATACAGATCCCTCAGATGGCTCAGGGTCACTATTATAAATCAGAGACTTCAAGGACTAGTTCAGATCTAAAGCTCAAGTGCAATAGATCTTTCTCTCTCCAATATGTGGTGCTTGTCAAGGATTTGGACTTGTGGAGGGACAAAGAGAATTTGTTCAATGTGGAGGTTACATTTTTGGAAGGGATTTATTTTAAGTTTGTTTCTGCTCCAAGCAGTGGGTTAACTTTTGAGTTCACTATATTTCAAATTTGTATAATTACTTCTTCCTCATAGTGGCCTCTAGATATGTTAGAATGAAAGCTCTTGGCAGGTTGTGAGGTCCTGGAGGAGATGTCAGGCATTTAGAAAAATCATAAAGTATTCATCCCTGTTTCAGTGCATAGGGAAGTTCTTGTTTACCAAACAGAAGTATAACACTAAATGAAAATTCTCTTTGTAATAATAAAAATTGTTGTAGATTGACTTACAAAGGCTACCTACCTCTAAGGCTTTGTACTTTTACCAGAACACACCATTATCCACTAAGTTTTATTGGCATAGGGGCTAGACAGTGGTACACACATTAATTATATGCAAAAGGATCCAGGTTCAAGCCCCCAGTCTCCACCTGTGGGGGGAGGGAGCTTCACGAGCAGTGAATCAGTGCTGTCAGTGTCTCTCTTTCTCTTACTCTATCTCATCCGTTTCAAGTTCTCTCTGTATCAAAAAGAAGAAAAAAAAAAGAAAATGAAAAATATGGTCGTTGGGAGTGGTGGCTTCATCATGTAGGCACCAAGCCTCAGCAATAACTCTGAAAAGAAAAAAAAGTTTTACTGTCAGAGCTAACAGCATAGGCTTAAATCTGGATACATACTATTATTTTCAACTCAAGCTGGTAGTATTTTATTGAAGTACTAGATAACATGTCAAATATCTATCTGGCTCTTGGTAGAACCTCTTATATGAAATTGTTGACCAGTTTACTTATAAGTAAGGCTTTTCTTTCTGATGGATTGTCTGGTTGATAGAAAGACACAAGGACAATGAGATGCTACCTTTAAACCGGATTGCTGACAACGCCGAAGGCACTAAACATAATTCATTGGTAGATTGTCTTGACTTCAACCTGCATGTGGACACCTGTATGTCTCCATCTTGAATGAAGACTGGAAATCAGACAGAGGCCTTCCAGCTTTGGTTTCCTCAGGTCTCAGTGAGGATCTGAATTTCAAGGTTTATCTTTTTTCAGATCAGGCAATATCTGCCCACCCCCCCTTTAAAGCCTGAGGATTTTTTTTTTTTTTACCATTGCCCATGAGCCAGTTCAGTGTGACTTGGAGGAAGCAACATAGTGCAGAAACTAATGTGGGCTTAGCACCTGCCTGGCTGGGATTTATCTGTGCTCTATGATGTCCTTTCATAAAATCCTCTCATGTTCTGATTCTAGACCTTATTTAAGTAAGAGTAAAGCAACATTTAAAATGATTTAGAGGGGGCTGGGTGGTGGTACCCTTGTTTAGGCACATATAGTACCGTGCTCATGGGCCTAGGTTTGAGCCCCTGCTCCTTACCTGTGTGTGTGTGGGGGGGGGGGGGGCAGTGGCACTTCACAAGTGGTGAAAAAGATCTGCAGATGTTTTTTTTTTCTCCCTCTCCTTTTAATTTTTATTTGTGATTTAATATTGACTTGCAGAATTATATGATAATAGTGGTGTAATTCCACACTGTTAACACCACTAGAGTTCTGTGTCCCCATTCCCTCTACTAGTAACTGCAGTCATTCTCCCAAAGTCACAGATATGGGTTGAATTTATATCTATTACTGTCATCTCTCTCTATTTTTTTTACAGATCCCTTTTCTTTTTAAAAATTTTATTATATTTATTGATTAGATAGAGACAGCCAGAAATTGAGAGGGTAGGGGGAAGCAGAGAGGGTGAGAGACAGAGAGACACCTGCAGCTCTGCTTCACCACTTGTGAAGCTTTCCCTCGTGAAGATGGGGACCTGGGGCTCAAGCCTGGGTCCTTGCACATTGTAACATGTGCACTCAACCAGATGTGGCACCACCCAGCCCCTCTATATTTTTTGGTCCATTTTTCCTATGGTTGTGCCTTTACTTCCTTTCCTCTTAAAATTATTTTATTATGTTGATTTAAAATTATTATTATTATTTGGGTGTGCTATTGCCTGACTCTCTGCATTCTTTTTTGGTTCCAGGGTTATTGATGGGGCTTAGTGCTGGCATTACAAATCCACTGCTCCTGATGGCCATTTTGTTTTTCCATTTTATTGTACAGGACCAAGAGAAATTGAGAGGAGAGCAGGAGATAGCGAGGGAGAAAGAAAGATGGTTGCAGACATGTTTTGCCCCTTGTGAAGTGTCCCCCCTGCAGGTGGGGAGCTGGGGGTTCGAATCCAGATCCTTGCCTGGGTCTTCGTGTTTTGTACTACGTGCACTTAAATGGGTGCACCAACTCCTGGCTCTGACCCTCTGCATTCTACTAAGATGCTGGTGATTTGTGTGCATGCAAATGTTTGAAATGTTCTGCCTTAAGGAACTGTCATAACCTTTTGTACAGAGAAAATAGAGAAAAATGTGACTTAGATGTCACTTTAGCTGGTGCACTCAAGCTAGGCTGTTGGTCTCTAAAGCTATGACAGTCTATTTTCCACCTGAGTTTCAGCCTAAGTGCCTGTCTCTTGGGAATAATGCTGCCTCAGGGTTTTTTTGTCATTGCATAAAATTTGAGATAATGATGCAAAGCAGCAATCTCAACAGCTTGCCACAGATAAAGTACAGCCTGGCTTATTTCCTATAAACGGCTTTCATATCTACTTGGCAGTATTTTTTACTTTCCCACCATAATGCCTGTAAAGGTTTTAGCCAGGACTCAACAAATAGTGGTTATATTTGTGTGTATATTGCTAAAAGTTTCTTGATAAAGACTAGCTTCTGAGTAGGCATTTTTTTCCACTTAAATTCCTACTCAAAGTGTGATTTCTAATTCATTCAAATGACAAACATTATGCACACATGTACATATACACATATACATACCACCACCACCTCCCCATTATTATAGTAAGAAACTTTACAGTGAGATAAGGAGGAAATATTTTTTCTATCCAGAAGCCTCAGAAGGATCAAGCCAGGGGGCTGGGCGCTAGCGCACTGGGTTAAACGCATGTGGCATGAAGCACAAGGACCAGTGTAAGGATCCCGGTTCAAACCCCTTCACAAGTGGTGAAGCAGGTCTGCAGGTGTCTTATCTTTCTCTTCCCCTCTCAGTCTTCGCCTCCTCTTTCAATCTCTCTCTGCTCTCTCCAACAACAACAACAGCAACAACAATAAAATAGAAAAAAATTGCCTCCAGGAGCAGTGGATTAGATTCATAGTGCAGGCACCGAGCCCCAGTGATAACCCTGGAGGCAAAAAAGAAAGAAAGAAAAAAAAAAGGAGCAAGCTAATGTCAGTCTTTGTATTTTCTACCTGTTTGTGCTCAGGATTTCAACAGCATTTCAGCTTAAGTGATTGAGTGCTGAGTGCCATTTACTCATTTGGAGGCAAAATATAGTTCTGAAACATGTAACACACACACACACACACACACACACACACACTTTCCTTTATGTTTCCCTATGTCACATCATCCTTTTTTCTTTCTCACCACTGAGGACATTCTGGGTCTCTCTGGGGTAGTCCATGCTAGAAGGGCTCACTTGTATCTTGTATGTTGTGTTTGGGGATCTGGCTCTTCAGAACCTCACTAGTATCACAGATGTAGGTCGTATCAACATTTCCTTCATAAAGTATACTGGAGTAAACATATGTGAAATTTATTAAAAATAAATTATTGGAAGAGAGAAAAAGCAGGGAACACAGAGCAGGATGGCGATGGTGGACACAGCTGGGATTTTCACATGTGGTGATAGGACTGTAAGCAGATGCCCAGAGGGAGTAGGGAGGGCTGGGGGGGGGGGGAGTGAACCCTTGATACATAAGACTGTTTCTGTGTTAAGACCTAGAGCTTCATAAAGCATTGTACTTATGAGTTAGTGAGACTTGTAATGTGAGTAAGGAAGGGAAGTGGACATCTAGGCTTCTTCATGTGCATAACAAAATGCCAAATTTTTCAAATTTGATTGAAGCCCAACCTTTAGAATAGAGGATGAGTGTCTTTAAATTCTAAAGACAGATGAAAGACTCACCCAAACCAGACTTAGTAAGACATGAAAAATATGACCCCACAAATATTAATCCCTTTACACCCATCATTTACTTAACAAATATTGTAAGAGTTTTATTGGAAGCAGTCCATTCAAATGAAGACTTCTTTGGATTTTTTTCAAGAGTGTTTCTTCCAAAGTAAGTATGAACCCCTGGGAGGGCCACAACGGAGATTGGTATTGCTTATGGAGGCAGGGGCTTGCCTCTTAGTCGAGGTAGGGTCCTGCTAGTGATGTTAACCATTGAGATGGGGCACTGGAAAGAGGTCCCGGGAAATCTCAAGTGTCCCAGGGAATGAACATAGGGACTGACACTTGTGTCTGCCTGGAGGACTCTGCAGATAGAAGGCTATCTGGAGAAGTCCTCAGTAGCTCAGAAGGAGAGAGGACTCCATCAGAAGGAGAGAGGAAGCCAGTCTGATGTGCTCTATCCCCATGGGCTGGGCCAATGCAGTAAAAGATAACTGAGACCCAGACAGACCAGGGACTTAACCAGAGAACCAGTGCCTGTGTCAGTATTGAATTAAGTGTGCAGAGTTTAACACAGCTGAGGGGAGTTCTGAAGGATGGACAATTCTATTATCTGAGAGCTTGAGGTCCAGCTAGAGTGAGTACAGGAGGAAGCTTTATAGTCTGAGTCTGTTATCCTCTTGAGAGAGGGGGATGATGGTGGTGAAAGGAAGCACTGTGTCAATAAAGCAATAACAACAGATTTTAAAATTAGATGTGATATTGATGTTTTCATCTGAATTTATTGAATTTATTGGATTTTTTATTTTTTTTAAAGATCACTCTTTTTAAATTTATTTTCCCTTTTGCCTTTTAAAAAATTGTTGTTGTAGCTATTATTGCTGTTGTTGATGTTGTCATTGTTAGACAGGACAGAGAGAAATGGAAAGAGGATAGGAAGAGGGAGAGAGACAGAGAGATACCTGCAGACTTGATTCACCACCTGTGAAGCGACTCCCCTGCAGGTGGGGAGCCAGGGCTCGAACTAGGATCCTTATGCCAGTCCTTGCACTTTGCGCCATGTGTGCTTAACCTACTGCACTACTGCCTGACCCCCTGGACTTTTTTTTTTATGTGAGAGTCTTAATGAAAAGTGGTGGGAGCCTAATGAAGGCAGTGGGAACTGCTGAGATGTTCAGGTGCAGGGCAGGGAGTTTTGATGTGATCTGGGGTCCATATTCAGCTTAGGAGCCTATGTGACCTCTGCATCCCTGTAGATCTGAGTGCTCACATTCTGTGGTCATGAGTAGGAACATTCCAAGCTGCCCCAATATTGACCCATCTCCCTCAGGTGTAGCATAGAGTATGTTGTTTATCCTCTCTTTGGAGGATGGAATATTCTCTACCATTGTTGATCCAGCTTGAGGGTAAGGTCCTATGGGGACCCACAAAGGGATCTATTTGTTTGTTCCTGATAGAAATGACTGATAACAATGGATAGAGGGATTTATTCGAGGTCTATGCCCATCATGTTTGTTTGGGAATCTTAGGACTCTCCAACTAGGGCCCCATCTGATGGGGTGGCTTGATAGTGACTAAAGAGTCATCATAAGTATGCCAGTCTTTTGCCCTCATTCATCTTTTGCAGTCCTTGCTTTGATAAAGATAGCTTGGGAGTGAGTGAGGGAAGTATAATAGGAAATAGGTGAGGAGGGTATCTAAGTCTAAGTAGACTCTGCCATTATGAACTTCATACTGACTCACTGTAGACTATTGTGTACTTTTGCTTTCAGGTATATATTTTGCCCTAATTTATGGATACATGTGAACATATGCCCTATCTCATGGGACCTGATCTATATCAAGGTTTTGGGACTTTGTTAGGAAGTGAAACACCTGAAATGGAATTAGAGAATCCTATGAAAGGAAAGGTCTCACTGGAGTAATGAGGTTGAAGGGTTTACATTCCATGCCTGACATCTCTGGACACAGTCTGAAGTGAAGCATGCAGAGGTAGCGTTGATTAGGTTGGGATCAGCAGATGCACTATCATTTGGTGTGAATTGAGAGAAGCATGTAGGAAAGTGAGCCCCACTCTAGAGGTTCCAGGGCTGGGGGAAATACAGGTTCTATAGAGGAAGTGGGAGGCTTCTGCTGCCTTAGGGTTTAAGAAGGCAATAGATACTTAATGCTATAATCAAATTATTTGGCAATTGGGTTAACTTTGAAAAATCCCTTTGTTAGAATTTGCTGTATCACCATAATATGTCCTTTGACATTATTTGTATATAGCTGTGCCACCAGTTGCTTCTATTGGTTTTTAATTGTTGTTGTAGTTATTGTTGTTATGTCGTTGTTGTTAGATAGGACAGAGAGAAATGGAGAGAGGAGGGGAAGATAGAGAGGGGGAGAGAAAGATAGATACCTGCAGACCTGCTTCACCACCTGTGAAGCGACTCCCCTGCAGATGGGGAGCCAGGGGCTTGAACTGGGATCCTTAAGCTGGTCCTTGCACTTTGCACCACATGCAATTAACCCACTGTGCTACCACCCGACTCCAAATATATTTCTTTATTACTGGGAGACAGATAATATATTTATTTATTACTGAATAAAGACAGAGAGAAATTGAGAGGGGGAGAGAAAGGGGGAGAGACAGACAGAGAGACACCTGTAGCCCTGCTTCACCACTCGTGATGCTTTCACTCTGCAGGTGGGGACCAGAGACTTGAACCCAAGCCCTTGCATACTACAATATGAGAGCTTAAACAGGACTGCCACCACCTGGCCCCCACCATAACTTCTTTAACCTTATTCATTTGTTTCTGGGCATGTGGTTTTTTCCCCCCAAATGTTGGCTATTACATATAGTACTGCCACAAATATAGGTGCACATAGATATTTTTGAATAAGAGTTTTTGCATTCTTTGGATAGATGCCTAGAAGAGGAATGTGATAAGTTGATATTCAGTATTTATTTTTAAAATTTTCTTCACAACCAACTTTTTTGACTCCATACTTTCATTTTTATATTTTATTTATTTAAATTTTTATTAATGGTTGCATATAGATTTATAAATTTATAAGATAACAGGGGTATAATTCTGCAATGTTCCTACCACCAGAGTTATGTGTCCCAATTTCCTCCATTGGAAACTGCAGTAGTTCTTCCAAGGTTACAGATATGGGTTGACTATTATTTCTGTAACTATATTTGCATGTATTTGCTCATTTTTTTCTATGGTCCTGCCTTCTCCTCTCTTCTTTTTTCCTCTTTCCTTTTTAATCTTTTTTTTTTTTTTAATTGCCATCAGGTTTATCGTTAGGGCTTGGTGTCAGCACTAGAAATCCACCTCTTCTGGTGGCCATTTTTTCCTTTTTTTTTCTTTTTTCTTTTTTCTAATTTATACTAGATGGGACAGAGAGAAATTGAGGAGGATGGGGAGACAGAAGGAGAGAAAGGGGCCGGGTTGTGGCGCATCTGGTTAAGCGCTGTCATTACAGTGCGCAAGGCCCTGGTCCCCACCTGCAGGGGGAAAGCTTCATGAGTGGTAAAGCAGGGCTGCAGGTGTCTCTCTGTGTCTCTCCCTCTCTATCACCCCCATCCCTCTCAGTTCCTGTCTGCCTCTATCCAATAAGTAAATAAATATAGATAATAAAAATTAAAAAAAGAAAGGGAGAGAAAGATTCCTGAAGTCCTGCGTTACAGCTCATGAAGGTGTCCCCCTGCAGGTGTGGAGCAGGAGCTAGAACCAACGTCCTTGAGCACTGAAATAAGTGCATTTAACCAGGTGCTCCACTGCCTGGCCCCCTTCCCCTTTCTCTTCTTTCCTATGTCACACCTATGCCTGTTAATACTTTTTTTTTTTTTTAATTTTTTATTTAAGAAAGGATTAGTGAACAAAAGCATAAGGTAGGAGGGGTACAACTCCACACAATTCCCAACACCCAATCCCCATAACCCACCCCCTCCCCTGATAGCTTTCCCATTCTCTATCCCTCTGGGAGCATGGACCCAGGGTCGTTGAGGGATGCAGAAGGTAGAAGGTCTGGCTTCTGTAATTGCTTCCCCGCTGAACATGGGCGTTGACTGGTCGGTCCATACCCCCAGTCTGCCTCTCTCTTTCCCTAGTAGGGTGTGACTCTGGGGAAGCTGAGCTCCAGGACACATTGGTGGGGTCTTCAATCCAGGGAAGCCTAGCCAGCATCCTGGTGGCATCTGGAACCTGGTGATTGAAAACAGAGTTAACATATGAAGCCAAACAATTTGTTGAGCAATCATGGATCCCAAGCTTGGAATAGTGGAGAGGAAGTGTTAGGGAGGTACTCACTGCAAACTCTAGTGTAGTCCTGCTTTCAGGTATATATTTTGCAGTAGTTTATGGATACGTGTGCACATAAGCTCTCTCTCACAGAAACTGGTGTATATCTAGGTTATGGGACTTTGTTAGAAAGTGAACTACCTGAGATGAAATTAGAGTGTACTATTAAAGGAAAGGTCTCACCCGAGTAATGAAGCTGAAGGGTTGTCATTCCACACGTGAAGTCTCTGGATACATTCTGAGGTGAAGCATGTTGAGGTAGCAATCGTTGCTTTGGTTAGGTTGTGATCGGCAGATGCAATGTTATTTGGTTTGGATTGGGAGATGCATACGGGAAAGTGGGCCCTATCCAAGGGTTCCAGGACTGGGGGAAGTAGGGGCTCTATAGTGAAGATGTGAGGTTCCTGCTGTCTTAGGGTTCAAAAAGACACTCAATAGTTAATATTATCATCACATTATTTGTTAATTGGGTTAACTTTGAAAAGTCCCTTTGTTATGGTTTGCTGGACAGTACCCAGTATCTTGTATATAGCTGTGCTATTGGAAGCTTCTAATCTACTTGGTCTAGGCTTTTGAGAGAGTCCGCATATCAAATACATAGCCTATATATTAAAAAGATTCAGTTTGTCTTTTGAGAAACTTTGAGACATACAATTGATTTCCCCCTCTCATATTAATTAGCTACTGATTTATATGTCTACATTTTGCTAGGAGTGTACATAAACACCATTCCCACCACCAAAAGACTGTGACCCATCCCTCCCGCCCACTCCCACCACCCACTGGCCCAGGAAGCTACATGCCTACCCCTCACCACTGGGTTTTTACTTTGGTGCCCTACTTACAATTTGATCAGGTCCTGCTTTTAGTTTCCCTTTCAGATCTTCTTAGTCAGCTTCTGTTGATGAGTGGGATCATCCCATACTCATCTTTATCTTTCTGACTTAGTTCACTTAACATAATTCGTTCTAGCTCTGTCCAAGATGGGTCAGAGAAGGTGAGTTCATTGTTCTTGATAGCTGCATAGTATTCCATTGTGTATATATACCACAGCTTTCTCAGCCACTCATCTGTTGTTGGTGTTAATACTTTTTAATGTCATTCCTTTTTTTTCTATTTTCTCTCTGAGTTAGGATGGAGTTGGAATTCAGAGCCCTCTGGTGATCTTCCTCTAACATTTCTCCCTCTCTGGGAGTACAGAGCAAAATTCTTTATGGGGTGTAAAAGATGGGAGTTCTGGTGTTTGTAATTGCTTCTCTGCTGGACATGAGCAGGTCAATCCATACTCCCAGCCTGTTTCTGTCTTTCCCTAGTGGGATAGGTCCCAGGGCACATTGGTGAGAAACTACTTTATATTGATTAAGTAGTTCAAGTTCTTTTTTTTTTTTTTTGATAATCTAATATTTGGGAATGAGACCAAGTACTTAAATGAAAAGAAAATAGGTAAAGCACATGACAGGACAGTTTGATTCATAAAGTGAATTGTCAGCCTTTGAAAACTTTGATGTTGAAAGCTATAAATACTGTTGATAATTGTGTGTCGTCATCCAGTTGACTTGTACTGACTGTCTTGAAAGTGTGACAAGAGAGATGCACACTGAACCTGTTTTGTTTCCTATTTGAATTTGGTTATGTAAAAGAAAAAGCTTATAATATTTTTCTTCAAGTTTACTCTTGGCCCTGCCCTGACTCAGCTTTCTATTCTTATTCTCAACTCTGATAGGAGCGTCCTAGACAATATCTTTAGTTTACCTGCAGGTCAGCTATCAAGCTCCAGCAAAACTTACTGCAGTTTATATATACATATTTAAAAAAATTACCATGATGGGGCCATGTGGTTATGCACCTGGTGAGTGCAGAAGGACCCAGGTTCAAGCTCCTGGTCCCCACCTGCAGAGGGCAAGCTTTGCAAATGGTGAAAGATGGCTGCAGGTCTTTCTCTTCTCCTTCCCTCTTGATTTCTGGCTGTCTCTATCCAATTAATAAATACAGATTAAAAATTACCATTGTCATGGGCCTCTAGGAACATACCTAAAATGGACTTGCTACTTTCTGTGCACCGTAAAATCCCTATTCCCATCTGCTCTATTCCCATTTTATGGCTCCTGTTCAGTAAGCATTATGTTCTGCTTGATATCATACTGCATTTCAGCCACCAAGTTGTGGATACTACTATGATTTCATCCTGGAGTCCCTAAGCAGACAACCTCATCAATGTGCCCTGGAACATCACCTCCCCAGCCACCTACCCCTACTAGGGAAAGAAAGAAACGGGCTGGGGGTATAGGTCAACCTGCCAAAACCCATGTCCAGTGGAGAAGCAATTACAGAAGTCAGAACTCCTACCTTCTACACCCCAAGAAGAATTTTGGTCCTTACTCCCAGAGAGGTAAATATTAGGGGAAGATGATCAGAGTGCTCTTAACTCCAATTCCATCAGGACCTGGAGAGAGAAGCGGAAAAAATAAAAAGGGAAGAACACTCAGAAGAGGTAGATGTGACTGAGAAATGAGAAGATAGAACCATAGAAAAATAGAGGTGGAGGTAGATAGCATAGTGATTATGCAAAGAGACTCTCATGTCCGAGGCTCCAAAGTCCCAGGTTCAATCCCCTACACTACCATAAACCAGAGCTGAGCATTGCTCTGGTACAAAAAAAAGGCAAGTATATGTATATGTATATGTATATGTATATGTATATGTATATGTGTCAACCCTTACATGTGATCTTATGAGAACTACTGTATCTTCCAATGGAGGGAATGGAGACACAGAAATCTGGTGGTGGGGAAGGTGTGGAATTGTACCCTTGTTATAATTTTGAAAATCACTAACAAAAAAATTTAAAAATATCTAAAAAACATGAAACTCAACAAAATTACCAATAATGTTAGTCACAGAAGACATAGGTACATTGAGTAGGTATAAGATATCAGGTAGGTATCAGACTGCATTTTAAATAAACTTTTGTTATAGTAAAGTATTTCTTGAATAGCAGAGTATTGAAATTCACCCTGACTGATTCTGGGAATCATGGGGATCACTTTATCTCCTATTGTTAGAACAAGAAACCCACACAAATAAGAAATAAATATGGTCAAGCACAACATCTGCAGAACAGTTTAACACATACATCTCTCCTTGGTACATAGCTTCTTTTAAAAACATATTGCTCTTTTGAGTACTGGCCTTACCTTTGTTTCAGCTGGCCTGAGAGATTTAAGAAAAATCGCCCCAAATACATGATGAAAGTTGACTTGTTGATGTGAAGACCAAGATTTAAAGAAACAGAAACCTTCTAACTCAGCTCTGTTGTTGTTCAGCTAAATTACTCAGGCCAGACTTTCTTAGTCCAACACTCCTTTCTTTAACCAGCAGCAGAAACATTTCTCATGTGTGCATATATACATTTATCCATACACTCACTTGTGGAAGCAGGGAAAGATTTTTTAGGACTAACTGAAAGATGCCCATGTCAATTCCTGAAGCCTGTGAATATGGTAATATTTGAAAAGGGGCCTTTGCTAATATAATTAAGGAGTTTGAGATGAGGACAACATCTTTAATTACCTAGATTGGCCTCAAATCTAAGGATAAATGTCTTTTAGGAGGAGAGCAGAGGGAGAGCTGAAGCAAATAGAAGACACAGAGCAGAGAAAGTGACAACTTGACCATGTAGGTAGTTGTTGGTGTTTGAAGCTCCTTAATTACATGTGCAAAGGCCCCCTTTCCAAATAAGACCATATTCATAGGTTTAGGGGTATAATTGTGCACCTCTTCAAAATGTTGTCAGGGGAGATAGCGTAATGGTTATGCAAAGAGACTCTGATGCCTGAGGCTTCAAAGTCCCAGGTTCAATCTCCCACACCAACATAAACAAGAGATGAACAGTACTATGGTAAAACATACAAACAAAATGTTACATTATGGAAGAAGGAGGTGAAGACATGGTGGAATCACAAACATGTCATGACCCCTGAAAACAACTATACAGTCTACAATAGGCAACAATAAGACTGTACCAGTGAACAGTCAGCTTTTCCTGTAGAATAAAATTACTCATCTAAAAGTGGTTAGCAGCATTGGATTGTAGAGGAAAGAGCAAGAACATTGAACTTGGTTGTGATACCAGTTCACCAAGCCACCACTGTTGCTAGCAGAACACATTCCTGTGATGGTCTAATTAGAGGTTCTTAAACTCCAGTCTTAAGGAACTTCTTGAGGGGAACAAGGTGCTAATCTGATGACACAATTGATTTCATCTGAGAACTGATGATTGAGTCAAGTGGAGCCAGTCTGTTTAAACCCTTGCCCTGAGAAGAACTGACTGAGTCTGAGGGCAACCACAGTTGAAAGTGAAGACTTAGTTTTGTGGATATGAGAAATGAGGCTATTGTCCTGTTAGGCTTGTAAACTCTGACACATTATTGCAAGAGAGAAGCCAAAGTACAACATGGGCCCTTTCTACTGAGTTGTGCACCTGCCATTTGATCTTCATGAACACCAGGAATTAATATGTTTCTTTACTGCAAAGGAAGAAGTTAAATTATCATGTTTAACAGATGGTATGATAATATACATAGAAAAATTTTAAAGACTCCATCAAAAACTACTAGAAATAATAAATTTGGTAAAATGGCAGAGGACAAAATGTGCACACATGTATCTGTTGAGTTTCTATACACAAAATGAGGTGGAGGAAAGGAAAATTAAGGAAATAATGCCATTTGCAACAACACCAAAAAGATAGATAACCTGATGTCAATCTAACAAAGGAAGTTAAATAGCTTTATCTATGTGAAATTGTCAAAAAAAATAGGTAAAGTCAGAAAGAAATGGATGAAAATCTGTTCATGGATTGGAAGCTTGTCAAAATGGTCATCTTACCAAGGCAATTTATTTATTCTTCATTCTTAATATTTTTTACTCCATGTTGCCCACCCATCACCTTTTCTTTTTATAATGTGCTCTTTAAAATTATTAGTGACAATATTGATTTATAAAATGATAATTCTGCATCGTTATCACCACCAGAGTTTTCTATCCTCATTCTCTCCATTGGAAGCTACAGCTGTTTTCCCAAGGTTGCAGATATGGGTTGACTATTATTTCTCTAACTATCTCTATCTGTATGTATTTGCCCAGTTTTTTTCTGTGGTCCTGCCTTATCTTTCTGAGTCATACCTATACCTATTACTACTTGTGAATGTCCTTCCTTTTTACCTTTTCTCTCTCTGGGCCCTGGTGGAGTTGGAGTTCTCTGGTTATATTCCCTTATCATTCTTCCCCTGCTGGAAATATGGACCAGAATTCTTTTCAGGGTGCAGAAGATAGGATTTCTGGCTTCTGTAATTGCTTTTCCACTGGACATGGACATTAGCTGGTAGATCCATACCCCCAGCTTGTTTCTGTCTTTCCCTAGTGGGTTATGGCTCCGGAGAGGTGAGATTCTGGGCCACATTGGTGAGATTATCTGCCCAGGAGTTCAGGATTAAATCATGGTAGCTTCTGCAACTTGGTGGCTAGGAGGTGGTAATATTTAAAGCAGAACAAAATTATTAATAAACAGGAAACACAAAGTAAGAGTATAGCAAATGAGAATAGAGATCTTAGGGTAGAGAGAAGCTAGGAAATCTATTTGAGGTGTGTTCATAGGGGCCTATGGCTTTCATAACATGGAGCTGGACAAAAATATTGTCTGGGAAGATGGTGTCAGTTGAGAATGGTACTAGAAAGTTGTATTAAGGCAGAGAGTAGCTCCCAAACTTAAAGAAAAATCTATGAATAAAATGAACTATTTACCCAATCAGTATGATCCAGGACTCATAAATATATATACATATATATGTATATATATTCATATTAATGTTTAGCATAGAAGCCTGTGTAACCTTTGAGTCCCAGCAGGTTTGTGCTCACAATTCATGGTCACAGTTGGAAACATTCTAGGCTGCACTCATTTCAGGATCAGTCTTTCTTGAGGGGTAGAGTAGGATGACCCAGCCTTCCTTTGAGAGTGGGACAGTCCCTACCATTGCTAGTTTATAGCTAAGACAAATTCCTGGAGTGGCCCACGAGAGGGCTTATGATGACATTCCTGATGGAAGTGACCAGTGATGGTGGAAAGAAGGATCTATTAGAGGTGTTGGTCCATCATATCCAAAGCAATGAATAGAATCCCTGCAATCCTTATCAACCCCCTCCCCCCAATGACACTTAATAAGAAATAGAACGAACAGTTCTAAATTTTGTATGGAGTCATAAAAGGTCATAAATGACCAAAACAATTATGAGAAAAAAATGGGAACTTCCTATTCCCTTATTTCAAGTTATGCCTAAAACAATAGTAATTACAACAACATGGCATTGGAACAAAAACAGACATGGATATTGGCATAGGGAAGAAAACAAATGCACTCATATGAGTATCTGGTATATTAAAAGGGATCAAAGGATATACAATGGAGAAAAGAAAGCCTCTTCAACAAATAGTGCTGGAAAAACTGTAGTAACACATGTTAAAAATATGAACCTGGGGCCAGGCTAGCACAGCGGGTTAAGCTCACATAAGGCAAAGCACAAGAACTGGAGCAAGGATCAGGGTTCAAACCCCCAGCTCCCCACCTGCTCCCTACCTGTAGGAGGGCTGCTTCACAAGCAGTGAAGTAGGTCTGCAGGTGTCTATCTTTCTCTCCCCTTCTCTGTCTTCCTCTCCTCTCTCCATTTTCCTCTGTCCTGTCCAACAACAACAGTGGCAACAATAACAACTGCAACAACAAGGACAACAAAAAGGGAAAAAAGGCCTTCAGGAGCAGTGGATTCATAGTGCAGCAACTGAGCCCCAGCAATAACCCTGGAAGCAAAAAACAAACAAACAAACAAACAAACAAAGAACCTAAGGGTCAGGTGGTGGTGCACCTGGTTGAGTGCACATGTTACATTATACCCAAGGACCCAGGTTCAAGCTCCTGGTTCCCACACCCCAGGGGGTAAACTTCACAAGTGGTGAAGCAGTGCTACAGATATCTCTCTTGATTTTTCTCTGTCTCTATCCAATAAATAAATAAGTAAAATTTTAAAAAAATGAACCTAGACCACACTTAACACCATAAGCAACATTGAACTAAGAAGGATTAAGATTTAAATATAAGACCTCAAGTCCATTCATAGGAGAAAGCAAACACTTGGATACCTTAACATCAGAGAGTTACTTGCAGAGTTAACTCTATTCGTAAGGGAAATTGAATAAGAACAAACAAATTAGGCTATATCAAATAAAAAAGTGTTTATACATTGAAAGAAAATAAAAAGAGGAAATCTAAAAGGTTCTGGGCCTGTTTGAAAGCATTCTTTTAAAGTGTTGTTTTTTTTTTTAATTAGTAGGTTAATGGTTTACAGTGCAGTTGTTGACACATGAGTACAGTTTCTTGTCTCCTTGTGGAAGTTCTCTGCAGAACACTCTGAGCCACAACTTGGGTCCTTTTGCATCATCATGTAACAGAACCCCAAGATTCTCGTAATCTCTCTCTCTCTCCATCCCCAGAATCCTTTCCCACTCCAAGTTTTGCTTTGTGTTTTCCCTTTGTATCCTTATTTCTTAAGTTCTACCTATAAGTGAGATAATTCAGTTATTTACTCTTCTCTTTTTGTCTTAATTTACTTAACAGGATGCCTTCAAGTTCCACCCTAGATGAAGCAAAGGAGATAACTTAATTTTTACAGCTGAGTATTTTTCCATTCTAAAGATTTTTAAGAATACTATAAATGTATCTCCCCTATGATACAGCAGTTTATCTCCTGGGGATTTATCCAAAGAAAACAAAATCGTCTGTCAGAAGAGATCTATGTACACTTATGTTCATAGCAGCACAGTTAGTCATAACCAAAACTTGGAAGCAACACAGGTGTCCAGTGACAGGTGAGTGGCTGAGGAAGTTGTGATACTAAGAATTCTTGGTACCTGTCTTTCCGCCCCCCCAGCTAACTCAGCCATTTGTTCAGAGTAGGTGGACTCACCTTAATGATATTTTTCCTTCAGGGTTTGTTACTAGGGAAAGTGAGTGCCAATATAGTATCCATTAGGACTGGAGAGAGATTAGCACGATGGTGCCTTGATCCAGGTTATTTCCTGTAGTTTCTTGCCTCCTGCTCCAGTGCTTTAAGTGTAGGGTTGTAGGACTGGAATGTTAGCAACAACGTCACCCCCCAAACCCTGAGTAAAGTTCCACACCACAGAAATGTCTTCACAGTTACAACTTACTAGTTACAACTTGCCTTCTGCAGGAGAATGTCTCTGTTGGTGAGGAATATTTCTATTTCCTCTTTACCCAGATGCTGATGTTTGTCTTCTGCTGATAGGGGTTTCAGGTCAATTTTTGTGTAGACTTTTCCAACTTTTAGTGCAGAATTGCCATGATTGCTGGAGGAGGTAAAGACAGGTCCTCCCTGTTTTGTTATCTTAGCCCTGAAAGACAATACATTTTCTGAATGCCTTCCCTCTCACGATCCCTCTAGCAGACCACTTTTCCAACTTTGAAACAATATTGTAAGCTTATTTCCCTGTCTTACCTAGTAATGCTAGGGCTGCCTCAACTGTAGTGTAGCTACAGGGCCTCCAGTAACCATTCATGTATAGAGCAAGGCCACGTGACATTGAATGAAGTTTGGAGAGGTTAGAAAATTGAATTTTGGATACCCAAGATCAGTGTTTTGTCTTTAATCACTTGCTTAGAGGAAGACAGAGTGGTCAGATCAGAATCTTCATTAAATATGGAAAATACTAATCAGAGCGATAGGCATAGAAGATTGTCTCATTACCTGGCAGGCTGATTTTTTTTTTTAGCTTACCAGCAACTTTGTGTCACTAGATCTGAAAATTATGCCACTGTACAGTTTAATGCATTGTTTGCAGGAATGTGACAACTACCAGAGTGAAGAATGTGCATCATTTTAAAATTAAAATAAATTCCTGTCAGATAATTCTGAGGCAAAAATTAGAGTGATCTCTTGATACCTAGAAATGAATAAAGTGACCAAAGGTTATTTGCAAATGATATGTAGTGAATAGTTGCATACCTAATATGAAAAATAAAATAGAATAGCTCTTAGAGACTTGAAATAAGGGCTCCATTTCTGGAGCTTAATGTGGTACAATATCTGTATCTTACTAGAGAGAAAGGAGGATGCTTTCTCATAAAAGAAACTTGTAAACAGGAATAATTTCTCCTATGGCCTATTTCCTTTGTTTGGAAACCAAAGAGAAAAATTCTATTTCAGGGTCACAAAATTAATCATTTTCTGAGCAGTAATAACAACAAATATGCAATTAAAATGACATAGATTTATACCTGGAAATAAATCTGTTGAAAAGGTTTGTGGTCCCTATTGAGTATTAGGTAACAGGGAATCACATGTGAATAAAAACAATATTCCTTCTAAAAAGTGTTGTAGAAGTTGGGATTTTTCAGATGAGTGTCCACTGATCATTCAGAAATATCCAAGATGCCCACAGAAATGGCAAATCAATAAGGGCAAGTAGAAAGGAAAAGCTATGATGTCTTTATTCATTTTTTTCCTCATAAGTTTATAAATTCTCAATTAAAAAATATTTATTTCCTTTTGTTGCCCTTGTTGTTTTATTATTGTTCTAGTTATTGTTGTTGTCGTTGTTGGATAAGACAGAGAAATGGAGAGAGGAGGGAAGATAGAGAGGGGAGATAGAAAGATAGACACCTGCAGACCTGCTTCACCTCTTGTGAAGCGACCTCCCTGCAGGTGGGGAGCCAGGGGCTTGAATCGTTATCCTCACATCGGTCCTTGCGCTTTGCGCCATGTGCGCTTAACCCGCTGCACTACCGTCCGACTCCTAGAAATTCTCAATTTTAACTATGATATCCATCATAATTTTTTTTATGCTTGTTCCTGAGTCTGGGACAGCACATATTTTTCCTATGACTTTCTACCACCTCTCTTTTCTCTGACATATGAAAGAAAATAGGATCTATCTCTTTTTCCAACTTGTTAATGTCCAAGTATAACTCATTGGGGGAATGGATAAAGAAATAACATGTAATTTTTGGAAGTCACTTACTTTACTGATTTGAGTCATGATTCCATTTTTCACATAGTGTATTTTTTTTTAAGTACCAAGATGGGTGACAACCAGAGTTCAGTGACCTAGTCCTCATCTACAGGAGTGAAACTTCATCAACAGTGTAGCAGTACTGCAGGTTTCTCCTTTCGTTTTTCTTTCTTTCTACCCTCCCACCCCCCAAGAAAACCCCCCAAAAAACAAAAATGGCTATCAGGAATGGTAGAGTCATGCAGTCACCCCAGTGAAACCATGCCAATAAAATGAAATAAAATAAAATGAAACAAAACATATCAAGATAGAAAGCTAAAGTAAGCAGTGAGTATATCTCTTGGACACTTCCACTACCAACACATCTAGGTTATCTGGAGTTTTGTGCTCTGGTTAATTTTTTTGTGTTAGGAGTGTGTCTTATCTATTGAGGTATAACAAATTGCTCTAAAATTAGGGGACCGAAATAGTAAGGATTTGTTCCATGAGCGTTTCTTTGGTTCAAAAACTAAGAAATCGAAGAGATGGTAGGAGAAGGGAATAAAAACGGAAACTGGAAAATATCTTAATTTGTTGACTTTCTCTCAGAGGCTGTGAGGGGAATGTCTGGGCTGGACTGCAGCAACCTCAAGGCTTGACTGTGGGAGCCTCTACTTCAAGCTTATTATTGTGGCTGTTGATAGACAAGTCACACGGTGACCTGGGTGTATTGCAGAGCCCTGTATTGTGCTGCACACCACTCCAAACTGGCAGCTTTTTTTGGCTCACTTTATAAATGAATTGAGGTAATAAGCCCACATCTACGCTGGCAGAATAGCCCAGCTCCCACCACATTGAAGGAAATTTCAGGGCTGTGATCTCTCTCCCTTATATCTTTATCTAAAAATAACAAAAGTACTTCCACATTAAATATATATTATCATCAAAATTTAAAGGGAAACCAGCTTCTCTTTAAAAAGTATTTTATTTATTTTATTTTAATAAGAAAGAGTAGATACAGAGAGCAGGATATTGAGAAAGAGACCAGAGCACTGCTCAGTTCTGGCTTATGGTGGTGCTGGGGATTAGACCTAGGACTTAAGAGCCTCAAGCATGAAAGGCTTTTGTATAACCATCATGCTGTCTTCCCAGTCCCAATCTTCTCTTTCTCATTGATAAGGAGGACTGGATGCAGCAGTTGGCTCTCTCTTGGGAAGGGCTATCTCAAAACCCATCACCAACATCCACTCTAGAACTTTTACTGTTGTAACAGATCCTTACACTTTTTATTCAGCAGACTGATGTGATTTTCTGTGGAGAAGAAAGGCAGTGTTTTTGAAGACTTGATAACTTATAACTAGTATACCTGCTGGATTATTGATAAACTTCTGAGATAGCATGATCAAAATGTTTTTCACACTTTTCCAACGAGTAGTTTCTGATGGTCTTTTCTTATAAGTATACAGAAAAAAAAAATCCAGATTAATAAGTAGAGGCGATATGTTTACTTGCACCTGCCATGAAACCACATTTTTAAGGAAAATAAAACCACATAGCTTTAAAGGAAGTCATCACTTGCTTGCATAAGAATACTACACTGCTATTCTATAAAAACTGTCTTTATGGAGAGGGCAGACAGGTCAATGACATGGAGATGTGTTAGGGATTAGAAGTACCATTCCTGCATCTATCAAGTCCTTGATTATATCCCTAGTTTTGCAATTTCTATTGATGTATTATTGTTTTTGGTTTACTATTTCCTAGATAGAGGCAGCTCTGATGGCACCTCTTGGTTTTTCTACAGTGTTAGGCCTTATTTCATTAGTCAGGGGATTGATTTAGCTATTCTTCCAGCTTTTGAATATGTCTGTTTCTATTATGTATTCCTCAAATGAAAGAAATAATCACAGATTGTGTTCAGACTTACTGGGTCCACCATGCCACAGACCTGAGACAAAACTCTATTGATCACCTGACCTCTGCTGGCTTCTTCTCATTCTGATGGATTACACTGACATTTAGATTTCCAGGAATTAGTGTCAGTTCAGTCAGTGTCTCATAAACCTCCAGAATATCTCATGGTTTTTCCTTCCTCCATGTGCAATTATTTTGGTGAATAGATTCAAATACATTTTGGGAAAACTGGGAAGAAGATTAACATGATGCATTTTTTCAAGAATGGCAAGATCTTTTCTCAAAATGTCTCTTCTGTATTGAAAAAGAACTGACAATCTGAGGATTGACTGAGGGGCCTGTGACACTGTTTTGGTGATTTGAATTAGATTACTTCTCACCATAGCTAGAGCTTTTTAACTGATACTGATCAAACAACAATACAGTAGGCTATTTTGATTCTAGGGTTTCAGTGATCAACTAGCGAATGCCAGAGATGTGGATTTTGAATGCAGCATTGACTTTGCTCAATCACGGTTGACTATTCACACACCACTTGTGGCACACCCCGTTAAGCACAGATGTTCACAGGGACCATTTTTCAAGCCCCTGGTCCCCACCTGTATGGGGGAAACTTCTGCAGTGAAGCACTTTGCAGTTCCTGCCCTTCTTTTCTGAGTCACACCTACTACTTCCTTATTATTATTATTTTTTTATTCTTCTCTATTCTCTCTTTGGATCCTGATGGACTTGGACTTCAGAGCCTTCTCTTCATCTTCCTCTAACACTTATCCCTCTGGGAGTATGGATCAAAATTCTTTTTGAGGTGTAGAAGGTGGGAGTTCTGGCTTCTGTAATTGCTTCTTTGCTGGATGTGGGTGTTGGCAGGTCAATTCATACCCCTAGACTGTTTCTGTCTTTCAGGTTTCAGGGCACATTGGTGAGGTCTTCTGCCCAGGGAGTTCAAGATGATATCACAGTAGCATCCACAACTTGGTGACTATGACTTAGTGAGTTTTTGGAGAGATCTTGATTGTATTTTGTTAAGTTTTCAGGTGATTTAAAAGAAATTTTATTTATTTATTTATTTCCCTGAAAGGGAAGTTTCTTGTTCACCATTACTACTTACTGAGTCTCACCAGGCTTTGATTTTGTCCATGCTATTTGGTGGTTCAGTCTTTACTCTCCATAAGGAAACTGCTTCCACTTTCTCTTCCCTCTGGAAACATTGACTTTATTTTCAGTATAAAGTTTTAGTAATTAGGAAGGTCGGTGTTTTTAAGTCAAACAAAGCAGGCAATTTTAGGAAGGTGAGATCTGGAAAGATAAAAAAGCTTTACCATAAAGGAACTTTTCTACTAGCCCAAGTAAGGTGTTTGACTGTGGACATTGTCTTTTAACTCATTTAGTGACACTAATGTCCCAGCTCATGCACATACTCTCTGTGTTCCTCGGGCATAGCCTTAGAGTAGGGTGACTTCCAATAGAAAAGGTTTCTGTCCTGCATTATTGAATATAATTAATAAGCCCCACCCACAGCACTGAATATTAGATGACATTTTATTCTTATGCCACCTCCCAACTCTGCATATAGAACATAGATAATTTGAGGAGTAGTGGGGGTCGTTGACACACTTGCTATGTTCAGTCTAATATGCATTATAAACCACACATAATTATATTGAAAAGTTGATAGCAAGAGATACAAAAGTTTCTGTGCAATAAAAAGTTGTAGGTCTAGATGACAGATAAATGAGAAAAACCTAGTGTCATAAACAACATCAGAAAAGACCTTAATTTCTCTCTTGCCTGTAGTTAAGTATTACCAGTCTCAATGGAAAACTATTACAGTTATCAGGGTTTTTCCTTCTTGGATTAGGTTTTAATAATTTAAGCCACATCTTTAATTTCTAGACTGTCTCCATGGTAACCAAGGGAGAAGTTTTGTGGCAACTGAGTGATTGAGCATTTGTCCCGGAGTCTCCAGATTTATGGAAAATTGCCAGCAGCTATTTAGTTTTTTCAGTAGTAATAAGCCAAAAGCATCTTACTAGAGCGGAAAACCCCCACAAATATTTAACCCAAAGAAGATTTATATCCTTACTTTTTTTTTTCTCCAGGGTTATCACTGGGCTCGGTGCCAGCACTACCAATCCATTGTTCCTGGCAGCCATTTATTATTATTTTTTATTGCCTTGGACAGAGAGGGGAGGGGAGACAGAGAGGAGAAGAGACAGAGAGACACCTGCAGACCTGCTTCACCTTATGATGTGACAACCCCAACCCCACAGGTGGGGAGCTGGGGTCTTGAACCTGGAACCTTGTGTGGGTCCTTATGCTTTATACTGTGAGCTACCACCTGGACCCCTAGATCCTTACATTTCAGTATTGTGGTCTTGTGGCACTACCAATTCCTTCACCAACAGATGCTTTCTATTCTGTGGTCGCAGTTGATTCAGTGTGAAAGTTAAATTTGGAGAAGAAAATGCTTAGGGCTGCTAATTGGGTTGTAGTCTTTGAGCCTGTTCTATCCTTCTTATCTCTGCCCTATGATTTTCTGTCTACTTCTTCCCAGAGATTAATTTTTTAAAAAATTGTCTTTATTTATTTATTGGATAGAGACAGCCAGGAATCAAGAGGGGAAAGGGTTATAGAGAGGGAAAGAGACAAAGAGACATCAGAAACACTGCTTCAACACTTGGAAAGCTTTGCCCTGCAGGTGGAGACCAGGAGCTTGAACCTGCGTCCCTGTGCTTTGTAACATGTGTGCTCAACCATGTGCACCATCACCTGGTCCCCAGAGATATATTGTGTTAATTGATCTGTCACTACACTTGAGCAAAGTTCTCATGTTCTTGATGACATACTTATGCATAATTAGGGTCTAGTGTGAAAGAGGAAGAAGGGGAGTTTAGTGTCTTGCTTTAGTTCCTTACTGCCTGCCATCTCCTGCTGTAGCTGCTTATTATATACATGGCTTCCAAATCCCGAGATAAGATGTCAGGCTACATTGAAAACTACATCCACTAAAATCTTCATTTGTAACATATACCCAAGGGAACGTAAGAGAGTGATGGGAAACAATTAGTTGACAATATCTTTTTCTGTATCTACTTCATTATTTATCCTTCTTCCCCCTTGCAGCTGTCAGAACAGATTTATGCATACATTCATTTTTTAAAAATACTTGGCAGGAGTTAGTAGAAACCCAATCTTTAGTTTTTCTTCCATACTTTCTTTACAGTGCCTCTGACTAGGTACAGGAGAACCCTTGAGGGGCTGGACAGTAGCACACATGATTGAGCACACGTGTTGCCATCTGCAAGGGCCTAGACTCAGGGCTCCAGTCCTTGCTTGGTAGGGGAGAAGCTTCACAAGTCATGAGGAAGTGCTTTTGCTGTCTCTCTTTCTCTCTCCCACTCTTATCTTCTTTCCCTTTTCAGTTTGTCTCTGTCCTATAAAATGTAAGAAAAATAAAAAATAAAATAAAATAAAATAACATTTTTTAAAAAAGGAACACCACATATTAAACAAACACCCAAAAAGAACCCTGGACTCCACAGTATTGATGGAACCCCAGAACGGAAGGTGTTCATTTCCAATTATGTGAAGACAGTTCACAAATACCTATTTGAACAGTGTCATGGGTATGAAATAAACAACTCCTGAGCTAAGTTAATAGGATAGAGGCTTTACTTCAGAGACTCAGAGGCTCCAGGCTTTACTATAACAGCTAGTAATATTTTCTTTCTTTTTTTTCTTTTTTTTAAGTATTTATTTATTCCTTTTAGTTGCCCTTATTGTTCTATTGTTGTAATTATTGTTGATGTCACTGTTGTTGGATAGGACAGAGAGAAATGGAGAGAGGAGGGGAAGACAGAGAGGGGGAGAGAAAGATGGACACCTGCAGACCTGCTTCACCACCTGTGAAGTGACTCCCCTGCAAGTGGGGACCTGGGGGCTCGAACCGGGATCCTTATGTCAGTCCTAGTGCTTTGCGCCACCTGCACTTAACCCACTGCGCTGCTACCTGACTTCCAGCTAGTAATATTTTCTTTCTTTCTTTCCTTTATTTTTCCCATTTTGTTGCCTTTGTTGTTGCCCTTGGTGTACTTTTTATTGTTATTGTTGTTATAGCTGTTGTTGTTGGATAGGACAGGGAAAAATCTAGAGAGGAGGGGAAGACAGAGAGGGGGAAAGAAAGACACCTGCAGACCTGCTTCACTGCTTGCAGTGGGGAGCTGGCGGCTCAAACTGGTATCCTTGCACCCATCCTTGCACTTTGCACCATGTGCACTTAACACACTGTGCTACTGCCCAGCCCCCCAATATTTTCTTTTATTTCCTTTTAATTAATTTATTTGTAAAATTGAAACACTGATAAGACCATAGGATAAGAAGGGTACATTTCCCACCAACAGAGTTCTGTATCCCATCCTGTCAGGCTGTGCCACGGAGAAGAGAGAGAGGTGATCCGGAGCGAAGAGGAAACACAAATCTTTATTTGTGCTGGCACCTCAGAGTTGGGTGAGAGAGAAGCAGGTTGGGCCACGTGGAGGTAGCAAAAATGGCCACCTCACGCAGTAACCTTTCCTGCGTCTAAACACCGAAGTGAAGCGCTGGCAAGAGAGTGAGGTACGGAAGAAGAAGGGCTTTTATGGGAGTAGCTCTCTCGAGAATGGGAAGGGGGAGGAGCAACCAGAGCACCGCAACCATTGCGGGGAATAGACAATGCCCTGAGGGCACAACATGGCAGAACAGGCGCTTCGAGAATGTCCCAACTCTCGTGGAAACTAGCAATAGTCTGAGGCGACAACATGGCAGATGTGACTGCGTCTGCACAATATCCCAGCACCATACCCTCCCTTGTTAGCTTTCCTATTCTTTAATCCCCTGGGCACATGGACTCAGGGTCATTATGTGGTGCAGAAGGTGGAAGGTCTGGCTTCTGTAATTTCTTCCCTGATGAACATGGGTGTTGGCTGGTCGATTCATACTCCCAGCCTGTGTCTCTCTTTCCCTAGTGGGGAAGGGTTCTGGGGAAGCAGAGCTCCAGGACACACTTGTGGGGTTGTCTTCCCAGAGAAGTGTGGTTGGCATCATGGTAGCATCTAGAATCTGGTGGCTGAAGAAAGAGTTAACATATAAAGCCATACAAACTGTTGATTAATCATCAACCTAAAGTCTGGAATATTGCAGATGAAGATTTGGGGTCTCCATTTTGGAAAGAAGATCTGGGGTCTCCATTTTGGAAATAGCTAGCAGGTCTATTTTAGGTATGTTCCAAAGGGCCCATGACTTTATTAGTTTCTGCCTGAGCTTGACATCTAATATGCAGGTGGACACAGGTTATCATCTGGGGATATGATGTGGCTGGAAAAAGTGATAGGAAGCTGGATCAGTGAAGAGAGTAGCTCCCAAATATGGGAGAAGCATATAAATACTGTAAACTGTAACCCCCATTGATTTGATCTGGGGCCCATATTCAGCATAGGAGCCTATGTTGTTAACTCTACATCCTTGTAGGTCCAAACTTGCATCTGCGGTCATCAGTAGGAACATTCTGAGTTACACCACTTTCAGGACCCATCTTCTTTAGGTGGTAGATAGAGTATGTTATCCATCCCCCTTCGGAGGATGGACCATTCTTTACCATTGTTGATCCACATTGAGGGCAAGGTCCTATGAGTAGCCCCCCAATATTTTCTATACTGTATCATCTCTAACTCCAGATTTCATTTTTCCATTGTTGTTCTTCTATAAGCTAGATTTTTCTTATTTACTTTGTTCCTTCTTAAACTTCCATTATTAATACCTTGGTAAATAGATAATGTGGGGTAGAGGGCAGGAATTAAGAGATAATGAATTCTACTTTCGGGTCATTAATCTTAGTTATCTTTGAGATATTCAAGTGAAGATGTGAAGTAGGAATTTGGACATTTACTTTTGTATTTTAGAGGAGAGAAAGGGGCTGTATTAAAAGTTTCAGTTTCAGTAGCATGCATTGGTACTTACATTCAACCACAAATTAATTATTGGGATTATCTAGAGTAGAGAATGGAGAAAAGAGAGGGTTGAGTTTAAGTTCTCTCAGTATTTAGAAGGTGATTGAGAAAGTGTGTCAGGTGAAATATAAAAAAAAGGAGAAAGGGGCTGGGCAGTAGCTCAGCGGGTTAAGAGCATATAGTGCAAAGCACAATGACTGATGCAAGGATCCTGGTTCGAGCCCTTGGCTCTCCACCTGCATGGGGGTTACTTTATAAGTGGTGAAGCAGGTCTGCAGGTGTCAGTTTTTCTCTTCCCATCTTTGTCTTCCCCTCCTCTCTCAATTTCTCTCTATCCTATGCAACAACACAGTAGCAACAACAATAACAGCAGCAACAACAATGGGGAAAAATGGCCTCCAGGAGAAGTGGATTCATAGTGCGGGCACTGAGCCTCAGTAATAACTTTGAAGGTGAAAAAAAAAAGCAGGAGAACATGAAGTTGAAGAAACCTACATAAGTTGTTCAAGAATGAAAGAGTGACTACCAAATTGGATGCTATTAACTCCTCTTGGGCTAACCACTAACAGTTATCAGTGACTTTCACAAACAATGCTTGGGAGTTAGATCAGATTGGGTTGAGAAGAGAAGTAAAGGAGAAGAAGTGGAGGGTCTCTGATGTAATTTTTTTTTTTTGTCTCCAGGGTTATTGCTGAGTCTTGGCATCTGCACTACAAATCCACTGCTCCTGGTGGCCGTATTTTTTTTTTCTTTTCATTTTTATTGGCTAGGACAGAGAAAAATTGAGAGGGGAGGAGGTGAGGGAGATAGAGAGGAAAACCTGCAGACCTGCTTCATTGCTTGTGAAGCAACCTCCCAGCAGGTGGGGAGCCAGGGGCTCAAACCAGGATCATTGTGCTGGTCCTTGTACTTCATATTCATACTATGTGTGCTTAATCCAGTGCGCTACTGCCCAGCCCCCTAAGTGATACTTTCAGGAAAAAATTTTGAAGGATGAAAAGCACAAGAACCTAAAATATGAAACAATATTAGAAACAGTAAGATATAAAACCACTCACATCATAATTCCAACTAACTGTTCAACATGAATCTGATACAGTATAGCTTATCCTCACCCCACAAATCCTTCTCTGATCCAATCTAAATTTATCTCTGCCTCTTAAATTCTCTGACAGAATGTACAATTTTGGACCAGCAAGATAATTCACTTGGGCAGTGTGTTTATTATGTCACAGGCATGACCCAGGTTTAAGCCTGGTGCCCACTGAACTGAGGAAAGTTTTGCTGCTGTGGTGTCTTTATTTCTATCTCTATATCTCTTTATATTTGGAAGAAAATGTTAGTCTGGACAGATAAAGCCCTGGTGATAAATTTAAAAAAAGTACTGCTTTGAGGATTTCCTACATATCTATCTTTATCTACCCATCTACCTATTTATCTTTCTATTTATCTCACATAGCTTGGTATGATGGAAGTACCTGTATTTGGAATTGGGGAATCACTACTTTTCACTGATTCCTCAGGCACATCTCTTTTACTCCTATCACCTCGCTATCTATGTCCAGGCATTCTTTGACACCTGAAATTCCTCCATTACTCTCATACTTTATTGACCTTTGTGGGTGTTCTTCCCATGTCAGGTATGGGTATTTCCTCTTCTTTTTCTCTAGGCACTGCTGATTCCCCCTCATCAACTCATGTTCTATATTGTGTTTTCTTGACCTTGACAGTTTGCTGCTTCTCTAGCATGCTCATTCAGAACGGCAAGCATCCTTTAACAACAGCACTTGTTACTGAAGGGTGACTGGCCTGATTAGTATTAGTCTCCAACAGAACTTAAGCTTCTTGGCAATAGAGTCTGTGTTCTATCTATCTTGCCCTGTGTCAATCACATGATAAACACTCAAGAAAGTAAGTGTTCAGTGAATTAATGGGGCATGGGACCAGGCAACTGATTGGCTGTTTTTTTCATGAGTGAACTATTAATGTGTTTACCAATTGCCAAACAATATCCTTTTGCTCATGGTTATGCTCATATATACCCTATATCCAACCATATATTTTACCATTATGCTAATAGGTGAAAAGTGTACATTCCACTGCTATAAAAGTTAGTAGCACATATTCCAATAATAGGCAATGTGATTTAAGAAACCTTTAGAAATAGAGAATAGAGAAGTAGCGGAAATTGAGTAGAACAGATATAATCTACTGATTAAATTGCTCATAAAAAAAAAGCCTTTGGCTTTAAAGAAACCAAGGGGCAACATGCAGTGCTTTTCTGAAGGTGAGAAAGCTAATTCTTATCAAGTAAAGAAGATTAATACATAATACCATGCCAGGAGTAGTTATCTTAAGTTGATGATGATAAAATATCTTTCAGGTCTAGTTCTTATTGAAACAGAGCTGTTGTTTTAATTTCCCCTTGAAATAGAGTGGGGGAGTAGGGAGCATATTATACCACATTTTCAGGTTAATTTAATTTAACAAGTATTCCACTATTCAGCAAGGCTATTTGTGAATTACCTATAGATGATATGAAAAGGCAAACTTATAATTTAAAGTCTTAAGTAGCATATTATTTGTTTTTAAAAATTAAATCCTCTCCTTGCAAACTCTGTGAGTGTAATGCACTCCTTGAGAATTGTTAGGACCACTCAGCTGCCCACAATGCTTGCTGAGAAATGTCCTTTCACTTCAGAGGATCAAAGAGGTGACAGCATGTTGAATGGAAGATAAGGGACTGTCAGTCTTCTAGACCATTTGGACTACAATCACTTATGTCCTTCATGGGACATAGTGATAAATTTACAAATTAACCCCCAGTCCCCACCTGCAGAAGAGAAGGTTCACAAGTGGTAAAACAATGTTGTGGGTGTCTCAGTTTTTTTCTCCTTCTCTATCTTACTCTTCCCTCTCAATTTCTCTCTGTCTCATCAAATGAAAAATAAAATAAATTTATATAAAAATCAATAGGAGGTTCATAATTTTATGGTAATTTCACATGTCCCCTCATACTAAACACAAGAGTTTTCATATAGAATGCCAGGAATTTTATTAATCCACTGAACAAATTGCTAAAATGTAGGTTCAAGTCAGGGAGGTGTTATAGCAGGTAGAATTTAAGGCTTGCCATCACCTGGGGCCCTAGTCAGGGAGTCCTGGGATTCCTACACAGACATGATGGGCCTAGACCTCTAACAGATCTCTCTCACCACTGTCACTGGTTATCTCCATCAGGAACAACATAATGGAACCCTTTGGGGGGCCCCTATAGGACCTTGCCCTCAATGTGGATCAACAGTGTTAGAGAATGTTCCAGCCTCCAAAGGGGGATGGATAACATACTCTATCTACCACCTAAAGAAGATGGGTCCTGAAAGTGTGCAACTCAGAATTTTCCTATTGAAGACCACAGAATGCAAGTTTGGACCTACAAGGATGTAGAGGTAACATAGGCTCCTATGCTGAATATGGGCCCCAGTTCAAATCAATGGGGTTTACAGTTTACAGTATTTATATGCTTCTCCCATATTTGGGAGCTACTCTCTTCACTGATCCAGCTTCCTATCAGTTTTTCCAGCCATGACAGCATCTCCCCAGATGATAACCTGTGTCCACCTGCATATTAGATGTCAGGCTCAGATAGAAACTAATAAAGTCACGGGCCCTTTGGAACATACCTAAAATAGACCTGCTAGCTATTTCCAAAACGGAGCCCCCAAATCTTCATCTGCAATATTCCAGCCTTTAGGTTCATGATTAGTCAACAATTTGTTTGGCTTTATATGTAACTCTTTTTCAGCCACCAGGTTCCAGATGCTGCCATGCTGCCAACTGGACTTCCCTGGACATACATCCCCACCAATATGTCCTGGAACTCCACTTTCTTAGAGCCCTTCCCCACTAGGGAAAGAGAGAGACAGGCTGGGAGTATGGATCAACCTGTCAACACCCATGTTCAGTGGGGAAGAAATTACAAAAGCTAGACCTTCCACCTTCTGCACCCCACAATGATCCTGTGTCCATACTCCCAGAGGGATAAAGAATAGGAAGGCTATCAGAGGAGGGGATTGAATACAGAGTTCTGGTGGTGGGAATTGTTTGGAAATGTATCCCTCTTATCCTATAGTTCTGTCAATATTTCTATTTTATATATAAAAATTAAAAAAAAAAGAATGTAGGGCTTGTAGACTCTGTCCCCAGTAATACATAAACCAAAGGAGGCCCCAGGTTCTCAGGCCCCAGGTTCTGTCCCCAGTAATGCTTAAAATCAAAGTTCCCTCCCCCCATGAAATTAACTCACAAGTAGGTACACAATTATCAGAGATTGATAGGAGCCAGGGTTTGTGAGAAAACAGAATCTGAAATCCCAAGCAATTAGTATGCTCATTAGAGTTTGTAAAGCACAGGTCTTGATTATCCACTTTAAGATTTTAGTTCAGCCGTTCTATTTCTCTTGGCCTCCTTTTCCAGTGGGTCTGCTGGGTGGAAACCTGGCAGTCATAATGTTTGAAATGCTGACCTTAAAGAAAGCCCGGCCTAAGTGTGGAGGTGGTGAAATGGATGTGTCTATCCAGATTAACCTACACTGGGCTACACTGAGGGCTACACTGAGAGCCACTGATCCTTCATGCTATAAGATGTACACATGCACAATGGCTCTGTTATTTGATGAAATGCTGTGTCATGTTCATTAATCCTTTCTTAAATAAAAAATTTAAAAAAATGCTGTGTCAGTGAAAGTTTTTTCCTATGGAATGTCATACATAGTGTGTTTGCAGAGGACATTTACTTTTAGTGCTGACTACCAGAAAATGGAAGTTGCATGCATGCTTATGAGAGGGGGTTGCTGAGAAGGAGAGGGAATATGCTCAGGACAGAACAGAAACAATGATATGAGAGTAGTAGGACCTAGAAAGAACCTAGACGAGGGGACCAGAGACACACAACTTCGCCCCTTACAGACTTAATAGGGGACATCCAGGGCTGTCACTTTGATGGTATATAAAGTTTGAGCAGGAGAAGTGTCAGATGAAATCCAAGGGAGATATGTTCACAATGAATACCCAAGGATTGGTGAGATGGCACACTTGGTGGGGTGCCTGCTTTGACTTTTGTGAAGGCCAGGTTGGAGCTCCTTTTTTTTTTAAAAAAAAATATATATGTATATTTACTTATTTCCCCTTTTGCTGCCCTTGTTGGTTTTTATTGTTGTTGTAGTTATTGTTGTTGTTGTTATTGATGTCCTTGTTGGATAGGACAGAGAGAAATGGAGAGAGGAGGGGAAGACAGAGAGGGAGAGAGAAAGAGAGATACCTGCAGACCTGCTTCACCTCTTGTGAAGTGACTCCCCTGCAGGTGGGGAGCAGGAGACTCGAACCAGGATCCTTACGCTGGTCCTTGGCTTCGTGCCACGTGTGCTTAACCCACTGCGCTACTGCCTGACTCCCTAGGTTGGAGCTCCTGGCAAGACATGTGAGTATAATAGCACTAGGGGAAGCTTCTATGCTGTGGCACTTATGTCTACCTGTCTGTCCATTCATCATTTGTCTTTCTGAAAATGTTGCCCTGGAACAGTGAAGCTATGCATGCAGGGACACACACACACACACACACACACACACACACACACACACACAAACACACACACACACACACACACGTACACCAGCAACATCTCCAGATAGCAACAAACACACTAACAAAAACACAGAAAAAAACCCCAAACCTAACAAAGAAAACTGAGAAAAATCCTCTACATGGAGTTTTTTCCATAAAGGCTGATGAGAAAGATAGAGCGGCTCACCAGGAATGCCTGATTGATGCACTCATGAGATGGACAAAGCACTAGAGCCTAGTTTACCTAGTAAATTTTGTCTGTGTGATGATGGGAAAGAAAATGGGGTAGCCATAATCTTTGTACCTTTCTCTCTTAGGGCCATATTTGTGATGACAGAATTTATTCAGTAATTAATTAATTAACAGAGAACTGTGCAGCTCTGGCTTATAATGGTGCTGGGGATTAAACCTGGACCCTCAGAGTCTCAGGCACTGAAGTCTTCCTGTGTAATCACTATGCTATCAGCCCAGAATTATTTTTAATTTTTTTATTAGTGATTTAATACTGATTTACAAAATTATAAGATAACAGTGATATAATTCCACACCTTTCCCACCACCAGAGTTCTGTGTTCCCATTCCCTCCATTGGAAACTTCCGTAGTTCCCCTGAAGATCACAGATATGGATTGACTATTATTTCTGTATCACTCTCTCTCTCTCTCTCCAGGATCATAGAAAAATGGATATATATATATATATATATATATATATATCCATTTTTCTATGATCCTGCTTTCCTTCCTTACTTTTTAAAAATTTGTATATGAGTCTACTTTTATTAATGTTTAGATAATAGTTTTCTAATTTATCAGCTTTCATAGTTAGATTCTTTTTTCCTCTTCTCTCTCCAGGTCCTAATGAAATTGGAGTTAAGAGACTTCTGGCCATCTTCCCCTAATATTTATCTCCCTCTGGGAGTTTGGACCAAAATTTTTTATGGGTGCAAAAGGTGGAAGGTCTGGATTCTGTAATTGCTTCCCCACCGGACATGGGCATTGATAGGTTGATCCATACCCCAGTTGTCTCAATCTTTCTCTAGTTGGGTAGGGCTCTGGAGAGGTGGGGATCTGAGATACATTGGTGAGGTTGTCTGCCCAGGAACTGAGTGAAATCATAGTAGCATCTGCAACTTGGTGACTGAAATGCAGTAAGATATAAAGCCGGACAAACTGTTTAATTAACAGAAACCATAAAGTAGGAATGGAACATATGGGAATTGGGGTTTTAGTGTGAATAGAAGCTGGGAAGTCTATTTTATGTATGTTCCTAGGGGCCAATAACTGGTGATATTGTTTTTAAATTTTTATTTATAAAAAGGAAACACTGACAGAAACCATAGGATAAGAGAGGTACAACTCCACACAATTCCCACCACCAGAATTCTGTATCTAACCCCCTCCCCTGATAGGTTTCCTATTTTTTAACCCTCTGGGAGTATGGACTCAGGGTCATTATGGAGTGCAGAAGGTGGAAGGTCTGGCTTCTGTAATTGCTTTCCTGCTGAACATGGGCATTGGCAGGTCGATCCATACTCCCAGCCTGTCTCTCTTTTTCCCTAGTGGGGTGGGGCTCTGGGGAAGTGGAGCTCCAGGACACATTGGTGGGGTCATCTGTCTAGGGAATTCCGGTTGGCATCATGGTAGCATCTGGAACCTGGTGGCTGAAAGAAGAGTTAACATATTAAGCCAAACAATTTGTTAACTAATCATGAACCTAAAGGCTGGAATATTACAGATGAAGATTTGGGATCTCCATTTTGGAAATAGCTAGCAGGTCTATTTTAGGTATATTTCAAAGGGCCCATGACTATATTAGTTTTTTCCTGAGCCTAACCTCTGATATGCAGGTAGACCTAAGTTATTGTCTGGGAGATGCTGTCATGGCTGGAAAAAGGACCAGAAAGCTGTATCAGGGAAGAGAGTGGCTCCCAAATATGGGAAAGGTGTATAAATATTGTTGACTGTAAACCCCATCAATCTGATATGATCTGGGGCCTATTTTCAGCTTAGGAGCCTATGTTACCTCTGCATCCCTGTAGATCTGAGCTCGCATTCTATGGTCATGCATAAGAACATTCCAAGCTTCCCCAATTTCAGGACCCATCTTCCTCAGATGGTAGATGGAGTATGTCGTCCATTCTCCCTTTGGAGGATGGAATATTCTCTACCATTGTTGATCCATGTTGATGGCAATGTCCTATGGAGTCCCACAGAGGGATCCATTGTGTTGTTCCTGATGGAGATGGCCAGTGACAATGGAGAGAGGGATTTATTTGAGGGATAGGCACATCTTGTCTCTATGGGAATCTCAGGACTCTGCGATTAGGGCCTCAGCTGATAGGGTGGCCTGATAGTGACTAGAGTCATCATTAAAGTATGCCAGTCTTTTGCCTTTATTCAGCTTTTGTAGACATTTCTTTGATAAGGTTAGCTTTGGAGTGACTGAGAGAACTGTAATAGTAGGTAGATGAGGAGGTTATCTACTTCTAAGTAGACACTATTTCATTATGAACTCTATGGTGTCTTCTTAGGTCTTCCTACTTGCTTGCTTCATTTATTGACTCACTACAGACTGCTGTGCAGTTTTGCTTTCAGGTATATATTTTGCCCTAATTTATAGATACATGTGCACATATACCCTATCTCATGGGAACTGTTCTATATCTAGGTTTGGGACTTGTTAGGAAGTGAACCGCCTTAATTCAAATTAGAGAATCCTATGAGAAAGGAAAGGTCTCACCCGAGTAATGAGGCTGTTGACGTTCCATGCCTGACAGAGTCTAAAGTGAAGCTTGCTGAGGTAGTACTCATTGCATTGATTAGGTTGAGATTAGCAGATGCAATATCATTTGGTATGAATTGAGAGAAGCATATAGGAAAGTGAGCCCCACCCTAGAGGTTCCAGGACTGGGGGAGATAGAGGCTCTATAGAGGAAGCAGGAGGATCCTGTTGCCTTAGGGTTAAGGAGACAATAGATAGTTATTGCAATAATTACATTATTTGGCAATTGGGTTAACTTTGAAATATCCCATTGTTAGGATTTGCTGTATCATACACAACATCACTGTAATTTATGTCCTTTGACATTATTTGTATATGCTGTGTCTTAGGTTGATGCCACTGTTTGTTTCTTTTCTTTATTGTCTAAGCTTTTTATAGAGGCAACATTTAAAAAGACTTGGCATATGGTCTGTGCATTAAAAAGTTTGAGACATTCAATCAATTTTCCCCCTCTCATATTAATTAGTGATTTATATGACTACAAGTTAATAGGAGTGTACATAAACACCATTCCCACCACCAAATGAATGTGTCCCATCTCATCCCATTCTCCCCCCTAACCCAGTGAAACCAAACATCCACCTCACCCTCACTCTCAACCCAGAGATTTTTACTTTGGTGCCCTACTCCACACTTAGTCAAATTCATCTTTTTATTTCCCTTTCTGTTCTTCTTTCTCAACTTCTATTTATGAGTGGGATCATCCCATACTCGTCTTTGTCTTTCTGACTTAACTCACTTAACCTAATTCCTTCTAGCTTCATCCAAGATGGGGCGGAGAAGGTGGGTTCATTGTTCTTAATAGCTGCATAATATTCCATTGTGTTTATATACCACAGCATTCTCAGCCATTCACCTCTGCTGTTGGGCACCTGGGTTTCTCCGGGTTTTAGCTATTATGAATTGTGCTGCTATGAAGATAGGTGTACACATATCTTTTTGGTTGGGTGTTATGGAGTCCTTGGGGTGTATAACTAGGAGAGGAATTACTGGGTCATACATATGGAAGGTCCGTGTCTAGCCTTGTGAGAGTTCTCCAGACTGCTCTCCACAGAGGCTGGACCAATTTACAGTCCCACCAGCAGTGCTGAAGGGCTCCTCTGTCCCCACAGCCTCTCCAACATTTGTTACTGCTGTCCTTTCTGATGTATGCCATTCTCACAGGGTTGAGGTGGTATCTCAATGTTGTCTTTACTTGCATTTCTCTGAAAATCAGTGACCTGCCGCGATTTTTCATGTGTTTGTTAGCTTTTTGGATCTCTTCTGTAGTGAATGTTCTGTTAATATTTTCTGCTAATTTTTGGATGGGGTCATTTGCTTTTTTGGTGCTAAGTTTGCTGAGCTCTTTGTATATTTTGGTGATTAGTCTCTTGTCTGATGTATGGCATGTGAAGATCTTCTCCCATTCTGTGAGGGGTCTGTTTGTTTGGGTGATGGTTTCTTTGGCCGTGCAGAAGCTTTTCAATTTGATGTAGTCCCATTAGTTTGTTTTTGTTTTAGTCTTCCTTGCAATTGTGTTTTTTTCATCAAAGTTGTCCTTGAGGTTTAGGTAGGAAAGTGTTCCACCAATATTTTCCTCTACATATTTGATAGTTTCTGGTCTACCATCCAGGTCCTTGATCTACTTGGAGTTGATTTTTATTTCTGCTGAGATCCACTTTCATTCTTCTGCATATTTCAATATAGTTTTCCCAGCACCATCTATTGAAGAGAGCTTCCTTTCTCCATTTAATACTTTGGGCCCCCTTACCAATGATTAGATGTCCATAGGTATTGGGGTTTAGTTCTGGGCTTTCAATTCTGTTCTAATGGTCTGTGTGCCTATGTTTTGTTCCAGTACCAGGCTGCTTTGATGTAGATGGCCTTATAATATAGTTTGAGATCTGGGAGTGTGATGCCTCTATTTATGTTTCTTTTCCTCAACATTGTTTAGGTGATTTCAGGTGTTTTCTGGTTCTAGATAAATGACTGTAGTTTTTGTTCTACCCTCTTAAAAAAGCTTGGTGAAACTTTGATGGATATCACATTAAATTTGTATATGGCCCTGGGGAGAATATTTATTTTGATGATATTAATTCTTCCAATCCATGAACATGCGCTATTTTTCCACTTATTAGTATTAGTATTATGAGTATCATTTTCTATTTTCTTGACTCAAGAAGTTTTCAGTATATAATTTTCAGTATATAGTTTTCAGTATATAATTCTTTCACTTCTTTGGACAGGTTTATTCCTAAGTATTTTATTGATTTTGTTGCAGCCATGAATTAGAGTGATTTGTGGGTATCCTCTTCTTCAGATTTAGTGTTTTCATAAAGAAATGCCACTAATTTTTGTACATTGATTTTGTAGCCTGACACCTTGCTATATTGCCTATTAACTTCCAGTAGCTTTCTGCTGGATTCTTTAGGTTTTTCTATGTCTACTATCATATCATCTGCAAATAGTGAGAGCTTGACTTCTTCCTTTCCAATCTGTATTCCTTTGATTTCTTTCTCTTGCCTGATTGCTATGGCAAGAACTTCCAATACTATATTGAAGAGTAATGATGATAATGGTGGTTGTCTAGTCCCTGATCTGAGGGGGAATGCTTTCAGCTTCTGCCTGTTGAGTATGATGTTGGCTGTAGGTTTTCTGTATATGGATCCCACTATCTTGAGGAATTTCCCATCTATTCCCATTTTTTGTAGTGTTTTAGCATGAATGGGTGAGCATGAATGATTCTAGGCTTAGTTGATCTAAGTGTGAGACTGGGGTGTTAAAGTCTCCCACTATTATTGTATTGCTATTGATGTATTTTTATATTTCTTTCAGTAGGTTTTTGATGTATTTAGATGGTCCCTCATTGGGTGCATAGATGCTAATAATTGTTCAGTCTTCTTGGTTGATTGATCCTCTAATCATTATGTAATGGCCTTGCCTATCTTTTATTACTTTATTTAATTTAAAGTCTATTGTTTCAGAGATAAGAATGGCTATAACTCCCATTTTTACATTGGCCTGTATGATAGTTTTCCATCCTTTCACTTTAAGTCTGTGTTTGTTTTGTTGCGTCAGGTGGAATTCTTGCAAGCAGCATATGGTTGAGTTGTGTTTTCTGATCCTCACTCCCTCTCTGTGCCTTTTAATAGGTGAGTTTAAGCCATTGACATTTATTGATATTATAAATTTAAAGTATTAAAGTTCTATTATTCAACAGTTTTTTAATTTGTTCTGATATATGGCAAGTATTATGGTGATGTTCTTGTTTATAGGAGGTCTTTTAGAACCTCTTTCAGGGCAGGCTTGGTGATTGTTGCTTCCTTTAACTGTTTCCTGTCTGAGAAAGTTTTGATCCCTTCATCTAGTTTGAATGAAAGTCTAGCAGGATATATTATCCTTGGTTGAAACCCTTTTTCATTCAGGGCTCTATAGATATCTTGCCATTATCTTCTGGCTTTTACAGTTTGAGTAGAGAAGTCTGCTCATAGTCTTATGGGCTTTTCCCTGTATGTGACTTTTTGTTTTTCTCTTGTAGCCTTTAGGATCCTTTCTTTATCCTTGCTTCTTTTCATTGTAACTATGATGTGTCTTGGTGTCTTCAGGTCTGGGTTGATTTCGTTTGGGAATCTCTGGGCCTCTAAATTCTTAATGTCCTTTCTGTTTTTTTAGGTCTGAGAAATTTTCTTCTATTATTTCCTCTAAGATGTTTATTTCTCCTTCCGCTCTTTCTTCCTCTGGCAGGCCAGTTATATGAATGTTACTTCTTTTGAGATCATCCCTAATGTCTCTGTCATTGTTTTCAGTGTCTCTCAATATCTTTTTGAACTCTTTTACCTCTTTCTTAGTTTTCTCTAGCTCATCTTCTGTCTGCCTGATTCATTTTTCTGCTTCTGTTAATCTGCTTTCCCTTTCCTCAGCTTCTTTCTTTTCTTTTCTTTCTTTTTTTTTACAGTATTAGCTTGTTCTGCTAATTGGCCTTTCAGCTCAGCTATTTCAGCTTTCAGTTCTATAATTACCTTGAGGTAGCTAGTATTTTCATTGAGGGTCTCATCTGTTGTTTCTCTAATTCTGATAGCCCTTTCCTCCATAGTTGTCTTCATTTCTGTGATTATTAGGTTTACTATTGCTTGCATACTGTACTTTTTTATTTACAAAAAGGAAAGTATGTTTGCACAGTTTTCTTATCTATGGTTACTTCTGACTGATTTGTTATTTTTCCCTGCTCCTGTCCTGATTCGTTGTGGTAGCAGTTTTATTTGCTCTTTATTTCACCATTTTTTTATTGATATGGTTTGTATTCTTCTGTTCTGTTGTTCTTCAGTTGTTGTGTTTTGAGTATAAGCCACACTAAAGTATTTTTATAAATGCAGTCATAAACCTCAGAAAGTACAACAATATTAACTGAAGCAAAGATTGATGCAGTTCAACCAATACCAGCTAGCAAAACAACACCTCCACTTCAAGAAAAAAACAAAAAAGTAACAAACAAACAAAACCAAAAGAAAAGGAAAAAGAAGAGAAGGGGGGAGGACAAAGCAATAATAGACAGTTATGCAAATCTACTTTTCACTATAAATTCTATAGATAGCAAGAGTAGAAGGGAAAACAGAAAAGAGAGACAGAGAGAGTCCACTTCGAGTCAGATTTCTTCCAAAAAATAATTCCCAAACGAGTGTCAGTGAATTCACAGAGCAAAACAAGGTAGAAGAAGGGGGGGAAAAAGAGAAGTGAAAGGAAAGATATTTTTTTAAATTAGCTAGGAGGAGAGAATAATGAGGCTGGCGGGAAGAAGGGGAGAGAAACAAATTTCTCTCACAATGGATAGCACACCCAGTCACCTGTCAATGGAATAATCAACAACAGTTAATTTTGTTCAACCTGAGGAGGAGGGAAAAGAGACAGGCATATATAATAAAAGTAATAATAAAATCAAATAGAGTAAAAAACCCTAAAAGTCACTCTGCATCTTGTAGTGCTCCAGATTGGCTGCACATAGCCTGGTCCCCTTACTAAACAAAACATAGCAAAGACAACCAATTATAAGAAGTATCAAAAAAAGAAAACAACAACAACAACAACAACAACAAAAGTCTAGCTAGTCTTTCCCAGGCAGGGCTGAGCCCCTGATTGGTCAGGTATTCTGTCACTCAAATAGAGTGCCAGCCCCCTTCAAAAAGAAAAAGAAAAAAAGGGGGGGGGTTGGAATGACACCTCACCCCTGCTGGGCTAGGACTCTTGATACAGAATGTAGTTCCATGGGAAGCCTGCAAGGAGCAGCTGGCCAGTCTGTGGGGGCTGGTTTTGGGGTGAGTGGGGCAGGGTGAATTCAGAGATAGTCAAGCCAAGGATTTTCCTTTCCTTTGTCCTTCTGACCTCCATTTGCCAGCCCAAGAGTGGGTTATAGGACTCTTTTTTGTTGTCATCCCGACTACCCCTTGCTGTCCCTTACCACCGATGCTCAGAAATCCTTTCCTCTTCAGAGAGTCCCAGGTTTAAAGCTGCTTTTTTTGCAGAGCTCACACTGGGTGTTGTCTAGGAGTCTCTATCTTGGCTCCACCCCAGTGCCTTTTTTTAGGTCTTTCTACTTGCTTGCTGTAGTTATTGAGTCACTATAGATTATTTCACACTTTTATTGTAAGATATATATTTTCCCTTAACTTATGGATGTACTTGCACATGTGCCCTATCTCATGGGCCCTGGTTTATATCTGGGTTCTGTAACTTTGCTAGGAAGTGAACCACCTGAAATGGAACTATGGAATCCTATGAGTTAGGAAAGGTCTCACCTGAGTACTGTAGCTGGAGGGTTGACGTCCCATGCCTGGCATCTCTGGACACAGTCTGAAGTAGAACATGTAGAGGTGTCACTGGTTGCATTGATCTTGACTGAGATCAAGAGAAGCATGAAGGAAAACGAGCAGAGCCCCAGAGGTTCCAGGACTGGGAGAAATACGGGTTTGTAGAGAATGAGGAAGGTTCCTTGCTGTCTTAGGTTTAAGAAGACAATAGATAATTATGATTATAACCAAGTTATTTGGGAACTTGATTTACTTTGAAAATCCCATGGTTAAGATTTACTGTATTATACAAAGTCTCATCATAATTTGTGTCATTTAATGCTATTTACAAATAACTATCTTATATACTGACAAGACCAGTTATTTCTGGTCTATTTGATCTAAGAGTATAAGCGATTTAATATTTTTTAAAAACAATTTTATTTTTAAATTTTTCCCCCTTTTTGTTGCCCTTGTTGTTTATTGTTGTTGTTGTCATTGTTGGATAGGACAGAGAGAAATGGAGAGAGGAGGGGAAGATAGAGAGGGGGAGAGAAAGATAGACATCTGCAGACCTGCTTCACCAGCTGTGAAGCAACCCCTGCAGGTGAGGAGCCAGGGGCTTGAACCAGGATCCTGATGCCGGTCCTTGTGCTTTACGTCACGTGCACTTAACTCGCTGCGCCACCACCTGGCTCCCCAGTGATTTATAATTAGAAATGCGTTAACAATTTAAGCCCAATGTTAAAATTCAACCAGTTTACTCATTTGAAACCTTGAGTGCTTAGATTGAAGGGATATATATACACAAAACTGAAGTCTATGCATTAAAAAGCTCCACACATTCAATCTATTTTTCTCTCTCATATTCATTAAATAGTGGTTTATAAGACTATAGGTTAATAGGAGAATATATTGACACCATTCCTAACATAAAGGTCTGAGTCCTCCATCCTCCTACAATGGAGCTGAAAATCTACCCCTCCCATCCCCATCTCTCGACCCCTGAGTTTTTTACTTTGGTGAAATACTCCAAATTCAGTCAAATTCTGCTTTTTATTTCCCTTTTTGCTTTTCTTTCTCTACTTCTGTTTATGGGTGGGATCATCCCATACTCATCTTTCTCTTTCTGGCTTATCCCACTTAACATAATTCCTTCTAGCTCCATCCAAGATGAGTCAGAGAAGGTGGATTCATTATTCTTAATAGCTGACTAATATTCCATTGTGTATATATACCACAAAGTACTAAGCCACTCATCTGTTGTTGGGTACCTGGGTTATTTATTTCCAGGTTTTGGCTATTATGAATTGTGCTGCTAACATAGGTATACACATATTCTTTTGGATGGGTGTGTTTGACTCCTTAGGATCCCTAGGAGAGGAATTATTGGGTCAAATGGAAGGTCCATTTCTATTCCAGACTGCTCTCCACAGGGGTTGGACCAATCTACATTCCCATGAGCAGTGCAGGAAGGCTCCTTTGACCCCACAACCTCTCCAATATTTGTTGCTGCTGTCATTTCTGATGTATGAAATTTGCACAGGGGTGAGGTAGTTTATCATTTTTTTTTAATTTTCATTTCTTTTACAATCAGTGACTTGGGAGCAATTCTTCTTATCTCTGTTGGCCTTTTGTATCTATTCTGTAGTGAATATTCTCTTCATATCCTCTGCCCACTTTTGAATTGGATCATTTGCTTTTTTGTTGCGAGTTTGGTGAACTCTATATATTTTGGTTATTAGTCTCTTGTCTGATGTATGGCATGGTAAGATCTTCTTCCATTCTGTGAGGAGTCTCTTTGTTTGGGTGACAGTTCCCTTTGCGGTGTAGAAGCTTTTCAATTTGATGTAGTCCCATTGGTTTATTATTATTATTTTTTTAATTGTCCTTGCAATTGAGTCTGTATCATCAAAGATGCCCTTGAGAATCAGATGGGAAAGAGTTCCACCAATATTTTCCTCTAAGTATTTGATAGTTTTTAATCTAACATCCAGGTCTTTGATCCATTTGGAATTGACTTTTGTTTCTAATGAAATATAGTGGTTCAGTTTTATCCTTCTGCATGTTTCAACCCCATTTTCCAGCACCATTGATTGAAGAAACCCTCCTTCTTCCATTTAATACTTTGGTCCCTCTTATAAAAAGTTAGATGTCGGGAGTTGGGTGGTCCCACAGTGGGTTAAGCGCAGCTGGCACAAAATACAAGGAGTGGCGTAAGGATCCTGGTTCGAGCCCCCAGCTTCTCACCTGCAGGGGAGTCACTTCACAAGTGGTAAAGCAGGTCTTCAGGTGTCTATCTTTCTCTTCCTTCTCTGTCTTCCCCTTCTCTCTCCATTTCACTCTGTTCTCCCCAACAATGATGACATCAATAACAACAACAATAACTACAACAATAAAAACAAGGGCAACAAAAGGGAATAAATAAATATTTTTTAAAAATTTAGATGTCCAGGGGTCGAGTGGTTGTACAGTGGGTTAAGTGCACATGGCATGAAGTGCAAGGACCAGCGTAAGGATCCTGGTTCAAGCCCTGGCTCCCCATCTGCGGGGGGTCACTTCACAAGCAGTGAAGCAGGTCTACAGGTGTCTGTCTTTCTCTCCATCTTTCTGTTTTCCCCTCCTCTCTCTGTCCTAGCCAATGACAATGACAGCAATAACAACAACAATAATAATCACAACAATGATAAACAACAAGGGCAACAAAAGGGAAAAAATAGCCTCCAGGAGCAGTGGATTCATAGTGCAGGCACCAAGCCCTAGCAGTAACACTGGAGGCAAAAATAATAATAATATTTTAAAAAGTTAGATGTCCATAATAGGTATGGGTGGTAGCTGGGAACATTCTAAGCTGCACTCACTTCAGGAAAAATTTTCTTTGAGTGGTCAAGTAGGATGACCCAGCCTCCCTTTGGAGTGTGGGGCAGTCCTTATCATTGGTAGTTCTTAGTGAAGGTAAGGTCCTGAGGAAGCCCACAAGAGGGCTTATGATGAAATTCTTCATGGAAGTGACCAGTGATGGTGGAGAGAGGGAATTATTAGAGGTCTAGGCCCACTGAATCTATGGGGGAATCCAAGGATTCACTGAGTAAGACCCCAGGTGATCACCTCAGAATTCTTACTGTAATTATTTATCCCAGTGAGTTCTACTCAGACTTTTCTGGCATCTGTATGTTAATCACCATTAAATATTTGCATGGTCTTATGTGCACCAAATATAATATTTTTAAATAAAAACTTCTAAGTTCCAAGGACTTCTCAGATTGATTTTACTTTCCATATTTCCCTTCCAAAGTATGTCACAATATAGTTCTCTGGTTCTGCTGTCATAACTAACAGCTGCTCAGTTAAGCTGTTCCTTTTAAGTTCCAATGTTGCCATTTTTGTTTTACAAGAGTTACAGATATGCAGATAAACCAGAGATGATTGAAAAGATGGGACTCCAAAAGGTGCAAAAAGAAAAAAGAAGAAGGGAGTCAGGCAGCAGTACAGCGAGTAAAGCCCACGTGGTGCGAAGCACAAGGACTGGCCTAAGGATCCCAGTTAGAGCCCCGGCTCCCACCTGCAGGGGAGTTGCTTCCAAGGTAGTGAAGCAGGTCTGCAGCTGTCTTATCTTCCTCTCCCCCTCTCTGTCTTCCCCTCCTCTCTCCATTTCTCTGTCCTATCCAACAATGATGACATCAATAACAACAACAGTAATAACTACAATAATAAAAAACAATGGCAACAAAAAATAAAATAAATAAATAAATATAAAAAAAGAAGAAGAAGGCATGAAAGAGAGAGAGAGAGAGGTGGGGAGAGATAGGTATCTGAATAAGTCAGTGATTGTATAACTCCTGCCATTTATAGGTGACTGTCACTTTTCATTATTGCTGGGATCTCTAAGAGAAACCAGTTCTCAGTGGCTACTGTTGCTCATTCAGGGTAGTCCTTTCTCTGTGCTTCCTAGCATCTCTCCTTACTCTTAAAAACATTACTCTTCACTCTTAATATTTTTCTTTTTTTTTCTTGCCTCCAGATTTATTGTTGGGGTTCAGTGTAGGCACACTGAACTTCTCTGTTCCAGTCTCTTGGAAACAGAGTTGGCAGTCAGCTGAGGTAAAGAACAAACACCTCATCACAGACCCCTGCAAGCGTCAACCCGGCTTTGACCTAGCACGTTATGATTGGGCCCTCCTCAATCGCTATCGAACAGGCCATGGCCGGTGCGCCGCTATGTTCCATCGCTGGGGAGCCAGAGATGACCCGAACTGCCCCTGCGGGTCCAGACAGACTATGACCCACATAGTCAACGACTGCCACCTCTCCAGATTCAAAGGAGGTCTCGAAACTTTACATCAGGCTCAACCTGACGCTGTTGACTGGCTACGGAAGAAGGGCAAACACTAGACGAGGAAGAAGAAGTGTAGGCAATATGAGTTCATTGTTCCTGGAAGCCAATTTTTTCCCCATTTTTTTATTGGATAAGACAGAGAGAAATTGAGAGAGGAGGAAGAGATAGAGGGGGGAGAAAAGGATATTTACCTGAAGAACCTGCTTCACCACTTGTGAAGCAACCCCTCCCTGCAGGTGGTGGGGACAGGGCCTTGGACCAGGATACTTGTGGGTCCTTGCACTATGAATGCTCAAACTGGTGCGTCACAGCCTGGGGCCTTTCACTCTTAATCTTGAGCTGGAAAAATAGCTCACTTGGATAGTGAACTGCTTACTATGTGCATGACTCAGGTTAAAGCCTGGCCCTCCCCAATTTGAAGAAGGCTTTGATGCTGGGGTTTCTCTTCCTTTCTCTCTTTTACTTTCTCTGTCTTTGTCTACTTCTTTCTATCCAAAAAGATAGAAGAAAAGGCATCAGATTTAACCTCTTTAAATTTGCTATGAATGCCATTTAAGTGGTCTTCCAGATCTTCATCCAGAAAATGCTCTGTTGTAAGCAGCTTAACTCAGGATCTGACACTGGAACTCTGGGCTGTATTCTGACTCATTAGCTAAGTACACTTAGGAAACAAAGTCATTTAGCCTTTTGTACATCTGCCATCCTCCAGAGTCTAGTCATTTCTTCTTTCTGGATACATGGTTTTCCAATTAGAGCCCAGATTTCTCAAACTATCTCACAAGTAGGTATAGTCTTAAGAACAAGTTCTCACTGATAGAATGTAAGGAGAGGTGATAAGTCTGGAAGATGCCACCTGTCCCAAACGCTCCTTCTTCTGTAAGCTAGATCTGAGGGAGGAAGATGTACCTGCTGTTTTTACTGTTGCTGTGGCTGCTCCTTTTGTTTCTGGTTTTTTTTTTTCCCTCCAGGGCTATTGCTGGGGCTCAGTGCCTGCACTATGAATCCACTGCTCCTGGAGGCCATCTCTCCCGCCCATTGTTGTTGTTGCTGCTGCTGCTGTTGTTGGGTATAACAGAGAGAAATTGAGAGAGGAGGGGAAGAGAAAGATAGAAATTGAGAGAGGAGGAGAGAGAAAGATAGACACCTGCAGACCTGCTTCACCACCTGTGAAGTGACTCCCCTGCAGGTGGGGAGCCGGGGACTCAAACCTATATCCTTGTATGGGTCCTTGTGCTTCTTACTATGTACAGTTAACCAAGTGTGCCACCACCTGGCTCCCTTACTGCATTATGTTTTTAATTGGAGGAATAATGGTTCATAATACAGTTGTTAAGACATAGGTACAATTTCTCATCCAAGTCAGGTTTCTGTAAAACATTCTCACTCTCAACCTAGGTCCCTTCCCTCTATTGTGCACCAGGACCCCAACACTCTCTTCATGTCCCCCCACCCCAAGAGATCGTGCTTTTATCTTTTTATTATAGTTGGTGAGTCATAGCCTAAATGCCACACTTGTATTTTCATTTATAAGATTGGAGAAGTCATATCTTTGTGACTGAGCTGTTATCGGAGTTCAGCTATCTGATGTGTGTGTTTAATAAATTGTAAAGTACAATCACTTTAGCCTTTTATTGCATGCCATTCCTGGTGAGACCACCAGGTGGGGCACAATAGAAGATGGGAGCCGATAGTGAAGTTTGTTCACTATTGAAGATGGGGGCCGGGTGGGCGCAGCGTAAGACCCTTGTACTAGCAGATTTCCTGATTCTGCTGTGGAATATGAGAAAGTGTGAGTAGAGAATCATGGTCAAATGCACATGCTTTGATTCAGAGTGCTTACATTTTTAACTAGACTCTGCCACTTATCACCATAGGCAGGTTACTCAGTTTTCTCAGAAAAATATGAGGCTAATAATGATGCCTTTCTTAATGGATGTTGAGAGGGAAGGACTAGGACAGTGAAAATGGGAAAGATGGGGTCTGTATATATGTATTTAAATATTTAATTAAATTAATTTATTAGACAGAGACCCAGATAAATTGAGAAAGAAGGGGCAGATAGAAAGGAGAGAAACAACTAGAGCATTGCCTCACTGCTTATGAAGCTTCCCTCGGCAGGTGGGGACTGGGGCCTTGAACCTAGGTTCCTGAATATTGTAGCATGTGTGCAAAACCAGGCTCACAACTGCTTGGCCCTAAGATGGGGGTCCATAAAAGAGAAGCAGTCTAGCCTCTCCTGAAGACTCATTACTCTCTAAGACTGTCAGTATCCTTGTGGAGACTTCTTTTTTCTTCCCAATTTTTTATTAACATACTTTAGTATCCCTCAGATCTATATTTTATATTTTTAAAAATTGAGTACATCTTCAAATTGATAGTTTTATAGTTACCATGAACCATGGAGGAATTGTGTCACTGACTGTCATTGCAAGAACAAACTAGCCTATAGCTATTCATATTCTGCTACTGCAATTTAGTTATGTACATTGTTGATTTAACTGCTATCCTAAGTCTTAACGAACTGTACACTGTTACTTGACATTTACAGCATAAATTATGAACCTAAATAGTTAAGGAAACAGAATAGTGACATGTGTAGGTGACATTAATGAAACATATTTGTAATTGAATTTTTGAGGGTAAAATCATGTTCTTTTAAAACAGTATTATATTAAGAGTTATGAGACTTAAGGCAAAAATCCCACAAGTAGTGTGGGTGAAGCTGTCTTTTGTTGTTGAAATGTGAATACGAGGATTGTTGACACTATAACTAGATACATGATTGAAGATGGAGAATCTATCAAACTCCTCAGAACATAAAAAGATAATTTTAAGCCACAGAGTTTGTATTTTAAAGAGAGCTATTGTGATCTAGGAATAGTGCAGTGGATAAAGTCTTGAACTCTCATGCATAAGGTCATGAGTTTACTCCCTCTCCGTGCAGACTGGAGTGATGTTTGTTCTCTTTCTCTCTCTCCTCCCATATCTCTCATAATAAATAAATATCAATATCTTATAAAAGAACTATTGTTAACACACTGAAGCATCTCAGTTTGTCAGAAACTTCTCACTAACTTTGAGTAAAATAGACTAATTCCATGAAATTTATGACAAAAAATTGAATTAGATGGAGAATGCTAAATCTTGAGTAGTTTGGGCATGCTTAGATATTTATGCTAAAATGTTAAAGAGACCAAGAACTGGTTCATGGGCTGGGAAAACCCCAAATCACTACCACATAAAAAATAATTATACTTATTTATGTTTTGAAGTATCTATTTGTTTTCATAAGACAGAGACTAAACACTGCTCATTTCTAGCACATAGTGGTGCTGAGGACTGAACATAGGACCCCTGTGGTCTGAGGCATGTGAATCTGGCATGCTGTCACTTCAGTGTCTTCCAAGATCTGCATAATTTCAGTGTGTCTGAAAGGTAGTTTCATATTTCCTTTAGTTCATAGAATGATACCCAAGAATTTTGAGGTATTTATCAAAAAAGATTAAAAATGGATTGATAGATGACGGTTGAACTGATAGATAACTTGCTTAATCTAATCTGAAATAGTCATCTTGGAACTTATTATGTCACCAAGAATATTTATTCATAATATAATTTGGGAATATGTGTTTGAATAATTTAAGACTGCCTTTACATAAAGCTATCAACTTGGTTATTACTTTTAAGAGGCATGACTATATATCTTCATCCTTTCACATTTTCTGTCACAAACCATTTAAATTCAATTTAAGGAAGAAATAGAAATCCTGGTGGTCAAGCAGTTGGGTTAAGTGCATGTGGCGCAAAGCGCAAGGACCGTAAGGATCCTGGTTCCAGCCCCCGTTCCCACCCTCAGGGGAGTTGCTTCACAGGGGGTGGAGCAGGTCTGTAGGTGTCTGTCTTTCTCTCCCACACTCTGTCTTCCTCTTCTCTCTTCATTTCTCTCTGTCCTATCCAACAATGAACGATATCAACAATAACAATAATAACCAAAACAAGGCTGCAACAATAAGGGCAACAAAAGGGGGGGGCGGGGAAATGGCCTCCAGGAGCAGTGGATTTGTGGTGCAGGCACCGAGCCCCAGCAATAACCCTGGAGGCAAAAAAAAAAAAAATAGAAATCCTAACTGTTCTGGAAACTTTTTGATGATACTTCATGATTAGATAAAGAAAGTGCTAGTATTAAAATAGAGCTAACAATAAAGGGTTTAACAGAAAGCTTCAAAGAGAATAATGATATACAGGAATATCATGTGTAGAAAAAAAAAAAAAAGACGTCAACAACTCTGAATGTGATTTGAAAGTGTTGGACTCAGTTTGAAAAAATTTGAGGAAAATTATTCTCTCTCTTTCACTAAATGAATGGAAAGGAGTGCTGTATGAAAAAACAGTGCAGCTGACTGAACCTAATGTTACTACTAAATAAAAATAAAAGTTGTGATGTGAATATATCATTAGATGAGATCATATACATTCAGGGTGGTATGTCATCTCCTTTGCCTCATCTTAGATGGAATTCAATCAACATTATTTTAATTCACACTATATCTGTCTGTTATAGCATTGCTGCAACAGACTGAGGCTTCCCTGAGAAGTGTCAGAGAAGAATGGATTGGAGCAGGGGAGGTGTGGTTAATCATGTGGCTCTTGAAAGACAGGTGGTGTGCTGAATGGTGCTGATAGCTCCAGATCTAGTAAGATAGGGTATCAGTGCAGAAATGGGGACTGCCAGTGTCTCTGCTCATGGAGAAAGTTCCGGCAGATCTATGCTCCCCTGGCAGATGCTTTGGCATTCAGTAGTAAAACTCTTTGATATATGACTTAGATGTTTTCCAAATTGTTACTCTTGCACTGAGTCCCATGGTAAGTGAGAATTTGTGTTCACCTTTCACATGTGAGTGCTCTGCTCCCTACCACCTACCTAACATGAGTCTCCTAGCAACCAGTCCAGTTACCTTTTAAAGGAAGATTTTATTTTACAAAGGGTATTTCTACTTTATTGTTACAATCAGAAGAATTACATTTGTTTTTCTTTTATAAATGCTTTATTTTACTAGTTGTTTGATATAGATTTATAATATTTCAAGGGGTATAATTGTAATAGGGGTATAATTCCATACAGTTTCTACCACCAGAGTTCTGTGTCCCATTCCCTCCATTGGAAACTTCTCTATTTATCTCTCTGGGAGTATGGACCAAAATTCTTTTCTTTTTTTTTTTTTTGGTGCAGAAGGTGGGAGTTCTGGCTTCTGTAATTATTTATCCAGTGGATATGCATGCTAGTAGGTTGATCCATACTCCCAGCCTATTTATATCTTTCCCTAGTGGGGCCCGGCTCTGGAGAGGTGAGGTTCCAGGACACAATGGTAAGGTCATCTTACCAGGGAAGTCAGGATGGAATCATAGTAGCATCTGGAACATGGTGGCTGAAATTCAGTAATCTGGGAAGCAGGACAAAATGATTAGTAAGCCAGAACCATAAAGTAGGTACAGACAAGATGAAAGCAGGGACCTTAGGGTTGAAAGTAGTTAGGAAGTCTATTTTAGAAGTGCTCCTGGCATATTGCACCAAGGTAAAAGACTCTGGGTGGGGTGAGGCGGGGAGGAGAGTACAGGACCAAAAAGGATGACAGAAGACCTAGTGGGGGTTGTATTATTATATGGAAAACTGGGAAATGTTATGCGTGTACAAACTATTGTATTTACTGTAAAATGTAAAACATTAATTCCCCAGTAAAGAAATTTAAAAAAATAATAAAAGAAGAAATGTTCCTAGGAGCCTAAGTCTTAATTATCTTTGCTTGAGTTTGATAGCTAACATGGGGGTGCACTAGAAATACTGTCTGGGAAGATGGTATCAGAGTTAAGAGTAGAACCTGGAAGCAGAATTAGGGTAGATAGTTGCTCGCAAACTTGAAGAAGATTTAAAATGCAATAAATTGTCCAAAGCCAGATGTTTTGGAAGTCTTGCTTTTCTAATACATGCTTCCAGTGGGTGTTAGGATTCCCATCTTGGATATGAAACCCACATTTCCTACAGTGATAAGCTGGTATTTGTGCGGCTCCTCTTGTTTCCCTATCTCCTTTCTTGTTTGCTAAGGGAATCAAGGCTGTGCTGCTTCCCCCTTGACTGACTCAGGAGCTGTGACCATTCTAGTGGAAGTAGAATGAGCACTGAACTCCCTACATTTCCTTTGACAAAGGACAGAAGGTTCCAGTTATGTGTCCTTTTGGCTACGATCAAGTGTAAAATGTAAATGTTTTAAAGCAATTGTTTCTATTCTGTGTTTCTATTTCATATTATTTTGGACATGAACGTTCATCTTATACTTTACCAGTATTCATTGAGAAACTACTATGGATGGATGTGAGGATTACAGAGAAAGCCAGATGTGGCACTTTAAAGAACTCAGAGGCATTTTAAGTTATAAATACAAGACAGTTTGGCTTCCCATATAGTATGTTCTTGAAAATATATATATGGGAGAGTGACTGGAGGTTGGGGCCGATAACACCTTAACTCCATTGAGTGTGAGCTGTGCACACTGAGACTCACATAACTACAGGAAAGTGCTATGATCACAGCTTCTAGAGGGGTTCATGTTTGAGAGAACTGGGGGTGAGTGGTTCAGGTGGAAAGTGGGAGAGGACATAGTAGCTCAGCATTCTGAGACAAGGAACAGCAGCTAAAATGAGGTTGCGTCTACTCATTGTCTTCAATGTTTTCAACAGAGGGGCGGGTGGTGGCACACATGGTTGAGTGCACATGTTATAATGCACAAGGTCCTAGGTTCGAGCCCCTGATCCCTACCCAAATGGGGCAAGCTTTGCAAGTAGTGAAGCAGTGCTGCAGGCATCTCTCTTTCTCTCTCCCCAGCCCTCTCAATTTCTAGTTATCTCTATCCAACGAATAAAGATAATAATTAAAACTATTTTCAACAGCTTGCATCCCTATGGGGGAAAGGGTGGGGAGCTGATAGTTTTCTCTAAGTGAATGATTTATACTGAGAGAATATTAACATTTACTTGTAGGGAGTTGGGCGGTAGCGCAGCAGGTTAAGTGCACGTGGTGCAAAGCGCAAGAACCTGTGTAAGGATCCCGGATCGAGCCCCCGGCTCCCCACCTGCAGGGGAGTCACTTCACAGGCAGTGGAGGAGGTCTGCAGGTGTCTATCTTTATTTCCTGTTCTCTGTCTTCCCCTCCTCTCTCCATTTCTCTCTGCCCTATCCAACAATGACAACATCAATAACAACAATAATAACTACAACAATAAAACAATAAGGGCAACAAAAGGGAATAAATAAATATTAAAAAAAAATTTACTTGTTTAGTATTTGAAGTACATAGCCTCCATGCTGTACATTACACCCCTAGAACTTACTCATTTTTATGATGGGAAGTTTGTACCCTTTTATCACTCCTTCCCAACTCCCAGTCTCTGGGAACCACTACTCTGCTCTGTTTCCAGGATTTGACTTCTTTTTAGATTCCACAAATAGGTGAGATCACACAGTGTTTCCCTCTAATTTCATTTAACACAATACCTTATGGGACCATTTATATTTTTTACAAAAGACAAGAGTTTCACTAAGATGCAGATGCTACCATGGTGCCAACCTGATTTCTCTGGGCAGATAACCTCACCAATGTGTCCTAGAACCTTACCTTCCCAGAGCCCTACTCCATTAGGGAAAGGTAGAAACAGGATGGGAGTATGGATCGACCTGCCAATATCCTTGTCCGGCAGAGAAGCAATTACAGAAGCCAGAACTACCACCTTCTGCAACCCATAAAGATCTTTGGTCCATACTTCCAGAGAGATAAAGAATAGGGAAGCTTCCAGTGGAGGGGATGGGATATGGAACTCTGGTGGTGGGAATTGTAAGGAATTGTACCCCTCTTACCACATAATCTTGTAGATCATTATTAAATCACTAATTTAAAAAAGACTGGGTTTCCTTTATATTATAATGCCAAGTAATATCACATTCTATCTGATATCTAACATCCATCTATCCATCTATCTGTATCTGTATATCTAGCTATCATCTTCTCACATGTTTTGTCCCTTTATTGTTGATGGATTTTAGGTTATTTCCATGTTTTGAGTATTATAAATCATGCTGCAATGGGCATGGGTATTTTAATTTTATTTATTTATTTTGATAGAGACAGAGAGGGAGAAAGAGTGAGAGATTACAGTACCTAAACACTGAAGGAGACGGGGTATAAAACTGGTTCATACATATAGCAAAACTTTTTCACCATTTTGCCAATATTCTTTGAGATAATACCTCTTTTGGATATATACTCAGTAGTGGAATTGTGAAACAAACAAAAAAAAGGCAATTGTGTGAGGTGCTTCTTAACTCTATTATGGTAACCATTTCTTAGTATATACACATCAAATCATCACACTATTTTAAGGATAGGCAGTGCTGTATGTGTGTTATTTCAGTAATGCTGAAGAAAGAGGGTGTGTTGATGAGAGACAGGGGACTTAACTTATGCAAGACAAAAGTTAAGCAGGATTCAGGATATGCTGTATTTGCCTGCTATGTTATTTTTCTGTGAGTGATCATTCCAGTATAAATAAAACTTGTCCATCGTAAATAACTTCAAATAACCATTTGAATGGTGAAAAGGTAAAAGATGAAAGGTGGAAAGCAGAATTTCTCTACACCATCTTCTTACTGCCCAGAAATATAAAAAAGCATTAGGCCAATGCAAGTTTTTTTTTTTTTTAATTTAAGAAAGGAGACATTAACAAAACCATAGAATAAGAGGGGTACAATTCCGCATAATTCCCATAACCTGATCTCCATATCCCATCCCCTCCCCTGATAGCCTTCCCATTCTCTATCTCTCTGGGAGCATGGATCCAGGGTCATTGTGGGTTGCAGAGGGTGGAAGGTCTGGCTTCTGTAATTGCTTCCCTGCTGAACATGGGCGTTGACTGGTCGATCCATACTCCCAGTCTGTCTCTCTCTTTCCCTAGTAGGGTGGGGCTCTGAGGAAGTGGAGCTCCAGTACACATTCATAGGGTCGTCTGTCCAGGGAAGTCTGGTCAGCATCTCGCTGGCATCCGGAACCTGGTGGCTGAAAAGAGAGTTAACATACAAAGCCAAACAAATTGTTGAACAATCATGGACCAAAAGACTGGAATAGTGCAGATGAAGTGTTGGGGGTATTCCCTGCATGCTCTTGTGTACTTCTGCTTTCAAGTATATATTTTTCCCCTTGTTTATGGGCACGGGTGAACCTATGCTCTATCTCAGGGGACCTGGACTATATCTAGGTATGGGGACTTTATTGGGGAGTGGAACACCTGGAATGGAATTAGAGAATACTATGAAAGTAAAGGTCTCACCCGAGTGATGAAGCTGAAGGGTTGTCATTCTACACCTGAAGTCTCTGGTCACAGTCTGAAGTGAAGCATGCTGGGGTGGCACTCGTTGTGTTGATTATGTTGCAATCCGCGGATACAATATTATTTGATTTGAATTGAGAGCAGTATGCAGAAAAGTGGGCCCCACCCTAAGGTTCCAGGACTGGGGGAAATATAGGCTCTATAGTGGAAAAGTGAGGTTCCTGTTGTCTTAGGGTTCAAGAAGACAATGGATAGTTATTGTTATCATCACATTATTTGGTGATAGGGTTAACTTTGGAAAGTCCCTTTGATAGGGTTTGGGGTATAGTACCCAGCATCTTGTATATAGCTGTGCTATCGGTTGCTTCTCTTCTCCCTGGTCTAGGCTTTTGGGATAGAACATATCAAAGACAGCCTGTGTATTAAAAAGACTCAGTCTGTGTTTTAAGAAGTTCTAGACATATCATCAGTTTTTCACCTCTCATATTAATTAAATAGTGGTTTATATAATGTTTACACTTTAATAGGATTGTACATAAACACCATTCCCACCACCAAAAGACTGTGTTCCATCCCCACCACCCACCCCTGTCCCCCCCACCCTCTGCCATGCCAGGAAGCCCAATGGCCACCCTCCCCTTCACCACAGTGTTTTTACATTGGTGCCCTGCTCTTGATTTAGTCAGATCCTGCTTTTAGTTTCCCTTTCTGTTCTTCTTTCTCAACTTCTGTTGATGAGTGGGGACATCCATACTCATCTTTATCTTTCTGACTTAGCTCACTTAACATAATTCCTTCTAGCTCTGTCCAAGATGCGTCAGATAAGGTGGGCTCATTGTTCTTAATAGCTGCATAGTATTCCATTGTGTATATGTACCACAGCTTTCTCAGCCACTCATGTGCTGTTGGGCACCTGGGTTCCTTCCAGGTTTTAGCTGTTATGAATTGTGCTGCTATGAACATAGATGTGCACACATCTTTTTGGTTGGGAATTATGGAATCCTTGAGGTATATCCCCAGGAGAAGAATTACTGGGTCATATGGAAGGTCCATGTTTAGCCTTCTGAGAGTTCTCCAGACTGCTGTACAGAGAGGCTGGACCAATTTACATTCCCACCAGCAGTGTAGAAGGGTGCCTCTGTGCCCACAGCATCTCCAACATTTGTTGCTGCTGTCCTTTTTGATGTATGCCATTCTCACAGGAATGAGGTGGTATCTCAATGTTGTCTTTACTTGCATCTCTCTGACAATCAGCGACCTGGAACAGTTTTTCATATGTTTGTTAGCCTTTTGTATCTCCTCTGAGGTGAATGTCTTGTTAATATCCTCTGCCCAGTTTTGGATGGGGTCATTTGCTTTTTTGGTGCTAAGTTTACTGAGTTCTTTGTATATTTTGGTTATTAGTCTCTTGTCTGATGTTTGGCATGTGAAGATCTTCTTCCATTCTGGGAGGGGTCTCTTTGTTTGTGTGATAGCTTCTTTGGCTGTGCAGAAGCTTTTCAATTTGATGTAGTCCCATTGGTTTGTTTCTGCTTTAGTCTTCCTTGCAGTTGGGTTTATTTCATCAAAGATGTCCTTGAGGTTTAGGTGGGAAAGTGTTTTCCTCTAAGTATTTGATAGTTTCCGGTCTGACATCCAGGTCTTTGATCCATTTGGAGTTGATTTTTGTTTCTGGTGAGATAAGGTGGTTCAGTTTCATTCTTCTGCATGTTTCAACCCAGTTTTCCCAGCACCATTTATTGAAGAGAGCCTCCTTCTTCCATTTAATACTTTGGGCCCCCTTATCAAAGACTAGATGTCCATAGGTGTGGGGGTTTAGATATAGGCTTTCAATTCTGTTCCACTGGTCTGTGTGCCTATTTTTGTTCTAGTACCAGGCTGTTTTGTTGATGATGGCATTATAATATAGTTTAAGATCTCGGAGTGTAATGCCTCCATTTCTGTTTCTTATCCTCAAGATGGTTTTGGCAATTCTAAGTGTTTTCTGGTTCCAGATAATTGAATGTAGTTTTTGTTCTATTTTCTTAAAGAAGCTTGGTGGAACTTTGATGGGTATCACATTAAATTTGTATATGGCTCTGGGGAGAATATTCATTTTGATGATATTTATTCTTCTGATCCATGAGCATGGGATGTCTTTCCATTTCTTGGTATCAGTTTCTCTTTCCTTGAAGAGTGACTCATAGTTTTCAGTATACAAGCCTTTCACTTCTTTGGTCAGCTTTACTCCTAGGTATTTTATTGATTTTGTTGCAACAGTGAATGGAGTGATTTCTGGATGTCTTCTTCAGTTTTAGTGTTTGCATAGAGAAATGTCACTGATTTTTGTACATTGATTTTCTAGCCTGATACCTTGCTATATTGCCTAATAACTTCCAGTAGTTTTCTACTGGATTCTTTAGGTTTTTCTATGTATACTATCATGTCATCTGCAAATAGTGAGAGTTTGACTTCTTCCCTTCCAATCTGTATTCCTTTGATTTCTTTCTCTTGCCTGATTGCTATGGCAAGAACTTCCAATACAATGTTGAAGAGTAATGGTGATAGTGGGCAGCCCTGTCTAGTCCCCGATCTGAGGGGGGATGCTTTCAACTTCTGTCCATTAAGTATGATGTTGGCTGTTGGTGTGCTATATATGGATTCCACTATCTTTAGGAATATCCCATCTATTCCCATTTTTTGTAGGGTTTTGAGCACAAATGAGTGTTGGATTTTGTCAAAGGCTTTCTATGCATCTATTGAGATAATCATGTTGTTTTTGGATTTGATTTTATTGATGTGGTGAATGACATTATTGATTTATGGATGTTGAACCAGCCTTGCATTCCTGGGATGAATCCCACTTGGTCGTGATGAACAATCTTTTTGATGTGCTGTTGTATCCAGTGGGCCAAGATCTTGTTTACTATTTTGGCATCTATGTTCATCACAGATGTTGGTCTTTAGTTTTCCTTTTTTGTTGTGTCTCTATCTGCTTTGGGTATCAGAGTGATGTTGGCTTCATAGAAAGTGGAAGGGAGCGTCCCTGTTTCTTCATCTTATGGAAAAACTTTAGGAGTATGGGTACTAACTGTTTCCTGAAGGTTTTGTAGAATTCATTTGTGAAGCCATCTGGTCCAGGACTTTTGTTTTTGGGGAGATTCTTAATAACAGTTTCGATTTCTTTGTCTGTGATTGGTGCATTTAGGTTTTGTAGTTCTTCTTGGTTCATATTTGGAAGGGCATATGCTTCTAGGAATTGTTCCATTTCTTCCAGATTCTCTAGCTTGGTGGCGTATAGTTCTTCATAGAAGTCTCGCATGATTTTCTGGATTTCTGTGGTGTCAGTTGTGATTTCTCCTCTATTGTTTACAATTCTATGAATTTGAGTATTCTCCCTTTTTTGTTTAGTGAGTCTGGCTAGGGGTTTGTCAATCTTGTTTAATTTTTCAAAGAACCAACATTTGGCTTCATTGATCTTCTGTATGGTTCTCTTATTTTCGATATTGTTTATTTCTGCTCTAATTTTAGTGATTTCTGTCCTTCTGGTTGCTTTAGGGTTCCTTTGTTCCTCTTCCTCTAAGTCCTAAAGGTGGGCAGTAAGGTTGTTTGTTTGGGTTTTTTCTTGTTGTTTAATATGTGATTGTATGGCTATGAGTTTCCCTCTCAATACTGCTTTATCTGTGTCCCAAATATTTTGATAGGTTGTGTCTTCATTTTCATTTGTTTCCAGGAACATTTGTATTTCCTGCTTGAGTGTCTCTATGACCCAGTGGTTCTTAAGCAGTATGTTGTTTAGTTTCCAAATTCTGTGACTTTTAATAATTTTCTGTTTGTTGTTAAATGTGAGTTTTACTACACTGTGGTCTGAGAAGATACTAGGGATGATTTCAATGCTCTTGAATTTATTGAGGATGTCTTTGTGGCCTAACATGTGGTCTATCCTTGAGTATGTGTTGTGTGGATTTGAAAAAAATGTGTATTTCAATTTTTGGAGGTGAAGAGCTCTGAAAATGTCCAAGAGGTCTAGTCTGTCCATCTCTTCATTTAATTCTCTTGTTTCTTTGTTTATTCTGTGTTTTGTTGATCTGTCTAAGTATGATAGTGGGGTGTTAAAGTCTCCCACTATTATTGTATTACTATTGATGTATTTTTGAAGTTCTTTCAGGAGGTGCTTGATGTATTTAGGTGGTCTCTCATTGGGTGGATAGAAGTTAATAATTTTTATATCTTCTTGGCTGATTGATATTTTAATCATTATGTAATGACCTTGCCTTTTTGTTACTTTTTTAATTAAAAATCTATTGTGTCAGAGATGAGAATGGCTGTTCCTGCCTTTTTGTGGTCCATTAGCCTGTAGGATAGTTTTCCATCCTTTCACTTTAAGTCTGTGTTTATCTTGTTGTGTCAGATGGGATTCTTGCAAGCAGCATATGGTTAGGTTATGTTTTCTGATCTATCCTTCCACTCTGTGCCTTTTGATGGGTGAGTTTAAGCCATTGACATTTACTGATATTATGGATTTAATGTGTTGTAGTGCCATTGTTCAACAAGTTTTTATTTGATATGTTGCAATTATTATAGTGATGTTCTTGTCTATAAGAGGTCTTTTAGAACCTCTTTCAGGGCCAGTTTGGTGATAGTTGCTTCCTTTAACTGTTGTTTGTCTGAGAAGATTTTGATGACTCCATCTAGTTTGAATGAAAGTCTAGCAGGATACATTATCCTTGGTTGAAACCATTTTTCATTCAGGGCTTGATAGATATCTTGCCATTCTCTTCTGGCCTTTAGAGTTTGGGTAGAGAAGTCTGCTGATAGTCTTATAGGTTTTCCCCTGTATGTGACTTTCTGTTTTTCTCTTGCAGCCTTTAAGATCCTTTCTTTATCCTTACTTCTTCTCATTGTGACTATAATGTGTCTTGGTGTCTTCAGGTCTGGATTGATTCTATTTGTGATTCTCTGAGCCTCCTGTATCTTAATATCCTTTCTGTTGTTAAGGTCTGGAAAATTTTCTTCTATAATTTCCTCTAGAATGCTTGCTTCCCCTTCCTCTCTTTCTTCCTCAGGCAGACCAATTATACGAATGTTACTTCTTTTGAGATCATCCCATATGTCTCTGTTGTTGTTTTCAGTGTCTCTCAATCTCTTTTTGAGCTCTTTAACCTCTTTCTTAGTTTTATCTAGCTCATCTTCTGTCTGGCTAATTGTTTTCTGCTTCTGCTAGTCTGCTTTCCCTTCCCTCGGCTGCTTTCCTCATTACAGCTATTTCAGCTTTCAGTTCTCAATTGCCTCAAGGTATTTAGTATTTTCCTTGAGGGTCTCATCTGTTGTTTTCCTGATACTGCTATTCCTTTCCTCCAAAGTAGTTTTCATTTCTGTGATTAATAAATTTATTATTGCTTGCATGCTTTTCTTATCTATGGTTACTTCTGGCTGATTTGTAGTTTCTTCTAGGCTCTTGTCTTCATTCATTGTATTAGAAGTTTTCTTTGCTTTTGATCTACCCATTTTTCATGTGTTTTTTATTTTTATGTTCTGTTGTTCCTCAGTTGCTTTGTTTTATGTACAAGCCACACTGTACTAAATACCTTTATGACAAATGCAACCACCACCCTCAGAAATTACAATAGTAACTAAAGCAATGGCTGAAGCAGTTTAACCAATACCAGTTATTCCCACAATGTCTCCAGTTCAAGAAATAATAGGAAATCTAAATGAAAAAGAAAGAGAAAGAAAAAAAGGGATAGCAGGAATAGACAATTATGCAAATCTACTGTCCACTGTAGGTTCTAGGGGTAGCAAGAGGGGAAGGGGAAGTAGAGCAGAGACACACACAAAGAGAGTCTGCTCTGAGTCAGGCTTCTTCCCTGAAATAGTTCACAAATAAGTATCAGTGAATTCAGAAGGCAGAGGGAGGAGGGAAGGGAGAAAGGAAGACAGGAAAAAATAGATGAAAGAAAAAAGAAGGAAACAGAAAAAAAGCAGTGAAAGGAGAGTTTTATATATATATATATATATATATATATATATATATATATATATATATATTTTTTTTTTTTTTAATTGGCTTGGAGGTGGGAGAAGGGCGATAGTGTATAGAGGAGGTATGAAAAGTGAGACAAATTACTCTCACAGTGGGTGATAATTCTTGTCGTCTAGCAATGTAAAGTATACTAAGAGTTAATTTTGGTCACCTGAGGGGGGGAGGGATTTGCGTGTATATATAATAGTATTTGTAATATAGAACAGAGTAAAAAGCCCAAGCAGTGGGTCTACAGATTGGACAGCTCCCTGTTAGCCTATGTACATTTAGTCTAGACAACTGATTGAGAAAGAAAACACAATACAAAACAAATGTGAAACAAGAAAAAAAAAAAAAAAAACCTTTCAAGCAGTATTTCCCAGGCTGGGTGAGGCTTGCTTGATTAGCTGATTGTCACTTGAATGGGTCTAAGTCCCTTACTCAGAGGAACAACAGAAATAGCCTAGAAATTTTGAAACATGGTTTAATGGCACCCTGGTGGGCCAGCAATCTTGGTAAAGAAAGGAGCTCCACGGGGAGCCTGCTAGCAGCAGCTCCCTATCCCTGGGGTCTGGTTATCAGGAGAGGGGGGCTGAGAGAAATAATCAAGAAATTTCCTTTCTTTTTGCTCTAATTTTTAACCCAAACTGAATTATAATCACCTCCCTGGTCTACCTTTAGGATGCCTCCCTGCTTGTCCCTCTGAAGGCCAGGATTTCAAGGCTTTCTAGCAGGTGATGTCAAAGCCCATGGGTGCTGCTACATTCCAGTTGTCATCTTGGCTCTGCCTCCGCAAGGTTTTTTATTTCCTGCTATTTTTAGTGCACATTCCTGCCTTCATATTCACACTTGATTTTTATTTTACAGTTTTTATTCTATGTACTTCTGTAACTTGCTTTTTTCTTTTGATATTCTATTTACTGTTTTTTTCCCCCCTCTTCCTATCTCTCACTCCCTGCCTCTAGTAAATAGAATTAAAAAATAGTCAAAGGAAGTCACTCAGCAGTATCATTCATCTATAAGTCCTGGGCTCATTTTCCATGGCTGCATAAAATATAAGATCCAGCCCAACTTTTTTTTGTTTTAATTTCTTTATTTGGGAATTAATGTTTTACATTCAATAGTAAATATAATAGTTTGTACATGTATAACATTTCTCAGTTTTCCATATAACAATACAACCCCCACTAGGTCCTCTGTCATCCTTTTTGGACTTGTATTCACCCCCCCATCAACCCACCCGAGAGTCTTTTACTGTGGTGCAATTCGCTAATTCCAGGTTCTACTTGTGTTTTCTCTTCTCACCTTGTTTTTTAACTTCTTCCAGAGAGTGAGATCATCCCATATTCATCCTTCTGGCTCTGACTTATTTCACTTAACATGAATTTTTCAAGGTTCATTCAAGATGGGCTGAAAATGGTGAAGTCACCATTTTTTTTAAATAGCTGAGTATTATTCCATTGTGTATATACACCACAACTTGCTCAGCCACTCATCTGTTGTTGGACACCTGAGTTGCTTCCAGGCTTTGGCTCTCACAAATTGTGCTGCCAAGAACATATGTGTACACAGATCTTTTTGGTTGTGTTGGGTTCCTTAGGATATATCCCCAGGAGAGGAATTGCAGGATCATAGGGTAGGTCCATTTCTAGCCTTCTGAGAGTTCTCCAGACTGTTCTCCACAGAGGCCGGACCAATTGACATTACCACCAGCAGTGCAGGAGGGTTCCATTGACCCCGCAACCTCTCCAGCATTTGTTGCTGCTACCTTTCTTATGTATGACATTTTCACAGGAGTGAAGTGGTATGTCATTGTTGTCTTTTTTTGCATTTCTTTTGGATCTCTTCTGTGGTGAATATTCTGTCCATGTCCTCCCCATTTTTGGATGGGGTTATTTCTTTTCTTGTGGTTGAGTTTGGCAAGCTCTTTATATATTTTGGTTATTAGCCTCTTGTCTGATATATGGCATGTAAAGATCTCCCATTCTGTGAGGGGTCTATTGGCTTTGGGTAGTGTTTTCTTTTACTGTGCAGAAGCTTTTTAATTTGATGTTGTCCCATAGGTTTATGCTTGCTTTAGTCTTCTTTGTAATTGGATTCGTTTCATTGAAGATGTCTTTAAAATTTATGCAGAAAAGAGTTCTGCCAATATTTTCCTCTAAGTATCTGATAGTTTCTGGTCTAACATCCAAGTCCTTAATCTACTTGGAATTTACTTTTGTATCTGATGAAATACAGTGGTTCAGTTTCTTTTTTTTTTTCTTTTTCTTTTTTTTTTTAGTGGTTCAGTTTCATTCTTCTGTATGTCTCAACCCATTTTTTTCCAATACCATTTGTTGAAGAGACTCTGCTTTCCCCATTTAATAGTCTGGGAACCTTTGTCAAATATTATATGTCCATAGGTGTGGGGGCTTACTTCTGGGCTCTCCATTCTTTTCCACTGGTCAGTGTGCCTATTTATGTTCCAGAACCAAGCAATTTTGAGGACAATGGCCCTGTCATACAATTTGAGATTTGGGAGTGTGATGCCTCCAGTTCTGTTCTTTCTTCTCAAGATTATTTTGGTAATTCTAGGTCTTTTTTGGTTCCAAATAAACATTTGTAGCATTTGTTGGACAACATTAGATTTTTATATGTGTTTATTTTATGGATTTATTTTTGTTTATTTATATTTCTCCTTTTTCAGCTAAATTTCTTGATGCATTAATAACTCTTCTTATAAATTACAGACCCCACATAAAATGTAAAATAAGAAATCTTACAGGTATTATCTTATATCTTTGCTTATTTTAACATTTAATTTCACTCTTTTTATATCACTTTTACTGGCTGGTTAATTGCTTAGAGCACAGTTTTTTGTTTTTACAGCTTCTGAAATATGTTTTTTTCACCTTAAATATGACCATTTTAAATCTACCTATTTACTATATTTTTTTATCTTTTCCTTGCTACTCTTGCTTTTAAGTTTTTCCTAGTGTTTTTTTTAAATTTTTACTTATAAAAAGGAAACACAAAAAAACTGTAAGATAAGAGGGGTTCAACTCCACAAAATTCCCACCACCAGAACTCCATATCCCTTCACCTTCCCTGATAGCTTTCCTACTCTTTATCCCTCTGGGGTTTCCTAGTTTTTTTCAAGGATAATATAGCCCATTGGTTTCTGCTGATGCTCTAGTTAGAGAGGTAGAAAATAAGCAGGTGCAAAGGAACACATATAATTTCAGACAAAGATAAATAGCAGAGTGACATTTATTGGACAGGGATGAGTGTATATGGGCAGAAGGAATGCAAAAAGTGAAAGCTGACATTCAGATATGTAGATACTGCAAGACCTGGAAAGGTGACAGTTGGCCAGACCCCCAGTTAAAATTAGAGAAACGCATGAAGACAAAAGTCAATTTTAGTGTGCATTACAATTACCAATACAGTCCTGAAGTTGCCAAATGAGGTTCTTCATTAATCTACCAGCCAGAGAGAATAACATGCAGGAATCTTGGTGTGGAGAGTACTTTATAATGGTTGAGATGAAGGGAAAAAATCCCCAGTTACATAAGGGTGCAGTGAGCAAGGGAGAGCAAAGAAAGGACATGAATGTGCAGAGTTTCATTAGCTAATGCAAAAAAATTGGATTTAATTCCAACAAGGAAGGCTATTGGAAAGTCTGAAGCTGGAAAGTGACATAATGTGATTTTATGCTCTTCAAATATTGTCTGGAGAAATGGATGATAGTTGTTTCCCCTCTCCCACATGCCAGCTAACACAGCCTCAAGAATTCTCTTTCATTATAAAAATACCATCTCCCCTTTTTGGTGGGCTTTAGGGCTTTATACATGAAATTGCCACCCACAGGGCTGTTTTTCACTTAAAATATTTATTGTTTACTTAAGTGAGAGACATGTAAATTGAGTGAGAAAGAGGTGGAACAGAACTTTAGTATTCGTGGTGCCAGCCATCAGAATTATGACCCAATGCTTCTAAGTCCAGGACTCTTCTGCTGTGTCATTTTTCCAAGTCACAATTTTTCTGTGTATGTCATTATTATATTAGAATAATTTCAGTTCTATTACTGATAAAGTCATATGCATTTAATCCTTGTCTTTAGCAACAAGCTTTAATAAAATGTCAGTAAATGAGATTCAAATGAAATTCTCTGTTTTAACTATGGAAATGCATTTATATCTATATTGACTGTAAACATTTCCCCCACATTTGTATTTCCCTCTCATTTTAATGGGTTACTCAATGATTGTTATTTTATTTTTATTTTGCATTTACTGAAATTTTCTTTTAAAATATATTTTTTTAATTTATTCTTATTCTGAACTGCTTGTGCTCATGTGGGTGGCCTCACAACTGAGGTATCCACTGGCTTCCCTGTTGCCAATTCAAGGGATCACACAAAAACAGAAAGGAACACGAGGGGAAATTCATGTATGAACAACCTATTTATTCAGAAAAAGACAGGGCTTATATACCAGAGTGGAACAAAGAACATTTTTCACATATGTCAATAATCATAGGTTTCCAAAAGGTCAGTACCCCTATGGTGGGGAGGGCTAAGGAATGACAAGAATTGATGAAATACCAAAAAGTCAGGATGATTAGTTACCATGAGGCAAGAGATGTTAATTAACCAACAGTATTAAGAAAAACATGGTGGTTAAACCAGCAGAGTGAGATAGAGCAGAGTATTGATGTAAGACATTATGATCAAAGAACTGGGAAATAATGTGTGGGGGTCTCATTGTTAAGTTACTGGCAAGGCAGGGTGATGGAGTGTAGATTTGTATGTGATCAAAGATGGTGAACTTATAGGGAACTTTAAGTGAACTTTCAAGCAGGGATACACCTTTATATAATATTAATAATAAAATAGAGCAGGGTACAAAACCTGTCTCAGATTGCCTCAAGCCATCTGAGCAGAGGCATCTGATTATTGAGAAAGTAAAACATGCAAACAAACAAAAAACCAAAAAAAAAAAAAAAAAAAGAAAAAAACACCTCAGGGCAGTCTTTCCCTTTTGTAGATCCAATTGGCTACTTAGACTGAAAGAAAAAGGGCAAAGAGTTCCATAAATGAATAGGATTGGAATGGAACCCCTGTTGGGCCAGGAATCTTGGTAAAGAAAGCTCAAGGGGAAGCCTGCTAGGAGCAGCTCTCTGGCACCCAGGGTCTGGTTATGGGGGTGGGGCAGGGGTGTGCTTCAGGAATAATAAAAAAAATTTCCTTTCTTTTTTCCTCTATATTCTAACCCAAACTGGGCTATATTTACCCCCTTGGTGTCACAACTAGGACCCCTAATTCACTGTCCTTCTGAAGGCAACAAATCCTACCATTTCCAGCAGTTGTTGTCGGTACTCAGGCCAGTAGCTCCTTCTCAGTCGCCATCTTGGCTCCGCCCTCCACTCTCCCATTTTTAAGATCCCATCTTCTCTTCTTTTCTGCGTCATACATAAACCTATTATTAAATCCAAATGTTTCTCTTTATTTCCTCTTTTTCTCTCCAGTTCCTGAGGAATTGGTCATCTTCCCCCTCTCATTTCTCTCCCACTGGGAGTGTGGATCAAAATTATTTTTGGTGGTGCAGAAGGTAGGAGATCTGGCTTCTGTAATTGCTTCTCTGCTGGACATGAATATTAACATCTACCTGCTTTTTTCAACTTCTTAGATATACCTGAAATGTTCCATTTCCATGAAAATTTAAAAGTAGAGCTATTTCAAATGCCTTTCTTTCTTTCTTTCTTTCTTTCATTCTTTCTTCCTTTCCTTTCCTTTTTTTTTTTTTTTGCCTCCAGGGTTATTGCTGGGGCTTGATGCCTGCACCATGAATCCACTGCTCCTGGAGGCTATTTTTTTCCCTTTTTGTTACCCTTGTTGTTTTAGACTTATTGTTATTATTATTGCTTATTGTTGTTTATGTAGTTGTTGGATAGGACAGAGAGAAATGGAGAGAGGAGGGGAAGACAGAGAGGGGGAGAGAAAGATAGACACCTGCAGACCTGCTTTATCGCCTGTGAAACCACTGCCCTGCAGTTGGAGAGCCAGGGGCTTGAACTGTTGTTGTATGCTTCACATTGGTTTTGGTCTCACACCCCCCCCCACCCCCCCCCACCCCCCCACCCCCCCCCACCCCCCCCACCCCCCCCACCCCCCACCCCCCCCCCCCACCCCCCCCACCCCCCCCACCCCCCACCCCCCCCCCCCCCCCCCCCCCCCGCCTCTAGGAGATTGTGGTATGGCCCCTGCTAGTTTCGCGGGCCCCCTTCTCCCTGCCCCGGAACCCTTACAGACTTCGAGAGTTCTTGCTGCAGCCGCCTGAGGAGAAGGAAGCAGGACAGATCTGTGTGGTGATTGGTTTGGGTTAGTTTATGAATCGTTGTTCGTGAATAAAGAAAAACAGTTTCTCTGCCCAGCCGTGTGTCCTCGAGTCTCTGTCTGGCGCCAAAAAAAGATAGCCCGGCCTGCTGGAGCCCCGAACCTTAACGACAAACTGGGGTCCATACACCAGTCCTTGAGCTTTGCACCACGTGCACTTAGCCTGCTGTGCTACCACCCGTCCCCCCAAATGTCCCAATTTCTATCCATCTCCACACTTTACTAAATTTCTCCTTGTTTAAAAATATTACCAATGAAAGTCAACTTGAGTGTGAATTATAATTGGAAATACAGTCTCTGAATTTGCCAAATTATGTTTTTCATAGATCATTAACATTTCCCCTGTTCTCTGTTGACTGATGTAGATTCAGGCCCAGGAGGACTTCTGACTCCTTCTCCATGTAATCTTTGCACATTGGCTGATGTATGTCAAGTAAATTGCTGGATAATTCTATAATAGATGCATCCTAGGAGTTTCCCTTAGTGTCTTGAAGCCTGTATTCTGTTATCATATGCACTTGAACCTCCACTTACATCTTCACCAACTTGCAGAATGCATACACATCTAATCTCTAAGAGAGCTCTGCCCCTCTTCTTGCTGTCAGCCTTGGATTAAAAGTAATCTTTGTTGACTATAATGAGTTCAGTTTAGGAATTTTAATCAGCAAAAAAAATCAAGTCTTAAAGACTTGGTCATTCTGAACTAAAATCTTAGAATGCAAAGCAAAATAGCCCAATCATACAATGAAATGGAGAGTTATAGGAGTAATGAGACTGAAAGGGAGGCTGCCAAGAGGGTAAATAAATGTTGTGTGCTCTCTAAATCTGCTGTCTTCTGCTTTTTAGTACCATACCAATAAGTAAACCTACAGTGTTATTTTATTTATTTATTTAAAACTTTTATTGGGGGGATTACAGTCAGCAGTAAATACAGTTGTTGGTACATATGTACAATTTCTCAGTTTTCTGTAAAACACTATAACTCCTAAACTAAATCCTCCTGCACCAATGTGAACCAGGATCTGAAAGCCCTCTCTATCCCTATTCTTTTACTTTGGTCCAATACACCAAAGTCAGTACAAATTCTACTTTGTGTTTCCTTTCTGCTCGTATTTCTCAACTTCTGTCTATGAGTGAGATCATCCCATATTAATTCTTCTTCTAGCTTATCTCACTCAATAGGATTCCTTCAGGCTTCATTCAAGATGAGGTGAAGAAGGTGAATTTATTATTTTTAATAGCTGAGTAATATTCCATAGTGGCTTACAATATTGTAAGATTGCAGGAGTATAGTTGTAGTGTCCCACTCTCCACCGATGTTCTATACATTTCTCCCTGTCTTTCAAGCTTTATATTTCTCACAGTTCTATAGACAGTTACCCCCCCCACACACACACACATTGATGTGTTTAAGTTGTTTATATTCCACATGTGAGTGAAACCTTCCTTCCTTACTTCACTATGCATAATCAACTCTAGGTCCATTCATTTTGTCCCAAAGGACATAATATCATCTTTTTAAATTGCAGAGTAGCTGAAGAGTAGTATTCCATTGAATATATATCCTGTTTTTTAATCCAGCCATTTGTTGATGGGTATTTAGGGTGCTTCCACACTTTAGCTTATACTTTTTTTTTCTGCTTCCAGGGTTATTGCTGGGGCTTGGCACAAGCACCACAAATCCACTGCTCCTGGAGGCTATTTTTTCCCCCTTTTGTTGCCCTTGTTTTATTGTTGTTGTGGTTGCTGTTTTATTGTTGTTGCTTTCATTGATGCCATTGTTGCTGGATAGGACAGAGAGAGATGGAGAGAGGAGGGGAAGACGGGGGGGGGGAGAAAGACCAGCAGACCTGCTTTACTGCTTGTGAAGTTATCTCCCCCCACCACCGATGGTGGGGAGCTGGGGGCTATAACCAGGATCCTTGCTGCGGGTCCCTGAGATTCTCACCATGTGCACTTAACCCGCCGTGCTACCGCCCAACTCCCTGGCATATAGTTTTAAGGTGATAACAAAGTATCATTTTACCTTTATTTTATTTTAGAAGTTTAGAAATTTGGAACACAGATGGTAACAAAGATGGCCCCCTCTTTGATACTCTGGATAGACTATTTTAAGCAGTCTTTTGAGGCCATCAATGATTTGCTGATGAGATTTCATTCAAATAAAGTCTTCCTAAGGATACTCACTCTGAATTAATATATTTAAAATCACTACACTCCAGACTCCCTATAGACTCCTTTTTTGATTAGTACATATCACCTTCTTACATAATTTATTTCTTATTTTTTATGTTAACTGTCCTTACTTTTCTTCCCCTGCTGGAATACAACTCTGAAGACTATCGTGATCACTGTTTTACTTATTCATGTATCCCAAGAACTTAGAGGAACACCTAGTGCATAATGGGTTCTGAATTAAGTATTTATTGAATGAATGGGTCATGTTTTAAAACAGGAATGGATCATAAATATTAGTCTCAAAGGTTGTTTCTCATTTTAGAATCTAAGGAATTCATCTATTCGATCAGTCCTTCACTTGTAGATGTTTTTATGCACAATATATGCTATGCTTATATCTATCATAACTTTTAACTCAATGTTCTTACCAATATGTACTTTTAATCTTATTCTCAGGCTGCCAAAAGCCAAAAACACTAGCTGTTATCTTCATGATAGACAAATTGTTCTAATAACCTGAAGCCTATTACTATGTCTATGACATCTTAATATCTTTTTTCTTCTTTTTTATGTAATTTATTTTTATTTATTTATAAAAAGGAGACATAAAACCATAGGATAAGAGGGGTATAACTCCACACAATTCCCACCACCAGAACTTTGTATCCCATCCCCTCCCCTGATATCTTACCTATTCCAACCCTCTGGGAGTATGGACCCAAGGTCATTGTGGGATGCAGAAGGTGGAAGGTCTGGCTTCTGTAATTGCTTCCCAACTCAACATGGGAGTTGACTGATCGATCCATACTCTCAGCCTGCCTCTCTCTTTCCCTAGTAGGGTAGGGCTCTGGCGAATCGAGTTCCAGGACATATTGGTAGGGTCCTCTATCCAGGGAAGTCTGGTCGGCATCATGGTGGCATCTGGAACATGGTGGCTGAAAAGAGAGTTAACATACGAAGCCAAACAAATTGTTGAACAATCGTGGACCTAAAGGCTGGAATAGTGCAGATGAAGTGTTGGGGCAGGGGTCCTCCATTTTGTAGATAGCTAGTAGGCATATTTTAGTTATATTCCAAAGGTCCTGTGGCTATACTAGTTTTATTTTTTCCCTGAGCCTGAAATCTGATATGCAGGTGGATCCAAATTATTGTCTGGGGATATGATGCCATGGCTGGAAAAGGGTCAAAAAGCTGGATCAGGGAAGAGAGTAGCTCCCTAATATGAGAAAGGGGTATAAATATTGTTCATTGTAAACATATACCACTTTCTATTTTATTTTCATGTGTATGCCAGCTCTATCCTTGGGATTAGCATAGTATTAAGTGCTTAACAGATACCAGCTTAGCACTTAATGGCAAACTGTGAAGTTCATAGGAAACTTTTTTCCCATTTCCCATCAGCAGAATCATTCATCCTCTCTCTTCAGAGGCATTTATATTGACCTAAAAATGGCCTTTCCTCAAAAGTCAGGGACTAGCTATGTGTGTCTCCTTCTCTGTACTTTCAGATTTGTTAATGTCAAGTTTATTTTTTGTAACACTAGTGGTGATATCTCTTTCCTGCCCCCTCTGCATTTTCCACCTTTCTATTCACTTTCTGACATCTCTGTAATATACTATTAACACCTGTACTACATTTCCTCTCTTAAAATCTCCCCTAAAACACCCTGAGTCATATAAGATCTGTTTAGCATTTCCATGTTAAATTATATTTTCCCTTGAAATTTATCTATTTTATCTTGTTTTAAATTTAGTTCTATGTGTACTAGTTTTCTATTACTACTACATAAACATATGGCAATTGTGTTGCTCAAAACAATAAATATATGCCATTTCACCAGTTCTATGATTGAATGTGATCAAAAGGTTGTTAAAACGTTGCAGAATTTTTTACTTCACACTTTCCCCCCCTTTTTGCCACTAGGGTTGCTGTTGGTACTCTGTAGCTGTACAATTCAGGCACTCTGCTACCTGTGAACTTTTATTTTTCCAAATAGATGGTTACAGAAAGGGAGGAGTGGGAGAGAGAGAGAGAGAGAGAATGAAAGAGAGAGAGAAAGGAGAGCCATCACAACAACAAGGTAAAGAGAGATTGAGTGATACCCTGGGCAGGTTCTCCCATGTGTTGACTGGGGCTCAATCCTGGATCCATGCAGGATAAAATGTGCACTCCACTGGGTGAGCTGTATCCCAGCTCACTACTTTTTTTTTTTTTTTTAAATCATTTTCCCCTTTTGTTGCCCTTGTTATTTACCGTTGTTGTTGTTGTTGTTGTTGTTGTTATTGCTGTTGTTGTTGGATAGGACAGAGAGAAATGGAGAGAGGAGGGGAAAACAGAGGGGGAGAGAAAGACAGACACCTGCAGACCTGCTTTACTGCCTGTGAAGCGAACCCCCTTGCAGGTGGGGAGCCCGGGAATGGAACCCGGATCCTTAAGCCGGTCCTTGCGCTTTGCGCCACGTGTGGTTAACCTGCTGCGCTACTGTCCACCTCGAACTAGGTTTTTGAGATCTGTCTTCTCTGGGCCTTTCTGCTAGATTTCCAAGCTAATTTGGTCTAAATCTGATCCATTAGAGAATTAGGATGCCTTTTTTAGGCACTTCTAGGATTCCAGGCATATTAGTTCTAAGTCTTATCACAGAGGGAGGGCTAGTAATCACTTTTACTTTGAGTTCTATAAATTGCCCTTTGCTTATGGATACATGTACACCTCTACCCAGTACCCTAAACATCATCTAGTATTTGTAGCTTTATTAGGGTAATGTACCTTCTAAAGTAAAATTATATAGTCCTGTGTGTTAGGAAATATCTCACCAGATTTGAGGAATTGGGTGGTTGACATCTCAGGCTTAATATCTCTGTCCAGTATATCTTTTGGCTAATTGCATACAGTATTTCTTCTAAATATTAACAAGGGGGCAACATTACTGTTGTTGCTGTCAGAAGAGATTAGGGGTTATCACTTCTTTTACTTTCTTTTGTGTAGCTGAGTAGATAAAGTGATTGAGGCAAGTGAAGTAGTGGGGTAGGGGAGGGAACTATCCAGGCCTAAGAAGTAAATATTTAGCTTTTTAAAAATATTTTATTTTATTTATTTATTCCCTTTTGTTGCCCTTGTTTTTTTATTGTTGTAGTTATTATTGTTGTTGTCGTTGCTGTTGGATAGGAGAGAGAGAAATGGAGAGAGGAGGGGAAGACAGAGAGGAGGAGAGAAAGATAGACACCTGCAGACCTGCTTCACCACCTGTGAAGCGACTCCCCTGCAGGTGGGGAGCCGGGGTTCGAACCGGGATCCTTATGCCGGTCCTTGTGCTTTGCGCCACCTGCGCTTAACCCGCTGCACTACAGCCCGACTCCCAATATTTAGCTATTTTATGATGTCTTTTTTTTTTTAGGTCTTTCTACTTGCTTGCTGAATTTAAGCCGGAGTCTACTCACAACAGACTATTGAGCACTTATATTTTTAGGTATATAGTTTCCCCTAACTTTTGGATACATGTGCACATGCATCCTGTTCCCTAGCCCCTGTTATATATCAAGGGACTGTAACTTTGTTATGGAACATGTCATTTGAAATGGAGCAAGGTTAGCAAAGGTGTCACCAGGTTATTGGAGTTGGAGGGTTGACAGCTCAGGCTTGGCATCACTGGAGGCAGTCTGAAGTGAAATGTCTCATGGTGGCACTGGTTGCATTGATTTAGTTGAGGTTAGCAGAGGCAGTACCACATGGTGGGGGATCAAGGTGGGAGGCATGAAAAAATACAAAGTCCCAGAGGTTCCAGGAGTTGGTGATATATGGGTTTTAGAGAGAATGGGGAAGGTTCCTTGTCATCTTAGAGTTTAAGAAGGCAATAGATAGTTACTATTATAATCATGTCATTTTGGGGCTTGCTTTACTTTGAAAATCCATAAAATATTTTCTAATCCCTTTGGTTGGCTGTGTTTTTATTTTCTGTAAAATATTATAACTTAAAAACTTGTAATATGTAGATCACTGTTATTCTGTTAATTTTTTTCATTTATTGTGTTGACACTTGATATGAAGCTTGCCTTCTTTCTTCAGCTTAGATGAGGAAGAAATGACAAAAAGAATTATAAAGGGCTTTAAGTGCACAATGTGATGGATTGATGTGCATACATTTTGTGAAAGGATCGACATTATTTTTCTATTTTCTTGTATATATATACATATTCATATACATATATATACTGCTCAACTCTTTATGGTGGTACTGGGGATTGAAACTGGGACCTCAGAGCCTCAGGCATGAATGGCTTTTGCATAATCATTATGTTATCTTCCTAGCCCAAAAATCCTTAACTTCTATTTTATTATTATTTTTAAATTTTTAGATAGAATAAAAGGTAGAAAGAGGGAGACAGACTACAGCACCGAAATTCCCTTCAGCGTGGTGGTGATTTCATTCTCATTCAAGATAATACTACACTATATGTACATACCTCATTTTCTTTATCTACTTGTCTGTCAATGAACATGTGCAATCTGACTCTATTTTTTTGCCTCCAGGTTTTTCACTGAGGCTCAGTACCAACAGTATGAATTCATTATGGCTCCTGGTGGCCATTTTTTTCCCATTTTATTGGATAGGACAGAGAGAAATTGAGAGAGAAGGGGGATACAGAAGGCAGTAAGATAGATACCTGCAGACCTTTGTCACTGCTTGTGAAGCTCCCCTCTGCAGGTGAGTATCCCGGGGCTTAAACCCAAATCCTTGTGTGGGTCCTTGCATTTAGCACTATGTGCACTTAGTACTATGTGTGCTTAGTACTGTGTACACTTAACCAGGTGTGCCACTGCTCAGCCCCCTGTAAGCTTACTCTTTATTGTGACTGTTGTGAATGAATCAGAAATGAACATGTACATGGAGTATAGATACCTCTATGAAACCCTGATTCTCATTCTTTGGACCTATACCCAGAACTGAGATTGATGGATGATAGGCAATTTCTGGTTTTGATGTTTTGAGAAATCTTTATATACTTTGCATTGTGACTGCACCATCTTGCTTTCCTATTAACAGTGTGCAAAGGTTCTAGTTTACTTCCTTGCCAACGCTTATTTTGTTGTGTTTTTCATTACTGACAAATCTGGGGTGACATGCCACCGTGGTTAGGATTTTTATTTGCCTTCAATGTTCTTTCACATATATGTGTGTGTGTGTGTGCATATATGTAATATTTTGTACCTTTTGTTGAAATATACATTTGCCTACATTTTAGTCTATTAACTTGTACTGCCCCTCTCCTCTTCTGGAAGCCACCTGTGGGCAGCAAACATATGCATGATACTGAAATATATTTTATTCATGCATTGGATGAAATAAATGAGCAAAGTTATATTGAGTAATATAACATTTCCCATAGTTTATTCAGTGTTTTAGTCTCATTGTTTATTTTCAGTTAAGTTTAACTGTCAGTAAGGTGGAAGGGACAGAAGATAATTGATACTAAGAAATGAGCTAAGTCTTTTATAATAACAGTTTTACTGAATTCAGTTACCTCTGAGGCATGTGGTATAATTTCCATTTTCCAGAAGAGGTAATTGAAGCTAAATTATTTATTCAAGTTTGCACAACTATGGAGTGGCAATCATCATTAACCAGCTATTTCTGACTCTGCATTTGAAGTATTTAATAACGACATGGACACCTCTCTGCAAGAACTGAACACATAGATTTGAAGCATAGTTTATCTCAAATGCAAAACCACACAAGCAGAGGGCAGATTCCATTTCTCTTTTATTATTTTTAAACTTTATTTGGAGCATGATGGTTTACAGAACAGTTGTTGTCCCATAGGTACAACTTTTCATCTCCCTATGATAGGTGTCTACAAAACACTGTCTCCACCAACCTAGGGTTTTTTTAAAAAATAACAATTCTAGTTAGCTAATATTTTTATTGATTTAATAATGATTGATAAGACCATAAGAGGGGTACAATTCCACACAATTCCCACCACTAGAGTTCCCATCCCCATCCATTGGAAGCTTTCCTATTATTTTTTAATTTTTAAAAAATATATATTTATTTCCTTTCTGTTGCCCTTGTTGTTATTTATTGTCATTGATGTCATTGTTGTTGCATAGGACAGAGAGAAATGGAGAGAGGAGGGGAAGACAGAGAGGGGGAGAGAAAGATAAACACCTGCAGACCTGCTTCACTGCTTGTAAAGCAACTCCCCTGCAGGTGGGAAGCTGGGGACTCAAACAGCTTTCCTATTCTTTTTTCCTCTGGAAGCATGGCCCCAGGATTTTTATGGAATGTAGAAGGTGGAAAGTCTGGCTTCTATAATTGCTTCTCCACTGGGCATGGGCGTTGGCAGGTCAATCCATACTCCCAGCTTGTCTCTCCTTTTTCCCTAATGGGGCAGGGATCTGGGGAGGAGGGGTCCAGGACACATGGTGAGATCCTCTGCCCAGGGAAGTCAGGTTGGTGTCATGGTAGTTAGTCTCTGCAACTTGGTGGCTGTAAAGCATTAAGATATAAAGCAGAACAAATTGTTTAATAATCAGGAACCTAAAGGTAAGAATATAACAGATGATATTTTGGGTCTCCATTTCGGAAAAAGCTAGTAGGTTTATTTTAGGTATATTCCAAGGATCCCATGACTTTACCTGAGATCTTTTCCATCATTATGCACCAGGACTCCAGCAACCATCTTTCCTATCCCTATTCCTGTTTAACAAGAGTGTCATTCCCCCCTCCCCCAGTCTCTCTGAACTCCCAAGTCCCTTGCATGTGAGATATGAGTGGCTATGTTGGGACTAAGATTGGGGGGGGGGGATCTAAGTGACTAACAAGGTCACCCTAGGCTCTATCTTGTGATTCTGGTGCTATAGTGAATATTCTAATGGAGAGCTTTTATTCCACACAGCAGTCAGTGGAGTGCCTCTGATGCTTTGTCTATGTACAGGAAATCTATTTGCAATTGTTTCCATTTTCATCTGAGATACTAGGCCTGACAGCTAATATTTGTTTTCCGCCACATTTTATCCATTATCACACTTGGAGAGATAGGGCTATTACAGTTCTTATTCTCTGCAAACATCCTGTTCTTTTCCCTTGCTTTTTGTCATTGTTGTGACCATGGTAGCTAGAGTATTCATTTTCTTGACCCCTTTCAGATAGTAATCTCATCTCAATCAGAACTTTCAGGTGGCTCATTGAAAGCCAGTATTTAGTCTGATTGAAGAATAGAGCCTTACCTGTCTGCAGGCACCTCCTTCCTGGGAATTTCCCGATTCTAGCACATTTCCTGCATTGATACACATTTTGTATCACAGAATCTGCTCTTTCTGACCTTTCTCTTATCTAGTTGGAATCCATTTTCAGACAGAAACACTCTCCATGAGTTCAAGAAATTTCAGTCACCGCAACTATTTCTTTTTTTTTTTTCTCCTCTTTCTTTTTTAACTGAAGTGCACTTTTACTTTGCAGTACTGCACCAGGCATCTTTTTCTGGGGTTTAGTGCCTGCATGATCCCACTGAACCTAGTGGATTCCTGCCCCTATCCACACAGATAGAGGGGGAGAGACAGAGAAAGAGAGAGAGAGGAGAGTCACCACAACACTATTCCATGAGTAGTAAAGCTGCTCCTTTGCAGGGTGCTCCTGTGTGTGGTCAGGGGCAGAAACCTGAGTGAAGTGTGCTTTCTGTCAGGTGAGTTGACTCCTGGCCCTGGACTTTTTTTTTTTTTTTTTTTTTTTTTTGCGTCCAGGGTTATCACTGAAGCTTGATACCTGCAGTACAAATCCACTGCTCCTGGAGGCTATTCCCCCCATTTTGTTGCCCATTTGTTATTGTTGTTATTATTGCTGCTGTTGTTGTTGGCTAGGACAGAGAGAAGTAGAGAGAGGAGGGGAAGGCAGAGAGGAGAGAAAGACATCTGCAGATCTGCTTCACTACCTGTGATTTGACCCCTCCTACAAGTGTTGAGGCAAAGGCTTTAACCGGTCTCCTTATGCTGGTTTTTGCACTTCATCCCTTAATATGCTTAATACGCTGTGATACCGCCTGCCCCCCCCCCCCGTCCTGATTTTTTTTAAATTTCTTTATTGGGGAATTAATGTTTTACATTCGACAGTAAATACAATAGTTTGTACATGCATAATATTTCTAAGTTTTCCATATAACAATACAACCCCCACTAGGTCCTCTGTCATCCTTCTTGGACCTGTATTCTCCCCCGCCCAACACCTATCCACCTGAGTCTTTTACTTTGGTGCAGTACACCAATTCCAGTTCAGGTTCTACTTGTGTTTTCTTTTCTGATCTTGTTTTTCAACTTCTGCCTGAGAGTGAGATCATCCCATATTCATCCTTCTGTTTCTGACTTATTTTACTTAACATAAATTTTTCAAGGTCCATCCAAGATATGCTGAAAACGGTGAAGTCATCGTTTTTTATAGCTGAGTAGTATTCCATTGTGTATATATACCACAACTTGCTCAGCCACTCATCTGTTGTTGGACACCTGGGTTGCTTCCAGGTTTTGGCTCTTACAAATTGTGCTGCTAAGAACATATGTGTACACAGATCTTTTTGGATGGGTATGTTGGGTTCCTTAGGATATGTCCCTAGGAGAGGAATTGCAGGATCATAGGGTAGGTCCATTTCTAGCCTTCTGAGAGTTCTTCAGACTGTTATCCACAGGGGTTAGATCAATTTGCTTTCCCACCAGCAGTGCTGGAGGGTTGCTTTGACCCCACAAGATCTCCAGCATTTGTTGCTGAGGGTCCTGATTTTTTATTTCTGCACAATGAACCCACTTCTCCCAGGGATCATTTATCCCTTTAGTGTCCTGTTTTTTGTTTGATAGAATAGCAATAAGAGAGAGAGAGAGAAGAAGAAGAAGGAGGAGGAGGAGGAGGAGAGGGAGGGGGAGGGGAGTGGGAGGGGGAGGGGGAAAAGAAAGAGGAGAAGGAGGGAGAGCTAGAGGTAGAAAGGTTGTATAGTACTGTTTCACTGCTTGTGAAGCTTCCCCCTTCAGGTGGGGACTGGGGGCAACTTACCATTATTGCTTATGGTAACCTGTCTGCTAAACTGTGTGCATTACCTCTCATCTCCTGATTTTTCATTTCTGAATGAGTGTATAGTTTGTCTTATTTAATTTTATTCTATTAGTTATTTAATATTCATTTACAAAATTATAAGTTACCAGGGGTGTGATTCCACACTGTTCCCACCACCAGATCTATGTGTTCCCATTCCCTCCATTGAAACTGTAGTAGTTTTCCCAAGGTCACAAGTATTGGTTGATTATTGTGTCTGTACTGTCTCTCTCTCTCTGTGTGAGTGTGTGTGTGTGTATATTTGCCCTTTTTCCCCTTGGTTCTACCTTTTCTTCCTTTATAATTTATAACTATACCATTTACTATATCCAAATAAATGTCCTTCCTTTTTTCTTCTTCTCTCTCCAGATCCTGATGGAAATGGAATTCAGAGCCCTCTGGTCATCTCCCCCTAACATTTCTCCCACTCTGGGAGTATGGACCAAAATTTTTTATGGTGTGTATAAGGTGAGAGTTCTGGCTTCTATAATTGTTTCTTTATTGGACATGAGTGTTGGCAGGTTGATCCATTACCCCAGACTATATCTTTCCACAGTGGGGTCGGGCTGGAGAGGTGAGACTCCGAGATACATTGGTGAGGTTGTCTGCCCACTAAAGTCAGATTGGAATCATGGTAGCACCTACAACTTTGCTAAAAGGCAGTAAGATAACAAAGCAGGGCAAATTGTTTAATAAACACAAGCCAAAAGGTAGGAAAAGAGCAGATGAGAATAGGGATCTGAGGGAGGAGAGAAGCTAGGAAGTCCATTTTATGCATGTCCCTAGGGACCCAGGACTTTAGTCATTTTTGCTGAGCTTGGTAGTTAACATGCACTGTCTGGGATGATGGCATCAGAATTGAGAATAGAACTAGAAAGCTGGATTAGGGCAGAGAGTAGCTCCCAAACTTGAAGAAAATATATAAATACAATGAACTATTTACTGTACTGATCTGGCCCAGGGCCCATATCTATTTATATTTAGCATAGCAGTCTATATAACTTCCAAGTCCCTGTTAGTCTGTGTTGGCAGTACATGGTCACATCTGGGAACATTCTAGTTTGCACTAATTTCAGGACCTGTCTTCCTCAAGTGGCAGAGTAGGCTAACACAGTATCCCTTCAGAAAATGGGGTAGTCCCTACCATTGCTGCTTTATAGTAAGGGCAAGGTTCTGGAGAGACCCACAGGAGGGCTTATGATGATGTTACTGATGGAAGTGACCAGTGATAGTCTTATTTAATGTTTGACCTATGGGATGAAGTCTTGATTTTGGGATGGGGAAATGCAGTCTTTTGCTTATATTTTTGTAAAAGTGACAGTGTATAGGTAAAAGAGTCTAAGCAGTAATTAAAAGTTGCACTTTTGAATATGTGAAATTAAATAGCTAGAGGTTAGCATAATTTATTAAGCTTAACATAATTATTAATATTTTCCTTGACATATGAAGTATGATTTTTTATCAGAAATATTTATAGTGTTATGGAACTTACCCATTAGAAATTCTCAATAAATGTGGTCAGTAATTAGAATATATCTGGACTTAAATTTGAGCTTATGGATCTAAAGGTTCAGATATCCAGACATTGGTCATTTAGCCTTATATTATCAAGAGAATTTCTGAATTTTCTGTATTTTACCTGAAGTGAGACTCTGCTAATTTTTCTTAGCACTTAAGTTATCTGCCTTTAATTATTTCTCATTGATCAACAAAGAATAATTTTTAGCAAAGAACATACAAAGTCAGTTCACATATATTTACTCAGTACTAATTTTATGTACTATGTATCATGATAAATTTTAAAAATGAATAAACTGTGGTTTCTGCTTTTTTAAGGAGTCATAAATGAATGTAGGAACAGACACAGATTGAATATGGTAGCTCTTATCCATGCTATTTAGGATATAGTGAAAATATCAGAGTGTGAGAGAGTGATGTATTTGGAATACAGAAGACCCTCTCTTCACAATGTATTACAAAAACCTCCTCTTCAAATATTATTCCACAAGTTTCCATAGACTATCACTTCTGGGCGTTGTTGCCACTGTGTGTGGTAGAGTAATGTTATTCAGGTCTACTTTCTGCAAGTTTTTTGTGTTAAGTTTATTGGTTGAGACTTCTGCCCTCTTAAATGAAGACTGGTTTTCCTTGTTGTCTGGGCTTAAGTGGGACACTTAACTCTGAGGTTTGTATTTACTTTTCTCTCTCTCTTTTTTAAATTAGTGATTTAATATTGATTTATGAGTTAACAGGGTTATAATTCCAGACCATTTCTACCTCCAGAGTTCTGTGTCTTCACTCCATTGGAAACTTCAGTAGTTCTCCCAAATATGGGTTGACTATTATTTCTACAACTGTATGTATGTATGTATGTATATATGTATGTATATTTGTCTATTTTTTATGGTCCTGCTTTCTCTACTAAGTCACACCTATACATATTACTATTTCTGAATGTCCTTTCTTTTTTCCTCTTCTTTCTCTGGGTTGAAAGCTGAGATTTGTATTTGTACATCTTTTTTACTCTAACAGTTAAGCCTTGCTTTCTAGCTGTAATAATAAATGATGGTAGTATTAACAGAGATCAGAATATGATGTACAAAACACATAAGCACATCTTCATCTGATTTACTTGTAGGAATAGGCTGTCATTTCTCATTTTATGGATTTGTTATTTTGAAACTTCTCTACTGTTTTAGTCAGACTTTTGATGTTGCAGTGTTGTGTAATGCATAATTCAACAGTTTAGTTGCTTACAACAAATACGTGTTCATTGCTTTTAAGTATGAGGTTGGCTTAGTCTTTTCTGGGCTTTGCTAATCTCATTAGTTTGTCATATCTTCTTATTATAGTATTTTGGGCTATTCTCAAGGTGGAGTATAGGATTGAAAAAAGGAATCTTATTCTTTAAAATATTATTTTACTAATTTATTAACACAAAAGGTATAGAACACTTTGGGATATGTGAAGTTGAGGATCATCAAATTCAGGACTTGATACATGCAAGACTGACAGTTTACCTGCTGCATGTTTCTTAGGTCACATAATTTTTTTTTTTGAGTTTAGACTTTTCTCTGATTATCTTCCCCCTATCACATAAATCAAAATTTGTTCTGCCTCATCCAGCCTTTGTTTATGGTTGGCATATTGTCATCTTGTCCCACATTTGATTGGTTAATCCAAGTCACATGACCATCTGCATAGTCACTGGGGTAAGTGAGTATATTGTAGTTATTGTGACTAGAATGGGAACAGAGGCAGGATTGTGATGGAATCTTTCACATATTTCTTCTGCTTTCATTTATCTAGTTCATGGAATTTTTAGCTTCTTTAGGTTATCGGCACTATCTAATTTATTTAACCCATTCTGTCTTTGATAGACCTCTGAAGGCATCCATCTTCTTGGATTCACTCTCTCTCTTTTTCTTTTAAATATTTTTAATGTGAGGATTAATGCTTTACATAAATAATAAATACATTTGTTGGCACTTGTGTAAACTTTTTCAGTTTTCTGCAAAACACTCTAACCACTTGCCTAGGTCCTTCTCCACCATTTTTCACCAGGAACTAAAAGCCTCTTCCTCAGAGTCCTTTATTTTGGTGCAATACACCAAACCCAGTCCAAAGTTCTACTTTGTGTTTCCCCTCCTGTTCTTATTATCAACTTTACCCATTAGGGATCCATTGTCTTTTTAAAATTTATTTATTTATTTTAGTATTTATTTATTTATTCCCTTTTGTTGCCCTTATTGTTGTTTATTGTTATAGTTATTATTGATGTCGTTGTTGTTGCATAGGATAGAGAGAAATGGAGAGATGAGGGGAAGACAGAGGGGGGAGAGAGAAAGACAGGCACCTGCAAACCTGCTTCACCACTTGTGAAGCGACTCCCCTGCAGGTGGGGCGCCGGGGTCTCCAATCGGGATCCTTATACCTGTTCCTGCACTTTGTGCCACGTGCGCTTAACCCGCTGCGCTACTGCCCGACTCCCCCATTGTCTTTTATCAAAGGACCTTTAAGCCTTTTAGGAAGATATTATTACATGAGCTACACATGAGAATTATCTTAATGTCTCACTCATCTGATACTGAAGAACCAACAAAGCTGGACACATACTTTACTACTTAAGTGATACATGATCTGAAATGATCCAGACTTACTCTTATTGCTCTGTCTGTGGTTAACAGATTCTGGGGAAACCTCTGTGACTCCTGTCTCCTATTGCACCACTCCTTGCAGTCCCATCCCTGAATATAGGTGGGACCTGTGACTTGTAACAAATATGATGAATGTCTTGAAATAGATCTGGTTTTACATGATGAACTAGGTTACACAATTTTGTAGATCCTGTCTTGCAAGATCCTCCCCAGTTGACTTTAAGGAAAGAAAAATCCATCTTGGGATGGGCCACATGGAAAGAAACTGAGAGTGGCTTCCAACCCACAGCAAGAAAAAATGTCCCAGGTTCATCAGTTCATAAGGAGCTGAATGTTGTCAACAACCATTCTGGCTTGTAAGTGGATAGTTTCCTAATCAGGCCTTGGGTGAGAATGCAGCCTCAGCTGACATCTTGGTTAGAACCTATGAAATCATGAATTGGAGGACCCAGCTTAGAGCTTCTCACACTCATTTTTTTGTAATTTTTTATTAGTGATTTAATAATGATTAAAAGGATGGTAAGATAACAGAGGTACAATTCCATGTTGTTCTCACCACCAGAGTTCCATGACCCAATCAATCCCTTCCATTGGAAGCTTCTATGTTCTTTATTCCTCTGGGAGTATGGGCTAAAATTCTTTATAGGGTGCAGAAGGTGGAAGGTCTGGCTTCTATAATTGGTTCTCTGCTGTACATGAATGTTGACAGGTCAGTCCATACCCCCAGCCTATTTATATCTTTCCCTTGTGGGTAAAGCTCTGGAGAGGTGAGGTTGTCTGCCTAGGGAAGTTAGAATAATATAGTGGAGTGTCTATGACTTGGTGGCTGAAAGGTGGTAAGATATAAAATGGCAAATTAAAAAAATATATTACTTGTAAAATGGATATGTTGACAAGACCATAGGATAAAAGGGGTACAATTCCCACCACTAGAACTCCGTATCCCATCCCCTCCACTGGAAGCTTTCCTATTCTTTAATCCCCTGGTAGTATGGACCCAGGATCATTATGGGATGCAGAAGGTGTAAGGCTTGGCTTCTGTAATTGCTTCTCCGCTGAACATGGGTGTTGACAGGTGAATCCATACTCCCAGCCTCTCTCCATCCATACTCTTTCTTTCCCTAGTTAGGGCGGGGCTTTGGAGAGGCAGAGCTCCAGGACACATTGGTGAGGTCATCAGGACAAAAATATTATATGAGATAATAGATATACATTGTTCCATGTATTTCTAAACAAGAACAGAAAACCTTTTGTCCATTTCAGACTACTAAATATAGAGTGTCTTTGTTATTAGTTTCCTTTATCTGTCAGTTCTATTACTTCATTTTATTTTGATTTTCTATTTAGTTACATTTAACTTATTTTATGTTTTAACTTCAAGAATTTTTGTGATAAGTACTCTGTAAGCAGATTTACTAAATCCTCTTATGCAAAACAAGAAATGAAAATGGTCTTTGCCTTCACGAAATTTGCATTTTATTGGTAAAGAACAAAAATGCTAGTAAGTCATTGTGATCCAGAAATAACAGAGGTTATTAGATGTGTAAATATTTAAGCTAGTATTTAAAAGGTGAGAAGGGGTAAATATATTGCTTAATTTTCACCAGTTTAGAACTAAGTGAGTTCTTATGATGCAAAGAGAAAGAGAGTAGATATTTATGAAACTTTAAAATACATGCATACACAACTATATTTACTAATAAATGTTTACTATAGGATGAGATTTGTAAAACATAGTGTTTAGAAATAAATTCAGGAAAGAAAGTTGAGTTAAGGAGATTGAAGGGAAAATAATAACTAGCACAAAAAGGTAATATTTAAAATGTAATCTTGTTATAAGTTGGCTAGGAATGGCATGGTGGGATATTATGTTGTCAATTCATTGGATGAGAAAAAGTTATTTTATAAAGAGTCAGATATTGAGTTCTGTACAGTACACATTGGTCATATATATATAACCAGACTCTTATTTACAAGAATGGAGTCAAAATATGTTTAAAACTGCTTCACATATTCATCTCTTTGGCATCTCTTTATTATTTTTCTTTTCTTTGTAATTGCTCTTCTGGCTTTTATTAAACTGTAGATGTTTCTTCCCACTGTGAATCTAAATCTTTTGCTTCTGTCACTTGTGCATACAGAAAATATTTTAGAACAGAGGCAAATATGCATTCCGGGAATTCCAAGAAGGAAATAAGGTTTTCTTATTCTTTGGCTTGAACTTTCTTCTATTCAATTAGTTTCTAGAGTGTTTGTCTCTTATGCATTTCTCTTGATGTTAAAATCTATCTCCTAAAAGTATACTTGGGATTGGAAGTACATTTGTCTTGAGAGTGTGGCACCATTTTAAATGTAAAGGTGTGCTTTGTGAACGTTACTAATTGTTAAGAAAGACAAATAATGAAAACATAAATCTGAATACTCTTTCTGTGAGAGAGAGAAAAAATGGAGAGGGAGGTTAGGGGGAAGTTCAGAAAAGAGACCAAAGAATTAAGAGAAAAAAGTAGGATATTTGAAATAATTCATATGCACAACTCAGTTGTTGAGATAGTCGACAAAAATTAATCATTTTGACTTGAAGCAGGTGTCAGAGTTGCAAAGACTACATTTACTTAGGAAGCTAGGAAATGATGGAAAATAGGGAGCAGCCTCTTAAGGAAATCTTTTCAGATATACAGTAAGGTCCCAGAGAAATAAAACAGAGTGAGACAAGAATCCATCTGGTGTTTCTTTTCTGATTATAGTCTAAAAAGAGAAACTAATTCAAAGTCCTTGTAATAGTGGATTTAATGGGTCAGGAGCCAACCTTTTCAAGATTAGGATTAGATAAGTAGGTAGACAAGTTTAGTGTTGGTTTAAAGTATAATCAGAAAGAACAGTTATTTGAGAATTAACTTCCAAAGGGGATTATTTTCATCTTTATCAGAGAAATTGAACATTGATTTTTTAAAAAAAATGATTTATTTATAAGAGAGAGAGATATATAGAACCTGAGTACCACTCCAGCATATACAATGATGGGGATTGAATTTGGGATTCCATCTTCTTCTTCTAGCGTTTGCCCTTCTTCCGTAGCCAGTCAACAGGTCAGGTTGAAAGCTGTCAGGAGCTGCTTGTTGCTGGCTTTGAAAGTGACTGGGATCCATGTGGATTCAGTCGGCTAGGAAGGATCGTCAGTTTCCCCAATAAATGGGTACTCACGGGATGCACCACGAGAAGGTCGATCCAATGCATCCCTTATGCTCCATTATGCTCCACCTCCCAGGCTTCAAACACTGTTTTATCAGACAATTGGTGATGAGTGTGTAACTGGAAATGGGCTAATAATATTGTAGAGGGTGTTAAAGCCCTTTAAGGTTTTCTCTATATCTATCAATTCGGAATGATCCCTGAGGAAGTGAAAAGGTGATATTTGGATATCCTAAGTAGGCTTTAGAAAAAGAAGACAGTCTATCATTGCTGCAACTTCTGAGAAGCATGTCAATCATATTATTCCTTTCTTCTCACCCCATCTTCCTGTTTTAGACACTTTCTTTTACTTGCTTTTTAAGATACCCTACTTAAAACATTTCTTTTTAATCCACATGTCACTGAAGTCTCTAAAAAGCATGTATTAGCTATTATATCATTTAAGATAATGTAATTCAACCACATTTTATTGATCACCTCTCCATTGTATGGTATGCTAAGTATAAGATGAAGAGATAAGAAAACCGACCCAGATGTCTGGCAGTATTTCAGCGGGTTAAGAGCACGGTGTTAAGCGCAAGGACCAGTGTAAAGATCCCGGTTAGAGCCCCCCGGCTCCCCACTTGCAGGAGGGTCGCTTCACAAGTGGTGAAGCAGGTTTGCAGGTGTCTATTTTTCTCTTCCCCTCTTTCTTCCTTTCGTCTCTCGATTTCTCTGTGTCCTATACAACAACAATAACAGAAGTGGCAATAATAAAAGTAATGATAGCAAGGGCAACAAAATGGGAAAGATGGCTTCCAGGAGCAGTGGATTCATGGTGCAGGCACCGAGGCCCTGCAATCACCCTGGAGGCAAAAAAATAAATAAATAAAAATAAAAATTACCCTGCTTCTTTGTTATTCTTTGGCTTGAACTTTTACTTTCATTTTTTACTTTTCTTTTAAATTTATTATTTTTATTTTTATTATATTTATTTATTTGATAGAGACAGTCAGAAATCAAGAGGGAAAGGGGTGATAGAGAGGGAAAGAGACAGAGATACACCTGCTTCATCACTCGCAAAGCTTTTCCCCTGCAGGTGATTTACTTTTTCCTTACTTTTATAATTAAAAATAAAAGGGGGAACAGGTAACAGGGGGTACAGTTCTACACAGTTCCCCACCACAATATTTCTGTGTCTCATTACCTCTATTGTAAGCTTCCCTATTCTTTATCCCTCTGGGAGTATGAACCAAAATTCTTTATGGGGTGCAGGTGGGAGGTGTGGCTTCTGTAATTGCTTCTTTGCTGAACAGATGTTGGTAGGTGGATCCATACACTCAACCTGTTTCTATATTTTCCTTAGGGGGTAGGACAGGAGGGTGTTTAGGCCTAAGAAGGAAATATTTGATTAGGTACTTTGTGGTGTCTTGTTTAGGTCTTTCTGTTGCTTGCTGAACTTGAGTCTAAGTCTACTCACTATAGACTGTTGAGCAATTTTACTATGAGGTATAAATTTTCTTTTAACTTGTGGATACATGTGTACACATACCTATCCCTTAGGCCCTCGTCTGTATCCAGGTTCTGTAGCTTTGTTAGGGATTGCGTCATTTGTGATAGAACTAGGTAGTCCCATCTGTTAGGAAAGGTCTGACCATATTATTGGAGTTGGAGGGTTGACAGCTCAGGCTTGGCATCACTGGATACAGTCTGAAGTGAAACGTCGTGTGGCAGCATGGGTTGCAATGATTTAGTTGAGGTCTGCACAGGTAGTATTTCATGGTAGGGTATCAAGATGGGAGGCATGAAAACATACAAGCAAAGTCCCAGAGGTTCCAGGACTTGGAGATATATGGGTTTTAAAGAGAATGATGTAAGTTTCCTGTTGTCTTAGAGTTCAAGAAGGCAGTAGATAATTATTATTATAACTAAGTTATTTGAGAGCTTGGTTTATTTTGAAAATTCCATGGTTAGAATTTACTGTACTATATAAGACCTCACCATGATTTATTTATTGCTATTTATAACTATTTCTTGGATGCTGATAAGACCGGTTACTTCTGATCTACCTGGCCTAAGACTATAGGTGATTTAATATTTCAGAAAAATTATTATTAGAAGTGCTTTAACAACTTAAGCCTAGTGTATAAATTCATTGCGTTTGCAAATTTGAAACATTAAGTGCTTAGACTAATGGAATATATACTCAGAACTGAAATCTATGCTTTTAAAGAACTCAAGACATTCAATCTAATTCCCTTTGACATATTGAATAAATAGTGGTTTATAAGACTATAATAGGAGTATAGATTAACACCTTTCCCACCACTAAAGATCTGTGTCTCTACCCTGAGCCCCCTACTGTGGAGCTGAAAGTCCACCTTTCCCCCAGAGTCTTTTACTTTGGTGAAGCTATTATATGGAGAAAGGAGAGTCTCTTTAATAAATGGTGTTGGAAAAATTGGGTTGAAATGTGCAGAAGAATAAAACTGAACTATATCTTACCAGAAGTAAACTCCAAATGGATCAAGGACCTGGATGTTAGGCTAAAAACTATCAAATACTTAGAGGAAAATATTGGCAGAACTCGTCCATCTAAATTTTAAAGGCATGATACGAATGATACTTCAATGATACGAATCCAACTACAAAGAAGACTAAAACAAAAATAAACCAATGGGACTACACCAAATTGAAAAGCTTCTGCACAGCAAAGAAAATATCACCCAAAGAGACTCCTCACAGAATGGGAGAAGATCTTTACATGCCATGTATCATATAGTAGGTTAATAACCAAAAGGTAAAGAACTCACCAAACTTAGCGACAAGAAAGCAAATTATCCCATCCAAAAAAATGATGAGAGGTAGGAACAGAATATTCACCAAAGAAGGGATACAAAAGGCCTACAAACATGAAAAACATGCCAAATCATTGATTGTGAGAGGAATGCAAATAAAGACAACAATGTGATACCACTTCGTTCCTGTGAGAAAGTCATATATCAAAAATGACAGCAGCAACAAATGCTGGAGAAGTTGTGGGAACAGAGAAACCCTCCTGCACTGCTGCTGGGAGTGTAAATTGGTCCACTCCTGTGGAAAGCAGTCTGGAAAATCCTCACAAAGCTAGAAATGAACCTTCCTTATGACCCAGCTGTTCCTCTCCTAGGGAGTTATATCCTAAGGAACCAAACACATCCATCCAAAAAGATATATATATATATATATATACCTATGTTCATAGCAGCACAATATGTAATAGCCAAATCCTGGAAGCAACCCAGGTGTCCAACAACAGATAAATGGCCGAGAAAATTTTGGTATCTATACACAATGGAATGCTACTGAGCTGTTAAAAATAATGAAGTCACCTTCTTCGCCCCATTTTGGATGGAGCTTGAAGGAACTGTGTTAAGTGAAATAAGCCAGAAAGAGAAAGATGAGCATGGGATGAACCCACTCATAAACATAATTTGAAAGAGAAGAACAGAATGGGAAACAAAGCTGAAATTGTACTTTTCTTTTTAATATTAATTTATTTTACTTGATAGGAGAGAGAGTAATTGAGAGGGAAGAGGATAGAAAGAAGAGAGAGACAGAGAGAGAGGGAGAGAGAGAGAAAGAGATACCCACAGCATTGCTTTACCACTCATGAAATTTTTTCCCTACAGGGTAGGGGCTTGGGGCTTCACCTGGGTCCCTGTTCATGGTGACACCACCTGACTCTGAATTTTTTTCCCTATCCTATTAATATCTAGAGTGTTTGTTTCTTATGCATTTCTATCAACAGTAAAAGTCTGTCTCCTAAAAGTATGTTTGGAACTGAAGTCCATGCATCTTGAGAGTCTAGCACCATCTTAAATGTAAATGTGTGTTTTGTGAATATTAGTAGTTGTTGAGAAAGATAAGAGGCTTGTGTCTATGGATTTTTAGTGTATTGACCCTGCTGACTTGATCAACTAGCAGGTTAATGAGGAAGTGATTCATGTTGAAGGTTTGGGAGATAGCAGTGACTATGCAAATGACTTTCATTACTGAGGTCTCAGAGATCTCAGGTTCAATCCTCAGCACCACCATAAGCCAAAGCTGAGTAGTTTTTCTGGTAAAAAAAAAACAACATCATGTTGAGCAGGCAGACACTGCTTTGTGCTATACGCATCCCATGAATAGAAAGTATAATGGGTATGGATACGATTAAAGTGCCTAACATGGGAGCCTACACTTGAGTTTGATTTTTTTTCTTTTTTTTTTTAATATTTATTTTATTTATTTATTCCCTTTGTTGCCCTTGTTGTTTTATTGTTGTAGTTATTATTGTTGTTGTCATTGTTGGATAGGACAGAGAGAAATGGAGAGAGGAGGGGAAGACAGAGAGGAGGAGAGAAAGATAGACACCTGCAGACCTGCTTCACTGCCTGTGAAGCTACTCCCCTGCAGGTGGGGAGCCGGGGCTCGAACCGGGATCCTTATGCCAGTCCTTGTGCTTTGCGCCACCTGCGCTTAACCCGCTGTGCTACAGCCCGACTCCCTTGAGTTTGATTTTGAAAGATGCTTAGAGTGGGGGTGAATTCACAATGAAAGGAATGTCTATGTGAAGGTGTGCAGTGAACAAACAACATGACATATTTTAGAAGTGAATGGTAGTTATATAGCTTAAACTTTAGGAAAAATTTAGGGAAGTGGCAAGTGATATTGACTGATACGGATGAATGGTGCAGAGGAACCAATTCCTGAAAGCTTAATAGTGATTTAGCCTTGAGCTTATAAATAACAAAGAGCTCTGGAAAGGTTTCATAAAAGAGCTATGGAAAGAGTTTTGATTTTTAAATGTTTTTTAAAAAATCTTATTAGTGATTTAATATTGATTTACATAATTATGGGATAACAGGTGTATAATTCTTTTTTACTTTAAAGTTTAAAAATTTTTTTTTATTTATTTATTTTCCCCTTTGTTACTGTTGTTGTGGTGAGGACAGAGAGAATTAGAGAGAGGAGGGGAAGACAGAGAGAAAGAGAGACACCTGCAGACCTGCTTCACTGCTTGTGAAGTGACTCCCCTGCAGGTGGGGAGCCGGGGGCTCGAACCAGGATCCTTACACAGGTCCTTGAGCTTTGCACCACGTGTACTTAACCCACTGTGCCACTGCCCGACTCCCTAACAGGTATATAATTCTACACCTTTCCCATCACCAGAGCACTGTGTCCCCATTACCTCCATTGATTGGAAACTGTATTATTTCTTCCAAGATCATAGAGAGGGGTTGAATTTTATTTCTTTTTTTATATTTTATTTGTGATTTAATATTGATTTACAAATTTACAAGGTAACAGGGCTACACCTCCACACCATTCAGCAGAGTTCTGACTCCCCAATCAGTCCATTGTAAGCTACAGTAGTTCTCCTCAGGTTGCAGTATGGGTAACTATCATTTCTATAACTATCTGTCAATATTTGTATATGTTTGTCCATTTTTTAGGGTCCACTTTTTTCCTTCCTTTCAAAGTCACACATAAAACTATTACTACATCCCATCCAAATCTCCCTCCTTTTTTTTTTTTTCTCTCTTCTCTATCTGGGTCCTGATGGAGTTCAAGTTCAGAGCCTTCTGGTCATCATCCCCTTATCATTTCTCCCCTACTGGAGTATGGATCAAAAATATTTTTGGAGAGCAGAAGGTAGGAATTCTGGCTTCTGTAATTATTTCTCTGCTGGACATGGGCATTGGCAAGTTATTCCATACCCACAGCCTAAGTTGACTATTACATTTATATTTGTCTATTTTTTTCCCTATGGTCCTGCTTTCTTTTCTTTACTAAGTCATACCTGCTACTTTTGAGTGTCCTTTTTTTCTTCTCCTCTCTCTCTTCCCCCCCTTTCTCTCTCTCCCTCTCCCTCCTCCCTCCTCCCTCTTCCCTCTTCCCTCCTCTCTCCTCTCTCTTCTCTCCTCTCTCCTCTCTCCTCTCTCTTCTCTCTGGGTCCTGATGAAATTGTAGTTCAGAATTCTCTAGCCATCATCCCCTAACACTTACCTCTCTGAAAGTATGGACCAAACTTTTCTATGTGGTGTAAAAGGTGAAACATCTGGATTCTGTAATTGCTTGGACATGGACATTGCCAGGTGTATCCATACCCCCAGCCTGTTTCTGTTTTTCCTTAGTGTGGTAGGGCTCTGGAAAGGTGAAGTTCTGAGGCACAATGGTGGGGTCATCTGTCCAGGGAGTTCAGGATGAAATCATGGTAGCATCTGCAACGTTGTGGCTAAAAGGCAATGAGATATAAAGCAGTAAAAATGTTTAATAAACAGTAACCAAAAAGTAGGAATAGGAAAGAAGTGAATAGGGATTTAAAGGTGAAATGAAGCTAGGAAGTGTATTTTAGGGATATTTGTCAGGGCCCATGACTTTGGTAATTTTTGCTGTAGCTAACAAGGAGTTGGATTAAAAATATTATCTGGGGAGATGTTGTCAGAGTTGAGAATAGGTTTAGAAAGCTGGATCAGGACAGAGAGTAGCTCCCAAACTTGGAAGAAAATATATAAATACAATAAACTGTTTACCACATCCATTTGACCCAGGACTTACACTATTTCATATATCACATGAGCCTGTATAACCTCTGAGTCCCTATCAGTCTGTGTTCACAGTCTATGGTCACAGCTGGGAACATTCTAGGCTGAACTTATGGTGTAGCATAGAGTATATTGTCCATCTTCCCTTCGTAGGATGAAACATTCTCTACCATTGTTGATCCAAGTTGAGGGCAAGGTCCTATGGGGGCCCATAAAGGATCTGTTTTGTTGTTCCTGATAGAAATGATCGGTAACAATGGAGAGAGGGATTTATTTGAGTTCTAGGCCCATTGAGTCTGTTTGGGAATCTCAGAAATCCAGGACTAGGGGCCAAGCTGACCAATTCCAAGTTTTAAGTCTTTAGATTGAAGGAACTATATACTCATGCTGGGAAATTGTGCAGATGCATTCACATCTGCCATGTTGTCCCCTCAGACTACTGCTAATTCCTGCAAGAGTTGGGACATTCTCGGAGTGCCTGTTCCACCATGTTATGCCCTCAGGACATTGTCTATATCCCTGCGATATTTGGTTACTCCTCCCCCTTCCCATTCTCATGAAAGCTACTCCTATAAAAACCCTTTGTTTTCCACACCTCACTCTCTTGCCAGCGCTTCACTCCAGTGTGCAGATGCAGGAAAGGTTACTGTGTGAGGCGGCCATTTTTGCTACTTCCACGTGGCCCAACCTGCCTCTCTAGCACCCAACTCTGAGGTGCCAGTGCAAATAAAGATTTGTGTTTCCTCTTCGCTCCAGACCTCCTCTCTCTCATCTCTGCGGCCCGTGCACAACAACATCTGGCTCAACAACATACTGAGTCTATGGTCTATGCATCAAAAAGTTTGAGACATTCAATCCATTTTTTCCCCTCTCATATTAATTAGTTATTTGTGAGACTGTAAATTAATAGAAGTTTATATTAACACCATTCCCAGCACCAAAGGTCTGTGTCCCTGCCCCCTCCCCCCAGTGAAGCTGAACATCTATCGTACCCTACCTTTTCCAGCTTTTTAAAAAATATATATATAAAGTGGAAATATTGACAAGACTATAGGATAAGAGGGATACATTTCCACACAGTGCTCCACCCCCAGAGCTCCCTATCTAATCCCCTCTCTTGATAGCTTCCCTATTCTTTATCCCTCTAGGAATATGGACCCAGGATCATTATGAGGTGCAGAAGGTGGTAGGTCTGGCTTATGTAGTTGCTTCACTGCTGAACATGGGCATTGAGAGGCTGACCCATACTCCCAGCCTGCCTCTCTCTTTCCTTAGTGGGGCAGGGATCTGGGGAGGCTGAGCACCAGGACACATGGTGGGGTCCTCTGCCTAAGGAAGTCAGGTTGGCATTGTGGTAGCATCTGGAGCCTGGTGGCTGAAAAAGAGTTAAGATATAATGCAGAACAAATTATTGACTAATCCAGCTTTTATTGTACCTTATTTAACTGACAAGCTTGGGATTTTCCCCAGTTGTTAAAGCCTTGAGTGTCATTTGTTGTATCCAAACCGGTGTTAGGGGTCTGGCCTCAAGTTAGGGAGGAAATATACTTAGGGTCTTAGTGGGGTATAAGTTAACCTTAAATTTTACTGCATTTACTTATGTGATGATTCTAATAAGGCTTGTCATAAAGACAGTAATTGTTCTTGAGTTGATAAATACTTTTTGCCAGTTTATCTCTTGGTCAATTCTATACAGCGTGTCTTCTAAAGATGATCATGGGATAACAATAATGCTTATGCTGTCAAAAGAAATTAAGGGATGTATCTTACTTTCTTTTGTGTAATTAGTTGAGTAGATAGAGTGGTTGAAGGAAGTGAAGTAGGAGAGAAGGGTGTCTAAGTAATATATGATTAGAAAACATATGGTGCCTTCTTTAGGCCTTTCCACTAGATTGCTGAGATAAATAGTTCTAGTTCTTTAAAAAAATTTTATTGTTTATTTTCTATTTTTTGTTCCCCTTTTTATTGTTGTTGTAGTTATTATTGTTGATGTTGTCATTGTTGGATAGGATAGAGAGAAATGGAGGGAGAGGAGGTGAAGACATAGAGGAAGAGAGAAAGACACCTGAAGACCTGCTTTGCTGCTTGTGAAGCTACTCCCCTGCAGGTGTGGGGAGCCAGGGGCTCAAACCAGGATCCTTATGTCGATCCTTGCACTTCACACCATGTACACTTAACCTGCTGCACTACCGCCTGACCCCCAAATAGTTCTAATTCTGTTCACAGAAGACTATTATGCACTTTTACTTTGAGGTATATAGTTGTCAGAGTTTGCTTTAAAGACAAAATTCTTTTAGCTTTGGCAAGTATGAATTTTAGGATGGGTTAGACAGGAAGATTAGTTACTAAATTATTGTTATTGTTTGAGATGTAAGGTATATGTAAACTGGCACAGGGTGGAGGTGAACAACATGTTTAGATATATTTCAGGTTAAAAAGTAGGAGTTAATAACTGGCTGGATATATGGGGGTAAAGAGAAGAAACTGTGAGGAGAAGGAAAGATGTTTAGAGGGTGAAGAATAGTTAGGTTTTGAACATGTGCTTTGCTTGTCTTAGCACACCTAGATGACATTGATGGAAATCAGTCCTAGTACAATAAAGAATATAGCTTTCAAAGTAAATGAGATTACCTGGGAGATTATAAAGAGAAAGGAGAGCTTTCAGAGTACTTAGGGCTGAGACACAGGTAAAGGGGAAGAAAAGTCATGAAAAGCTAAGAGAGTTACCAGAAAGGCAGGAGAACCTTTTAACTGTGCAAAATGCCTTTGATCTTAAAGATGGCATTGAAAGACTTAATTACTTCTGCAGATGAATCACCACTTAAATGAGGGGAAGGCACACACTTACAGCCTCTGTCCATTGTTGGTGCTCAGAATACTAGCACTAAATGAATGCTTGTCATAAAACTAAGCCTGTAAAAAGACTCTCTAATAGATCTGGGAAGTCAGTGGAAAGTCTCAGGAGCTGATTTTATCCAGAATGTAAAGAAGTGAATGGAAAAACCTTCAATATGAAGAGAATTTTCTTTGAATAGTTCATTTTAAGAATACATTTTTATCCCTTTTTTATTATATGAGCTTAAATCTACTTTTCCTTAGAAGTTCAAGAAGATATTGATGTTTTAAATAAAAATTTTATAGGAGATATTTTAGAAAATTGTATATGAAAAATGTATACATCATATACAGTTCTGTGCAGTGCTTCTCTTTCACTTAAAATTATCTTGAATATCTTTTCATATTAGTACCCAGAGATCTTAATCTTTTTAAATATTTGGACCCTATTCCTCTGAATAAGTGTATGATAATAGAAAGCCAACTTTATAGCTGAAAATTTAGGTTGTTTTCTAATCTTTTATTACAAATAGTGAAGCAGTGAATAACTATGACAGGCATATCATTGTATACTCTGTAAAATATCTGTATGATAATTTCCTAAAAATAGAATTGCCACATCAAATATGTGTACTTGCGGTTTCAACAGCTATTGTCAAATTGCCTTTTTGTGAGTTGTTCCAATTTGTGTCCTTACCAGCAATGTAAAAGAGTTCCTGTCTTCTCCATTGCTTTGCCAATAAAATTGTCTCCAAATTTTCAGAACCGTACCAATCTGAGAAAAAACCCCAATGTAATATGTATTAATCTGCATTTTTCTTATAATATATGTGATAGAAGGTATTTGCTATATTGAAGAGCCATCTCCCCCCCCACTGGGGAATAAATTATAATACAGTTATTGGAACATAGTTACAATTTCTTCATCTCCCTGTAACAGGTGTCTGCAGAACACTTTCTCCCTCATCCTAGGTTCTTTTCCACCATCATGCACCAAGACCCCAGAACCCCTCCATCCCATATCTTCTCCAACTTCCTTTATTATCTTTTAATGAAATAGTCTTATCTGTTGCCTTTTATATTAATTTATTGTTTTAATATGTTCTAGGGATATTTATATATTAGTTATAGTAACAAATAATTTCCCCAAGTTATTTTTGCCCTTTGATTTTGATTATGGTGTTTTTGCTTTGCAGAGAAGATTTATCTTTATGTAGACAAGTTAAGTAATTGCTAAAAAGTTGCTTCTAAAATTCATGCTATAATATTTTACACAGATATTTTTCTCATTCTGAAATCATAAACACTAAACTCTTTTTCCCTCGATTACTTTGTGGTTTTGTTTGGATTTTAATTTTTAAAACATTTGTTGTTTTAAAAATAAATCCAGGAGTCCCTGGGTAAATTTTTAGGTTAGATTTGAACAATCTTATTTTTAAATAAGTAGCTAAATGAAAGAGTAAAAAATGCTTGATGCTTTCAAATCTAGAAGAGCAGAATGATTGAAAAAAATCATTTTGGAGTGAAATGTAGTTACCATGATTTAAGCATCTTCAAACACTGGAAGTTATTTCTTTCCTATTCATTTTTGTTTATTGCAGCAATGTGTTAAATAGGAAGTTTTCCTTTAGATTGTCTTGGAAGAATACACAAAGAGTTCTTAGTAGTGAAGCGTAGATATGGAATAGAAGAACAGGAAGCTAAGAAGCCTTAGAGAATTGTGAGGGGGTACAAAAGCAAAAATTAGGGGACAGATAAGGAGGTATCTCTTTTTCATTACTAGTGATCATGCTTTAGGCTGAAACTGGAGAAGGATGACTCTAAGTTAAAAAAACAAACAAACAAAAAACCAGGGGGGGGGGGTTGGCGGCTCCAGGTTGAAGGGAAGCGCAAGGACCAGCTTAAGGACCTGTTCGATTCCCGGCTCCCCACTTGCAGGGAGGTCCCTTCAGAAGTGGTGAAGCAGGTCTGCAGGTGTCTATCTTTCTCTCCTCCTCTCTGCCTTCCCTTCCTCTCTCCATTTCTCTCTGTCCTATCTAACAACAGCATCAGCTATAACAACAATAATAATAATAACAACAAGGACAACAAAATGGGAAAAATGACCTGCAGGAGTGGTGGGTTCCTAGTGCACCCAGCCTCAGCTATAACTCTGGAGGCAAAAAAAAAAAAAATCCTCTGTGAGTAATGGAATCATATTTGAATGCCCAGGATGTACTACTCCCTCCAAAATATAAAATTAAAAACCAAGCCAGTAAACTGATGGAATAAGGAACATGAGTATAGCAGTGGTAAGCAGAAAATTGACATGACTACACTTGCTTTTGATAAAGATAATTATAATTCTGTGAAGGATAGATTTAGGTGGGCTAGATATGAAGAACTGAAGAACACTGCAGGAAATTATGGCCTGATCTAATAGTGTAAATGGAAAGAAGAGTTGGAGAGTAGAAGTTACAGAAACTGACAATTTATGGAACAAGAAAAGAGAAGTCAAGCTGAGCTCCAGTTTCTCTACTGAGTAGTCTAGGTGGATGGTGATCCCTTTACTAGGGAGAAACTGGTGTGGGAAAAGGGGATTCTTTTTTCTTTTTTTTTTCAGTTATTTTACTTTGTTTTATTTATTTCTTTTTTTTGCCTCCTGGATTATTGCTGGGGCTTGGTGCTGGCACTTGGAATCTATTGCTTCTGATGGCTATATTTTCCATTTTATTGAATAGGACAGAGAGAAATTGAGGGGGTAGATAGAGTTAAAGAGATAGAGAGTAGAGAGATAGAGAAAGAATGAGAGACACCATCAGACCTGCTTTGCCACTTGTGAAGCATCCTTCTCCTGCAGTTGGGGAGCTGAGGGCTCAAATCCAGATCTTGCGTGGGTTCTTGTGCTTAGTACTATGTGCACTTAACCGGGTGTGCCACTGCCTGGCTCCTGGGGATCCACTTTTTAAATATTTTTAATTATTCAGTGATATAAGTTAATGCAGTGACCCTCAAAGTGATTAAAAAGGAACCAGGACCTCAAAGTTCCTCCCCCCAACCCTTTCCTTGCCTCCCTTTTAAGAATGATGAAGTCATCTCCATCAACTCATCTTGGATGGAGATTGAAGGAATCATGCTAAGTGAGATAAACTAAAAAGAGAAGGATAAATACAGGATGATCTCACTCATAGATGGACTTTATCTTTTAAAAAATATTTACCAACTATGTTTATTTCCTTTCTGAACAGATTTTCACAAGTACCCATTAAGATGGTACAGACAGCTTGAGTCTCTTCTTTGGATAGAAATGCTATTTGAAACATTTTCTATGTAAAACTGTGAGAGATATGCATTACCCTCAAAGCTATCATTTAAAAAAAAATATTAGTGGGGCCAGGCAGTAGTGTAGCGGGTTAAGCACATGAGGCAAAAAGTGCAAAGACCAGTGTAAGGATCCCGGTTCAAGCCCCTGTCTCCCCAATTGCAGAGGAGTTGCTTCACAGGTGGTGAAGTAGGTCTGCAGGTGTTTATCTTTCTCTCCCTGTCTCTGCCTTCCCCTCCCCTCTCAATTTCTCTCTGTCCTATCCAACAACAATGACAACAATAATAGTAACAACACTGATAAACAACAAGGGCAATGAAAGGGAAAAAAATGGCCTCCAGGAGAGGTGGATTCATGTTGCAGGCATCGAGCCCCAGCGATAATCCTGGAGGCAAAAAAAAAAAGTGATTTTAAATTCATGTATAACATTATGAGATTACAGGGGTATAATTCCACACTGTTCCCATGAGAATTCTGTGTTCCCATTCCCTCCATTGGAAACTTCAGTAGTTCTCCCAAGGTTATAGATATGAGTTGACAACTAGGGGTATGGATCAACTGTCAGTGCTCATGTCCAGTAGAAAAGCAATTTCAGAAGCCAGAAATCCCATTTTTTGCACTCCCAAAAGAATTTTGGTCTATACTTTCAGAGGGGGAGAAATGATAGGGGGAAGATAACCAGAGGCCTCTGAACTTCAACTCCATCAGGACCTGGAGAGAGAAGAGGAAAAGTGCAAGGGCATTCAGAATTAGTAATCAGTGGAAGAAAAGAGAGGGCAGGAATATAGGAAAAAATAGACATATATGTATTAATATAGACATATAGTTACAGAAATAATAGTCAACCCATATCTATGACCTTGGGGGAACTAATGTAGCTTCAAATGGAGGGAATAGGAGTATAGTACTCTGGTGGTGGAAACAGTACAGAATTATACCCCTGTTATCTTATAATTTTGTAAATCAATGTTACATCACTAATAAAAAAAACTATGTCCTGATTATTATATGTACACCCATTTTTTTCTATGGTCCTCTCTTCCTTTCGAAGTACATGTGCACCTTACTAATTCATTTTCTTTACCTCATCAAGCTAAAATAATGTACCACAGGACCTTTATACATTGTGCCTGGCATCTTTCCCCCAACTTTTACTCATGACTGGCACTTTTTCATCCTCTGGTTTCCATCTGAATACTGCCTTTTACCCTGGCTACAAAATACAGGTTCATGTCCCTCACTTTATTTTAGTAGTCTGTCCATTTACCTATGTGCTTTGCACATATCCCTTATTAAAAATTAGACTTCACAAGGCAGTAATCCATATCTGTATCACTCAATATTATGTGCTAATAACAATGGTGATGTAAACATATTTAAAATTTGTTTCCATTTGAGCCTTTTCATACACCAAAGAAAATACCTCATTGATAAAAGAGAAGTATGAAGGTCAGGTAACTTGTGAATTTCCACTATCACAGTTACTAAGTGCAGAGTATCACTTGATCCCAGGATTTCTAATTGACAGGCCATTGATGCTTCCATAATAGCACTGTCTTGAGTGCCACACCACATTGTCATATTTTGAAGAAGTAATGCCCTGTCAAATAAGCTGTCCATTGTGAAGGCTTTACCTCTCTATCTTTCTTTCCTCTTGAGTCCTTTCCTTTTATACCTCCCTGAAATCTTAAGTGGATCTGTGAGAACTCCACAGAGGGAAGATTTTTTTTTCCCTTTAAGAGGGAAATGGCTACTGCTTTCAGAGCTGATTAGAAGTGATGCCTTTCCTGGGGGACACAATCAGCACTGTACAGTAAGTTCTGATGATATCTGAGTTTCTTGTCTCATGCTCTGCCTTGGGGGAGGTGAAGGTTCTCAGTTTTTACTTTTTAATGACTTTGTAGGGGAAAAAAGAACAAACTGAGAGCAGAAAAGAGGCTGGTCATATTGGAAAAGGTAACAGTATGTGTGAAATTAGAAGACTTGAGGCATTAGTGGTGATGGGGGGGTCAACTACGGAGTTCATTCTTCCCTACTTGGGGATTAATTCAAGAAATTCAATCAAATCTAAAACCATTCAGTGTGGTCTGGTATAAATCAAAGGGAGAGTTAGTTAATTGCCAATTTCTTCTTTTAAATTATATCCCTTCCTGTCATCAAGGAACTTTGTAATGCAGATCATAAGTGCAAGTACCAACTCTGTATTTACTTGAATGATTTTCACCCTCAAGATTGACGTATTAGCCAAGCCAGAGGGAACCACTCTGGTGAATCTAAATTTTAGAGTACTGATTGGCACCTGATTGGAACAAGACGAAACACATATTACTCTAAGTGAGCTTTATCCTCCTTCTCACTCCTAAAGGCTTTATTTATTCATTTTTTATCACCAGGACTTTACTTATTTATGTTAACTTTTTAATTTTTATTATTTTATTTGGGATAATAGTTTACACTACAGTTGCTGACACATGGGTACATTTCTTCAGTCTAATGCTCTCCCAACTTAGCTGTTTCATCATAATGGGTACATTTCTTATCTCCTTGTGACTGATGTCTACAAAACTCATCTCCAGCTTAGGTCCCCCCTCCACCATCATGCACCAGCACCCCAACCCCCCAGGTCCTTCTCCATACTCCTTTGTGTAATACACAAAATCCAGTTCAAGCTTTACTCTCTCTTTTTCCTTTCTGTTTTTATTTCTTAAGTTCTGTCGATGAGTGAGATCATCTTATTTTTTTTTGACTTACCTCACTTAACATGATTTCTTCAAGTTCCAGGATGAGGTCAACGAGATGACTTCATTGTTCTTAACAACTGAATACTATTCCACTGTGTATGATTACCACAGCGCTACTAGCCACTTATCTGTTATTGGATACTTGGATTACTTCCAAGTTTGGGCTATTGCAAATTGTGCTATTATTAACGTAAGTGTACATAGATTTATTTGGATGGGTGTATTTTCTGGTTGATTATTACAAAGAGAGACAGAGGGAGAGAGGGAAAGATACCTTCCCCAGTGCAGTGGGGGTTAGGCTTGACTTAAGTCATGTATGCAAAACAGACACCCTCCTAGGTAAACTATCTTGCTTGCCTTCCCAAGATATTTTTAAAAAGAAAAAAAACCTCACAGCTAACTTTTATGTTTTGTTTCTGTGCTACAGAAACACCCCCCCACACACACACACACACACACTCATTCTGACAAATCCCTCTGTGGTTGTAGCAGTGATGTAAAGGAGAGCACTGTCAATGTTGTCATCTCAGTTTTGTCTGAGAAAGAAGAGAAACAGGAAAGTGGACACTCTACAAGTCACAATGACAGTGTCTTCCCACCCACGCCTCCCTCCAATGTATCATGAGAGGCTACAAAACAACCCCAGGCTCATAGTTGTGCAATTGCATCATCATATTTTGCAGAGTCAGATTGAAGCAGAGGTTTAATTTCTACTCATAAAAACCTATGTACCCACACCAAGAAGAAACAGAAAATAGTTTTTCAGTTAGTCCTGACTGTAGTGCTTTCTGGACTGCTTTGCTATGTTGATTATACATGACATATTCTGTTCCCAAAACTGGGTTGATGAATGAAGTTGTCAATCAATAAAGAGCCAGCCTCCCCTTATGGAGGTATTTCAGTCATCACATGCTGTCCCGGCAGTGGATTCCTCAGCCATCTTTAGAGTGTCATAACATTTTATAGTGTTTATACAGTAGTGTACTGTATATTGCACTGTAATAAAAATAGAAGCAATAAATTTTAGTATGGGTTTCACAATAAAGTATAAATAAATAGATGAAAAACACTCATCTAGGGAGTAGCAGTGGGTTAAGCACACGTGGTACAGAGTGCAAGGACCAGCAGAAGGATCCCTGGTCTAGCCTCTGGCTCCCCACCAGCAGGAGAGTCGATTCACAGGCGGTGAAAGAGATCTGCAGGTGTCTATCTTTCTCTCCCTCTCTCCGTCATCCTCTCCTCTCTCCATTTCTCTCTGTCCTATCCAACAAAGACGACATTAATAACAACAACAATAATAACTACAACAACAATAGACACAAAAGGGAAAATAAATAAATAAATAAAAATTAAAAAAAAGAAAAAAGAAAAGCACTTATCTAGTGTAAATAGACTGACTATGGGAATGAGGCTGAGGCTGAGACAGAGTGATGATAAGAGAGAGAATACTTGAAGCTTAGTCACTGCTTCTATACATTGCAGTAATGACTCTACAGAGAGCTGCTGATAAGTAAGTCACTAGGTGAGTACTAGTTGTTTAGAATTCCTCAATAATAGATATAAATATATGCTGGGAAATTGTGCCGATGCAGTCACATCTGTCATGTTGTCTCCTCAGGCTACTGCTAGTTCCCACAAGAGTTAGGACATTCTCGGAGTGCCTGTTCAGCCATGTTGTGCCCTCAGGGCATTGTCTATATCTCCGAGATATTTGGAGTGCTTTGGTTACTCCTCCCCCCTCCCATTCTCACGAGAGTTATTATCCTATCCTGGAGTGCTATGGTTACTCCTCCCCCTTCCCATTCTCATGAAAGCTACTCCTATAAAAGCCCTTCTTCTTCTGCACCTCGTTCTCTTGCCAGCACTTCACTCCGGTGTTCAGATGCAGGAAAGGTTACTGCCTGAGGCGGCCATTTTTGCTACCTCCACGTGGCCTAACCTGCTTCTCTAGCACCCAACTCTGAGGTGCCAGCGCAAATAAAGATTTGTGTTTCCTCTTCACTCCGGACCCCCTCTCTCTCTTCTCCGCGGCCAGCACACAACAACAAATACATACCTATATAAAAGTGAATAATGTGAAAGCATTTAGTAGAAGTGTTTATCTTTTAAATTTTTTCTAGTGATTTAATATTGATTTACCAAATTATGAGATAACAGGTATAATTCCACACCATTCCCACCACCAGAGTTCTGTGTTCCCATTCCCTCCATTGGAAACAACAGTAAGTCTCCCAAAGCCATAGACATGGGTTGGCTATTACTTTTATAACTATCTATCCATATTTATCTATTTATTTATTTTTAAATATTTATTTATAAAAAGGAAACACTGACAAAAGCCATAGGATAAGAGGAGGTGCAACTCCACTCCACACAGTTCCCAGCACCAGAACTCCATATCCCATCTCCTCCCCTGATCGCTTTCCTATTCTTTATCCCTCTGGGAGTATGGACCCAAGGTCATTATGGGGTGCAGAAGGTGGAAGGTCTGGCTTCTGTAATTGCTTCCCCACTGAACATGGGCGTTGACAGGTTGATCCATACTCCCAGCCTGTCTCTCTCTTTCCCTAGTGGGGTAGGGATCTCAGGAAGTGGGGCTCCAGAACATATTGATGGGGTCGTTTGCCCAGAGAAGTCCGGCTGGCATCATGCTAGCATCTGGAACCTGGTGGCTGAAAAAAGAGTTAACATAAAGCCAAACAAATTGTTGACTAATCATGAACCTAAAGGCTGGAATAGTGCAGATAAAGAGTTGGGGGGGGTGTTTTCATTTTGTAGATAGTTAGTAGGCCTATTATAGTTATATTCCAAAGGGCCCATGACTATACTAGTTGTTTTTTTTTTTCCTGAGCCTGACATCTGATATGCAGGTGGACCCAAGTTATTGTCTGGGGAGATGATGTCATGGCTGAGAAAGGGCTAGGAAGCTGGATCAGGGAAAAGATTAGCTCCTATACATGGGAAAGCTGTATAAATATTGTTGACCGTAAACTCCATTGATTTGATCTGATCTGGGGTCCATATTCATCTTAGGAGCCTTTGTATCCCTGTAGGTCTGAGATCACATTCTGTGGTCATGAGTAGGAACGTTCTAAGCTGCCCCAATTTCAGAACCCATCTTCTTCAGGTGGTAGATAGAGTATGTTGTCCAGCCTCCCTTTGGAGGGTGGAACATTTTTTGCTGTTGTTGATTCACATTGAGGGCAAGGTCATATGGGGGTCCACAGAGGGGTCTATTGTGCTGTTCCTGATAGAGATGACCAGTAACAATGGAAAGAGGGATTTAATTGAGATTTAGGCCCATTATGTCTGTGTGGGAACCTCAGGACTCCCCGACTAGGGCCCCAGATGATGGGGTGGCCTGATAGTGACTAAAGAGTCATCATTAAAGTTTGCCAGTCTCTTGTCCTTCCTTATTCAGCTTTTGTAGTCCTTACTTTGATAAGGTTAGCTTTGGAGAGACCGAGAGAAGTGTAATAGGAAGTAGGTGAGGAGGTAATCTAAGTAGACACTATTTCACTATGAACTTTATGGTGTCTTTTTAGGTCTTTCTACTTGCTTATTTCATTTATGGACTCACTGCAGACTATTGTGCACTTTTGCTTTCAAGTATATATTTTTCAGGTATATATTTTGCCCTAATTTATGTATACATGGGAACATAAGCCCTATCTCATGGGACCTGAACTATCTATATTTATATGTATTTGCCCACTTTTTTCTATGGTTCTGCATTCTCTTTCTTTCTGAATCACAACTTTACTTCTGAACATTACTGGATGATGGAGCAATGGAAAAATGAACACATTTATTTATTTAATTAATTATTAATGAAACAGGAGAATAGAATCAGAGCATCACTCTGGCACATGTAATGCTGGGGCTTGAACCCAGTACTTCATCATACAAGTACAGAGCTCTTCCTATTAGGTAACCTCTTAGCTCACAGAATAAGAAGTTTTAAAAAGTCGATCAATGGGGGACATTAGAATAGCACACATTAGAATAGCACTGGGTTCGGCCCGGCCCCCTACTATACTGAAGAAGCTTTGGTGCTTTATTCTCTTTCTGTTCTTTCTCTAAAGTAGAAGAGGAACAAAAAGAATAACTGCACTTAATGATAGAGTTTCAGTGTCATCCTTTTGAAATGATTCCTACAACCTGTTATTCTGCCCTACTTTCCCTTCCCCTATGGCAATCATAAAATTTTCTAGAGTTTAAGTGGTGTGTGTGTGTGTGGTTGTTGCTGTTGTGTGTATTTGTCTGCTTTGTTATTTATTGTCCACATACAGTGAGTAATTATCTTTTGCTTACTGACTTATTTCATTGAGCTTGATTAAGTCTTTGCATGTTTTGCAAAGAGTCACAATTTTCTCTTTTGTAAGAGCTGAGTAGTATTCCATTGAATGTATATACCATAACTTCATCTAGTTGGCAGGCTTTTAAGTTGATTCCAAAGTTTGGTTGTTGTGAATAATGCTATTAAGAAACAGTGGTACAAGAATTTTTTCAAGTTAGTGGGTTCATATCCTTTACATAAGTGCCTAGTAGTAGTATCACTATATCATATGCTATTTCCATCTGTAGTTCTTTTTTCTAAAATTTTTATTTATAAAAAGGAAACATGGAATAAACCATAAAATAAGAGGGGTACAACTCCACACAGTTCCCACCACCAGAACTCTGTATCCCATTCCCTCCCCTGATAGCTTTCCTATTCTTTAACCCTCTGGGATTATGGACCCAAGGTCATTGTGGGATGCAGAAGGTTGAAGGTCTGGCTTCTGTAATTGCTTCCCTGCTGAACATGGGTGTCGACAAGTCAATCCATATGCCCAGCCTGTCTCTATCTTCCCCTAGAGGGGAAGGGCTCTGGGGAAGCAGAGCTCCAGGACACATTGGTGGGTTTGTCTGTCCAGGGAAGTCTGGTTGGCATCATGAGAGCATCTGGAACCTGGTGGTTGAAAAGAGAGTTAACATACAAAGCCAAACAAATTGTTGACCAGTCATGGACCTAACGGCTGGAATAGTGCAAATAAAGAGTTGGGACGGGGAATCTCCATTTTGTAGATAGCTAGTAGACATATCTTAGTTACATTCCAAAGGGCCTGTGCTATACTAGTGTTTTTTTGTTTTGTTTTGTTTTGCCTGAGCCTGAAATCTGATATGCAGGTGGATCCTAATTATTGTCTGGGGAGATGATATTATGGCTGTAAGAAAGACTAGAAAGCTGGATCAGGGAAGAGAGTAGCTCCCAAATATGGGAAAGGTGTATAAATATTGTTGATTGTAAATCCCATCAATTTTATGTGATCTGGGGCCCATATTCAGTTTAGGAGCCTATGTGACCTCTGCATCCCTGTAGATCTGAGCTCACATTCTGTGGTCATAAGTAGGAATGTTCCAAGCTGCCCCAATATCACGACCCATCTTCCTTAGGTGTAGCATAGAGTATATTGTCCAGCCTTCCATCGGAGGATGGAACATTCTCTACTGTTGTTGATCCACATTGAGGGCAAGGTCCTATAGGGCCCACAAAGGGGCCTGTTGTGTTGTTCCTGATTAAGATGACTAGTAACATTGGAGAGAGGGATTTATTTGAGGTCTAGGCCCATCATGTCTGTTTTGGAATCTCAAGACTCCTGGATTAGGGACTTAGATGATGGGGTGGCTTGATAATGACTAAAGAGTCATTAAAGTATGCCAGTCTCTTGCCATTATTCAGATGTTGCAGTCCTTGGTTTAATGAGTTTAGTTTTGGAGTGAGAGAACTGTAATAGGAGGTAGGTGAGGAGGGTATCTAATTCTAAGTAGACACTATTTCATTATGAACTTTATACTTACTTGCTACAGACTATTGTGTATTTTTGCTTTCAGGTATATATTTTACTCTAATTTATTTATACATGTGAATATATGCTCTATCTTATAGAACCTGGTCTATATCTAGGTTTTGGGACTTTATTAGGAAGTGAACCTCCTGGAATGGAATTAGAGAATCCTATGAAAGGAAAGGTCTCACTGAGTAATGAGGCTGAAGGGTTGACATTCCATGCCAGATGTCTCTGGACACAGTCTGAATGAAGCATACTGAGTTAGTACTTGTTGCATTGATGAGGTTGGGATCGGCAGATGCAATATCACTTGGTATGAATTGAAAGAAGCATGCAGGAAAGTGAGCTCCACCATAGAGGTTCCAGGACTGGGGGAAATATAGGCTCTATAGAGGAAGCAAGAAGATCCTGTTGTGTTAGGGTTTAAGAAGACAATAGATAGTTATTGCCATAATCACATTATATGGCAATTGGGTTAACTTTGAAATATCCCTTTGTTCGGATTTGCTGTATCATACACAACATCCTTTGACATTATTTGCATATAGCTGTGCCACCAGTTGCTTCTGTTCTCCCTGGTCCAAGCTTATAAGAGAGTCAACATATGAAAGACTCAGCCTATGTATTAAAAAGACTCAGTCTGTGATTTAAAAAGTTTGATACTTTCAGTCAATTTCCCCCTCTCATATTAATTAAATAATGATTTATATGACTACAAACTTTGTCCAGGACAGACAAAGAGTGTACATAAACACCATTCCCAACACCAAAAGACTATGTCCCATCCCATTTCCTCTCTCATTCTCTCCCACCCACCCACCGGCCCCTGCCCCATGAAGCTGAACATCTACCATCACCCTCAACCCAGGGTTTTTACTTTGGGGCTCTACTCCAAATTTAGTTAAATCCTGCTTTGAGTTTCCCTTTCTGTTATTCTTTCTCAACTTCTGTTGATGAGTGGGATCATCCCATACTTATCTTTATCTTTCTGACTTAATTCACTTAACATAATTCCTTCTAGCTCCATGCAAGATGGGTCAGAGAAGGTCGGTTCATTGTTCTTAATAGCTGTGTAGTATTCCATTGTGTATATATACCACAACTTGCTCAGCCACTCATCTGTTGTTGGGCACCTGGATTGTTTCCAGGTATTAACTATTATGAATAGTGCTGCTATGAACATAGGTGCACACATTTCTTTTTGGTTGGGCATTATGGAGTCCTTGGGGTATATCCCCTGGGGAGGGATTACTGAGTCATATGGAAGGTCCATATCTAGCCTTGTGAGAGTTCTCCAGACTGCTCTCCACAGAGGCTGGACCAATTTACATTCCCACAAGCAGTGCAAAAGGGTTCCTCTTTCCCCACAGCCTCTAAAGCATTTGTTGCTGCTGTCATTTTTGATGTATGCCGTTATCATAGGAGTGAGGTGGGATCTCAATGTTGTCTTTACTTACATTTCTCTGAAAATCAATGACCTGGGGAAATTTTTCATGTGTTTTTATTAGCCTTTTGGATCTTTTCAGTAGTGAATGTTCTGTTCATATCCTCTGCTCATTTTTGGATGAGGTTATTTGCTTTTTTGGTGCTAAGTTTGCTGAGCTCTTTGTATATTTTGGTTATTAGTCTCTTGTCTGATGTATGGCATGTAAAGATCTTCTCCCATTCTGTGAGGGGTCTCTTTGTTTGTGTGATAGTTTATTTGGATGTGCAGAAGCTTTTCAATTTTATGTAGTCCCATTGGTTTGTTTCTGCTTTAGTCTTCCTTGCAATTGGGTTTGTTTCATCAAAGATGTCCTTGAGGTTTAGGTGGGAAAGTGTTCCACCAATGTTTTCCTCTAAGTATTTGATAGTTTCTGGTCTAAACATCCAGGTCCTTGATCCACTTGGAGTTGATTTTTGTTTCTGGTGAGATAAGGTGGTTCAGTTTCATTCTTCAACATGTTTCAACCCAGTTTTCCCAGCACCATTTATTGAAGAGAGCCTCCTTCCTCCATTTAATACTTTGGCCCCCCTTATCAAAGATAAGATATCCATATGTGTGGGGATTTAGTTTGGCTTCCAATTCTGTTCCACTGGTCTGTGTGCCTATTTTTTGTTCCAGTACCAGGCTGTTTTGATGATCATGGCCTTATAATATAGTTTGAGATCTGGGAGTGTGATGCCTCCATTTCTGTTTCTTTTACTCAAGATGGTTTTGGCAATTCTAAGTGTTTTATGGTTCCAGATAAATGATAGTAGTTTTTGTTCTACTTTTTTAAAGAACCTTGGTGGAACTTTGAAGGGTATTGCATTAAATTTGTATATGGCTCTGGGAGACTATTCATTTGGATATTTCTTCTTCCAATCCATGAGCCTAGGATGTCTTTCCATTTCTTGGTATCCGTTTCTATTTCCTTGAGTAGTGACTCATAGTTTTCAGTATACAATTCTTTCACTTCTTTGGTCAGCTTTATTCCTAGGCATTTTATTGATTTTGCTGAAACAGTAAATGGGAGTGATTTCTGGATGTCTTCTTCTTCAGATTTAATGTTTGCATAAAGAAATGCCACTGATTTTTGTACATTGATTTTGTAGCCTGACACCTTGCTGTATTGCCTAATAACTTCCAGTAGTTTTCTGTTGGATTCTTTAGGTTTCTCTATGTATACGATCATATCACCTGCAAATAGTGAGAGCTTGACTTCTTCCCTTCCAATCTGTATTCCTTTTATTTATTTCTCTTGCCTGATTGCTATGGCAAGAGCTTCCAATATTATGCTGAAGAGTAATGGTGATAGTGGGCATCCCTGTCTAGTCCCTGATCTGAGCAGGAATCCTTTCAGCTTCTGTCCACTGAGTATGATGTTGGCTGTAGGTTTGCTATATATGGATTCCACTATCTTGAGGAATTTCCCATCTCTTCCCATTTTTTGTAGAGTTTTGAGCATGAATGGGTGTTGGATTTTGTCAAAGGCTTTCTCTGCATCTATTGAGATAATCATGTGGTTTTTGGCTTTGCTTTTATTGATGTGGTGAATGACATTGATTGACTTACATATGCTGAACAAGCTTTGCATGCCTGGGATAAATCCCACTTGGTCATGATGAACAATCTTTTTCATATACTGCTGTATCCGGTTGGCCAAGATCTTGTTTAATATTTTGGCATCTATGTTCATCAGAGATATTGGTCTTTAGTTTTCCTTTTTTGTTGTGTCTCTGTCTGCTTTTGGTATCAGGGTGATGGTGGCTTATTGAAGGTGGAAGGGAGTGTTCCTGTTTCTTTGATCTTGTGGAAATCTTTAGAAGTATTGGTATTAACTATTTCCTTAAGGTTTTGTAGAATTTGTTTGTGAAGCCATCTTGCAGCCTTTAGGATCCTTTCTTTATCTTTACTTCTTTTCATTGTAACTATGATGTGAATTGGTGTCTTCAGGTCTGGGTTGATTCTGTTTGGGACTCTCTGGTCCTGTTGAATCTTAATGTCCTTTCTGTTGTTCAGTTCTTGTAAGTTTTCTTCTATAATCTCCTCTTGAATGTTTACTTCCCTTTCCTCTCTTCCTCTGGCAGGCCAATTATATGAATGTTACTCCTTTTGAGATCATCCCATATGTCTCTGTTGTTGTTTTCAGTGTCTCTCAATCTCTTTTTGAGCTCTTTTACCTCTTTCTTAGTTTTCTTTATCTCATCCTCTGTCTGGCTAATTCTGTTTTCTGCTTCTGTTAGTCTGCTTTCCCTTCCCTCAGCTTCTTTCTTCAGTTCAGCTATTCCAGCTTTCAGTTCTCTAATTACCTCAAGGTAGCTTGTATTTTCCTTGAGGGGCTCATCTGTTGTTTCCCTAATTCTGCTAGCCCTTTCCTCCAAAGTTGCTTTCATTTCTGTAATTATTAAGTTTATTATTGCTTGCATACTTTTTTAAATCTATGATTTCTTCTGACTTGTAGTTTCTTCTGGGCTCTTGTCTTCATTCATTGTAGTAGCAGTTTTGTTTGCTTTTGGTTTAACGATTTTTTATTGATGTGTTTTTTATTTTTATGTTCTGTTGTTCCTCAGTTGTTGTGTTTTGAGTACATGCCACGCTATACTAAATACCTTTATGACAAATGCAATCAGCAACCTCTGAAATTACAGTAGTAACTGAAGTAAGGATTGAAGCAGTTTAACCACTACCAGTTAGCCTAACAAATGTCTTAAGTCCAAGAAAAAATATCCAAATCCAAATGAAAAATAAAGAGAAAGGAAAAAAGGGATTGCAAGAATAGACAATTATGCAAATCTACTGTCCACTGTAAATTCCAGGGTAGGAAGAGGAGAAAGGGAAGTAGAGCAGAGACACACACAAAGAGAGTCCACTCTGAGTCAGTTTTCTTCCCCAGAATAATTCACAAACGAGTATCAGTGAATTCAGAAAGCAGAAGAAGGAGGAAAGAAGAAAGGAAGACAAGAATGAGAAAAAAGAGAGGAAAAAATGAAAAGAAAAAAAACAGTAAAAAAAGAGCAGTGAAAGGAAAGAGTTTTTAAATTTTATTTATTTGTTAATTTTTTTAAAATTAGCTAGGAGGAGGGAGAAGTGGGAGTGTGGATCAAGGAGGTAGGAAGTGTGAAATAAGTTCCTCTCACAATAGATAAGACACCCGGTCACCTAGCAATGGAAAATACACTAATAGTTAATTTTGGTCAACCTGAAGAGGGGGAGGGACACGCTATATATAATGGTAATAATAAAATAGAACAGAGTAAAAACTTTAACAGTAGGTCTGCAGCTTGGAAGGCTCCTGATTGGCCCATGCACCCTGAGCAGTGGGAGCCAATCGTTAAAAAGACAAAACAACAAACAAACAAACAAAAAAACCCCAGGCAGTCTTTCCCAGGAGGGGTGAGTCTCTGCTTGGTCAGATATTTTTAGATCCAACTGGGCCTAAGCCACTTATACAAAAAAAAAAAAAAAAAAAGCAAAGGGATTTGGAAAGGAACGGGGGCCGTAGGGCGGGGTGTGGGGAAGAGTGTGCTTTGGAAATAATAATAAAAAATTTCTTTCTTTTTTCTATATTTTCTAACCCAAACTGAGCTATAGTCAATTCCTTGGTGTCACACTTAGAATACCTTATTTCCCGTCCTGCTGAAGGCCAGGTATCTTACTGTTTCCAGCAGTTGTTGCTGGAGCTCATGCCAGCAGCTGCTTCCAAGTTGTCATCTTGGCTCCATGCCCCCCCCGCCCGATTTCTTAAGATGAAAGGGACACACTTGGACTTTTATGAAAAATTTACTTACATTATCTAGGTTAGGGAGCCAGAGAGCTTTCTCAATGGTAGAATTACTGCCTTGAATACATAAGGACCTGAGTTTGATCCCTAGTAGTGCATGTAATAATAAAGACAAAGGATTAAGAACTCTATGAATGAATGGTGGGGCAGTGCTTGATGCAATTTTTTTTGTGACTTAAAATTATTTTTATTCTTTATTAGGATGAAAGAGAAAAAAGAGTGATCACAGTACTGCTCAGCTCTGGTGTATGGTAATCCTAGAAATTGAACTTGAGAACTCTGGGCCTCAGGCATGCAAGTCTGGTGTGATAACACTGTCCATATCCCTGGTCCTATTATAATATTCTAAAAAGAAATATTTATTAATTTTCACATTTATGATCCATAAAGGTAGACTGATATCAGAGAAGTACTCACCTCTGGGATATAGAGTGCTAGAGATAAAAACTGTTACTTTATGAGTGCAAGTCCGTTGTTCTACTTTTGAGCAGTTGCCCCTATCCTTTTATTTAAATCTCATAGAAAGCATGCAAATCTGGGCTGAGGAGGAGTTGGATCAGTGGAAGAGTGTATTCTTGAGACTCTGAGTTTAGTTCCTGGCACAATACAAAAACCCCAAACAGCATCATCTAAGTTAGATTTTTTTAAATTATACTTTTTTTCTTAAATATTTATTTATTTTATTTTTGTTGCCCTTGTTGTTTTTATTGTTGTTGTAGCTATTGTTGTTGTTGTTGTCATTGTTGGATAGGATAGAGAGAAATGGAGAGAGGACGGGAAGACAGAGAGGAGGGGAAGAAAAAGGGGAGGAGAAAAAGATAGACACCTGCAGACCTGCTTCACCACCTGTGAAGTGACTCCCCTACAGGTGGGGAGCTGGGGACTTGAACTGGGATCCTTAGGCTGGTCCTTGTGCTTTGTGTCACATGCGCTTAACCCGCTGCATTACCATCTGACTCCCCTAAGTTAGATTTTTTAAAAGCCTGATATTTGTTGCCTTTACCTGTTGTATAAATAACTACTTTGTGATTTCTGATCAATTCTAGTGTCACATTTATTTACAAATTAAAGGAAAAGTTTCAGAGAAATGTAGTATTTTGCCCATGTTCACTGCATAATAGTGTCACAGAGAAAATTAAAACCAATGTTTCTGGAGAAAATAGAATCAACACTTAAAAAAATTTTTTTTTCTACTTTTACATTTGTTAAGTGGATGCTTCAATGGCATTAGTGCATTTACAATGTTTGTAACAAGGCTGGGGAGATAGCATAAAAAGTCTTTCATGCCTGAGACAACAGAGGTCCCAGATTCAGTACACCACCACCATAAGTCAGAGCAGGGCAGTGCTCTGGTAAAGAACAAACAAATCCCCCAAATAATGTTTTGCAACCACAATCACTACTAATTTCCAAATTTCTTTCATCTTCCTCATCATAAACTCTGTTTCCATTAAATAATACCTATATTCCCCCAGGCCCAGGTAACCACTATTCTAATTCCTGCATATAAATGTTATACCTACTCTAGGTATATGATTTAAGTGGAATGATATTTATTCAGTTTCTATCTAATATTCCATGTAATATTTTGTCCTTGAGATCCATCCACATTGTAGTATGTATCTGAATTTATTTCCTTTTTCAGTTCTCTTTTTTAAGATTTTTATTTTATTTATGAGAATGATAGGAGAGAGAAAGAACCAGACATCACTCTGGACATGTGCTGCTGGGAATCAAACTTGGGACCTCAAGCTTGAGAGTCCACCATGCCACCTCCCTGAACACAGTTTTTTTTTTAAAGTATTTATTTATTTATTTATTCCCTTTTGTTGCCCTTGTAGTTTTATTGTTGTAGTTATTATTGATGTCATTGTTGTTGGATAGGACAGAGAGAAATGGAGAGAGGAGGGGAAGACAGAGAGGGGGAGAAAGAGACAGACACCTGCAGACCTGCTTCAGCACCTGTGAAATGACACCCCTGCAGGTAGGGAGCCAGAGGCTCGAACCAGGATCCCTACACCAGTCCCTGCGCCCTGTGCCACGTATGCCCAACCCACTGTGCTACCGCTTGACCTCTATCATTTTATGTTCCTATCAGCAAGGCACAAGAGAGTCAATTTCTCCACAAGGTTGTCAATAATTGCCATTTTACATTTTCCTTAAACAATAGCTGTTCTAATTCATGTGACACAACTAAAAAAAAATTCCTGATTCCCAGTATAAATCTTCTTTACTACAATCACATACAGTGTGGTCAAACTGACAAGTTATAGGAATGAACATTAGGACAATAAGTGGCATTTCGGAATCATTTTTCCTGGTACTTATTGAAAGAAAAATTGAGGACTTTGTTAATTTGCAGAAAAGTTTGAGGTCAAAATAGGCCTAAAAATGTTCAAGTTTGGGAGCCAGGTGGTAGCACAGCAGGTTAAGCATACATGGTGCCAAGTGCAAGGACTGGCATAAGGATCCCGGTTCAAGCCCCTGGCTCCCCACCTGCAGGGGGTTGCTTCACAAGCGGTGAAGCAGGTCTGCAGGTGTCTATCTTTCTCTCCTCCTCTCTGTCTTCCCCTCTTCTCTCCATTTCTCTCTGTCCTATCCAACAACCACAATATCAATAACAACAACAATAATAATTACAACAATAAAACAAGGGCAACAAAAAAGGCAATAAATAAATATTAAAAAAATGTTCAAGTTCAAGGCCATGTCTTGGCAGTTAAAAAGAAAAGTAGGAAAAGCAATAGTACATATTTCAAATATTCCTAAGTTGTAATTGATATTCGTGCTGCCCTCTTGTTTTTCCTCATAGTAGAACTAGTAGAAATGTAACATTACCAATTTACTTAAGCTCTCTCCACCATTCTTTTCTTATCTGAAAATTAAAGTAAAAATATATTCCATCATAGAGTTGCCATAGGGATAATATGATTTGATTTAAATATTTCTTACAACATTGCCACAGTTCCATAAATGGTACAAATGCTCTTAGCAGTACAACCTGTAATCAGAGTTCATTAATAGTAGTAGTAGCAGTAGTAGTAATAGTGATAACTATATTAAAGGTCTCAAAATACACTAGCGAGGTTATTAAAGTAAAATGAACTAAATTTTCTCATTTTTGCTCTTGCTATGTCTTCTTTGGGATCAGAAGCTTAAAATTTTTTTTTTTTTATTTTAAAAAGGAGACATTTACAAAAATCATAGGATAAGAGGGGTACAACTCCACACAATTCCCACCACTAGGTCTCTGTATCCCATCCCCTCCCCTGATAGCTTTCCTATTCTTTAACCCTCTGGGAGTATGGACCCAAGGTCATTGTGGGTTGCAGAAGGTAGAAGGTTTGGCTTCTGTAACTGCTTCCCCACTGAACATGGGCGTTGACTGGTTGATCCATACTCCCAGCCTGGAGAGGCTTTATTAATTAAAAACATTTAAAGACTTATTTATCTATTTTTTGAGAGAGAAATCAGAGTACGTGCTGGACAGAAAACCTAAGACCTTATGCATGCAAGTCCTGTATTCTACCTGATGTACTACATACCTGGTTGTTAGGAACCAGAGTTATCTTGGGAATTTCTATAGGCTAGTGATTTCAGGCAAAGTGAATCTGTCTTAATGTAGACATTTATAAAAAAAATGTGGTTTTTGGGTTGGGCAGTCCTGCAAACTGGTTGAGCACAGGCTTTATCATATACACGGATCTGGGTTCAAGCTCCTGGTCCCCTCCTGCAGGATAGGGAGGGAAGCTTCATAAGCAGTGAAGTAGGTCTACAGGTCTCTCTCTCTCTCTCTCTCCGACTGTCTCTGTCTCTGTCTCCTCTACCCTTTCAATTTCTTTGTATCATATCAAATTTAATTAAAAAAAAAACGGAAAAAAGGAATAAAATGACTGCTGGGGGCAGTGAATACATTGTGCAGTCACTGACTCCCAGCAGTAGTACTGGTGGGGAAAAACTGTGTTTTTCACTTAGTATAATCATCTCTTCTTCCATGCATTTTGTTTCAAATGATCCCATCTCATCATTTTTTATTGCAGAGTACTGTTTCATTTAATATATATTCTATAGCTTCCTTAACCACTTGTCTATCCTTGGGCATTTATGTTGTTTCTTTATTTTGGTATATAAATAATTTTTAAAAATCAGCTAATAAAGATGGTAACCAAACTGTCTCTTGGACGTTTTGAGAACTCTAGTGATGGGGGACATAGAATTTTGATAGATATGAAATTATACCCCTGAAATATTCTCTTTTTTTCCTCTTTTTTATTGGGGAATTAATGTTTTACATTCAACAGTAAGTACAGTAGTTTGTACATGCATAACATTCCCCAGTTTCCCATATAACAATATAACCCCCACTAGGTCCTCTGAATCCTTCTTGGACCTGTATTCTCCCCACCCACCTACCCCAGAGTTTTTACTTTGGTGCGATATGCCAATTCCATTTCAGGTTCTACTTGTGTTTTCTTTTCTGATCTTGTTTTTCAACTTTGGCCTGAGAGTGACATCATCCCATATTCATCCTTCTGTTTCTGACTTATTTCACTCAACATGATTTTTTCATGGTCCATCCAAGATCAGCTGAAAACAGTGAAGTCACCATTTTTAATAGCTGAGTAGTATTCCATTGTGTATATATATCGTAACTTGCTCAGCCACTCATCTGTTGTTGGACACCTGGGTTGCTTCCAGATTTTGGCTATTACAAATTGTGCTGCCAAGAACATATGTGTACACAGATCTTTTGGGATGGATATGTTGGTTTCCTTAGGATATGTCCCTAGGAGAGGAATTGCAGGATCATAGGGTAGGTCCATTTCTAGCCTTCTGAGAGTTCTCCAGACTGTTCTCCACAGAGGTTGGACCAACTGATATTCCCACCAGCAGTTCAGGAGGGTTCCTTTGACCCCAGACCCTCTCCAGCATTTGCTGCTGTTACCTTTTCTGATGTATGACATTCTCACAGGAGTGAAGTGGTATCTTGTTGTTGTCTTTATTTTCATTTCTCTGACAATCAGAGACTTGGAGCATTTTTCATGTGTTTCTAGGCCTTTTGGACTTCTTCTGTGGTTAATATTCTGTCCATGTCCTCCCCCCATTTTTGGATGGGGTTATTTGTTTTGTTGTTGAGTTTGGCAAGCTCTTTATATATTTTATTAGCCTCTTGTCTGATGTATGGCATGTAAAGATCTTATCCCATTCTGTGAGGGGTCTCTTGGTTTGGGTAGTGGTTTCTTTTGCTGTGCAGAAGCTTTTTAATTTGATGTAGTCCCATAGGTTTATGCTTGCCTTAGTCTTCTTTGTAATTGGATTTGTTTCATTGAAGATGTCTTTAAAATGTATGCGAAAAAGAGTTCTGCCAATATTTTCCTCTAAGTATCTGATAGTTTGTGGTCTTAACATCAAAGTCCTTGATCCACTTGGAATTTACTTTTGTATTTGGTGAAATACAGTGGTTCAGTTTCATTCTTCTGCATGTTTCAACCCATTATTTCCAACACCATTTGTTGAAGAGACTTACCTTTCCTCATTTAATAGTCTGAGCCCCTTTGTCAAAGATTAGATGTCCATAGGTGTGGGGGCTCACTTCTGGGCTCTCAATTCTATTCCACTGTTCAGTGTGTCTATTTATGTTCCAGTACCATGCAGTTTTGATGACAATGGCCCTATAATACAATTTGAGATCTGGGAGTGTGATGCCTCCGGTTCTGTTCTTTTTTCTCAAGATAGTTTTGGCAACTCTAGGTCTTTTCTGATTCCAGATAAACATTTGTAGCATTTGTTCTATTCTCCTAAAAATGTGCTTGGGATCTTGATGGGGATAGCATTAAATTTGTAGATGGCTCTGGGTAGTATATTCATTTTGATGATGTAAATTCTTCCAACCCATGAACATGGAATATCTTTCCACTTCTTTGTGTCTTTTTCAATTTCCTTGAGTAGTGACTCATAATTTTCAGTATACAAGTCTTTCACTTTTTTGGTTAGGTTTACTCCTAGATATTTTATTGTTTTTGTTGCTATAGTAAAAGGTATTGATTTCTGGATTTCAATTTCTTCTAGCTTAGTGTTTGCATAGAGGAATGCCACTAACTTTTGAATGTTAATTTTGTAGCCTGACACCTTACTGTATTTCCTGATGATTTCCAAAAGCTTCTTGCTGGATTCCTTAGGTTTTTCTGTGTATACTATCATGTCATCTGCAAATAGGGAGAGTTTGACTTCTTCTCTTCCAATCTGTATCCCTTTAATTCCTTGCTCCCGCCTGATTGCTATGGCAAGAACTTCCAACACTATATTTAATAGTAATGGTGATAGTGGGCGTCCCTGTCTAGTACCTGATCTGAGTGGAAATGCTTTCAGGTTTTCACCATTGAGTATGATGTTGGCTGTAGGTTTACTCTATATAGACTCCACTATCTTCAGGAATTTTCCATCTATTCCCATTTTTTGTAGTGTTTTGATCATAAAGGGATGTTGTATTTTGTCAAAGGCTTTCTCTGCATCTATTGATATGACCATGTGGTTTTTGGTCTTGCTTTTGTTGATGTGGTGGATCACATTGATTGATTTACGTATATTAAACCAACCTTGCATGCCTGGGATAAACCCCACTTGGTCATGATGAACAATCTTTTTAATATACTGCTGTATCCGGTTGGCTAGAATTTTGTTCAATATTTTCGCATCTATGTTCATCAGAGATATTGGTCTGTAGTTTTCTTTTTTGGTTGTGTCCCTGTCTGCTTTTGGTATCAGAGTGATGTTAGCTGCATAGAAGCTGGCAGGGAGTATTCCAGTGTCTTTAATCTTCTGGAAGACTTTTAAAAGTAGAGGTATTAGTTCTTCTTTGAAGGTTTTGTAGAATTCATTTGTAAAACCATCTGGTCTAGGACTTTTATTTTTGGGGAGATTTTTGATAACTGTTTCAATTTCATTAGCTGTGATGGGTCTGTTCATGTTATCCACTTCCTCTTTACTTAGTTTTGGAAGTTGGTAGGTATCTAGGAAACCGTCCATTTCTTCCAGGTTCTCTAGCTTGGTGGCATATAGTTGTTCATAGAAGCCTCGCATTATATGTTGAATTTCTGTGGTGTCTGTTGTGATATCTTCTCTTTCATTCACTATCGGATTTATTTGGGTCTTCTCCCTTTTTTGTTTTGTGAGTCTGGCTAAAGGCTTGTCGATTTTGTTCACTCTTTTGAAGAACCAACATTTACTTTCGTTGATCTTTTGTATGGTTTTCTTATTCTCAATGTTATTTATTTCTGCCCTAACTTTAGTGATTTATGTCCTTCTGTCTGCTTTAGGGTTCCTTTGTTCTTATTCTTCTAGGTCTTTAAGATGTGCAATCAGGCTGTTTATTTGTGATTTTTCTTGTATCCTAATGTGTGCTTGTATAGCTATGAACTTCCCTCTTAGTACTGCTTTAGCTGTGTCCCAAATATTTTGATAGCTTGTGTCTTCATTTTCATTGAAGTCTCAAAACATTTTGATTTCTTCCTTGATTTCCTCTTTGACCCAAAAGTTGTTAAGAAGTGTACTGTTGAGCTTCCACATTTTGGGATTGTTACTAATCTTTTGTTGATTGTTAAGTGTTAGTTTAATTCCACTGTGGTCTGAGAAGATGCTTGGGATGATTTCAATGCTCTTGAATTGACTGATGCTGTCTTTGTGGCCTAACATATGGTCTGTCCTTGAGAATTACCCATGTGGATTTGAGTAAAATGTGTATTCCAGTTTCTTGGGATGAATGACTCTGAAAATGTCCAATAGTTCTAGTTTATCTATCTCTTCATTTAGCTCCCTTATGTGTTTATTGATTTTCTGCCTGGATGATCTGTCAAGTTGAGAGAGTGGGGTGTTGAAGTCCCCTATGATTTTCTTGCTGTTAATATATTGCTGTAGCTCTTTCAGTAGAAATTTGATGTATTTAGATGGCTTCTCATTGGGTACATAGATGTTAATAATTGTTAAGTCCTCTTGATTGACTGATCCTCTGAGCATTAAGTAGTGTCCATTCCTATCTTTTTAAATCTTATCTATTTTAAATTCTATCATGTAAGATATGAGAATAGCTGTTCCTGCCCTTTTTGTGGGCAATTGGCTTGTATGATAGTTTTCCATCCTTTCACTTTAAGTCTGTGTTTGTCTTGTTGAGTCAGGTGGGTTTCCTGTAGACAGCATATTGTCGGGTTGTATTTTCTGATCCATCTTCCTACTCTGTGTCTTTTAATAGGTGAATTCAGGCCATTGACATTTATTGATATTAAAGATTGAAGATATTTTAACGCCATTCTTGTAGACTTTTAGAGTGTTTTGATATATGTCCTATTTGTGTTGGGCTGATTGTTTATAGGAGACCTTTCAGAACTTCTTTCAGGGCAGGCTTGGTAATAGTTGATTCCTTCAACTGTTGCTTGTCTGAGAAGGTTTTGATGCCTCCATCTAGTCTAAATGACAGTCTAGCAGGATATAGTATTCTTGGTTGAAAGCCTTTCTTATTGAGCACTTGATAGATACCTTGCCATTCTCTTCTGGCCTGTAGTATTTGTGTGGAGAAGTCTGATGCTAATCTTATTGGTTTTCCTCTGTAGGTGACTCTTTGTTTTTCTCTTGCAGCCTTCAGGATCCTTTCTTTATCCTTATTCCTTTCCATTCTAAATATGATGTGTCTTGGTGTCTTTAAGTCTGGGTTAATTCTGTTTGGGACCCTCTGGGCTTCTTGAATCTTTATGTCTTTGATATTGTCTAGACTAGAGAAGTTTTCAGCTATTATGGACTGAAGAATGCTTTCTTCCCCTCCCTCTCTTTCTTCCTCTGGTAAGCCAATAATGCGTATATTGTTTCTTTTGAAGTCATCCCATAGGTCTCTGTTGTTGTTTTCAGCATCTCTTAATCTCTTTTTGAGATCTCTTACTTCTTTTTTAGTTGTCTCTAATTCATCCTCGATCTTGCTAATTCTGTCATTAGCCTCATTGATTCTATTCTCTCTCCCCTCTACTGTTTTCTGGAGTTCATCTATTTTGTTTCCCTGTTCTGATACTGTTTTATCTTGTTCAGCTAGTTGTGTTCTTAGCTCAGTTATTTCAGCTTTCAGCTCTCTAATAACCTTGAGATAGTTAGTATTTTCTTCCAGAGTCTCATTTGTTGTTCCTGTATTTCTGATGACAATTCTTTCAAACTCTTTACTCACTCCTGTGATTATTTCCTTAGATAATGTTTGGATGTTGACCTCGTTATTTTGTGCTTCACCCTTTGGGGGGCTTTTAGCTCGACTGTTGTCCTGGTTCGTTTCTCCAATATTTCTTCTTGTTGGTTAACCCATTTTATATATTATGTTATGAGTTCCCTCTCTTAGTACTTTTCAAGTTACTGATAACTATTTCCTGGATTGACTTGTGTCTAAGTAAGGTAATTAAAGTGTTCACAGTGGTGGAAGTTAACAGTTGTTTCAATAGTATTTTAATCCCTGAGTTGGAGCTCAGTGATTAAAAAGCCCCCCCCCCTTTTTTCTCTGTAGGCTATGGGAGCCTGAGGGCTCCTAACTATAAGTAGGCTTATTAACTTATTCACTGACTCCTACCCAAGAGATAAGGCAGGGTGTGGCAGAGATAGTCTGGTGGTTATGCAAAGATACTTTCACAGCCCCACAGCTATTCCACCAAGGTATAGGTCTTCTCCTGAATTTTCTGGTTAGATCTCTGTCCCCCAGTGTCCCTCCCTGCCGCTGCTCCAGACTTTGAGGGCAGTAGCAGTGGAGACCCAGAATTGCACTTGGTGAGTCTCTGGGGTGTCCTCTCCTCCCTTTAGCTGTCCCCTTGTTGGTGGAACAGACTGGAGGTGGTGTCTCAACTGATAGATCGGGGGACTGTTACTAGCCACTTAGTCTCTCCCTAGGCTCCTTTCTGTCTCCAGCCACTTATGTCTGCACTCACAGGTGATTTGGTGGGTTCCTGTAGTTGTTTTAGTCCTGTCTTGTTTCAGTCCCAGGTGGTAACCTTTGGTATTCCTAGTTGATCTGGGAGAGGAGAGAGGAGAGGAGGAGAGAAACAGGTCTGCTGCTGCTCATAGCCCCGCCTCCAGGAGTCTTTCTGAAATATTCTTAAATAAAATTATGCACATTTTTGGAACTTAGGACATATGGTCAAAGTCATTGCTTAGAGTGTCTTTAAGTTAGCAACAACATAAATAGATGCCATTTTTAAACTGTATTTGTTTTCTAGGACAGAAAGAAACTTAGAGGGACGGAGGATAAAGAGGGAGAAAGACAGAGAGACACCTGCAGCACTGCTTCACCACTTTTGAAGCTTTCCCCCTGCAGGTGGGGCCTGAGGGCTTTAACCTGGATCCTTGTGCTCTATAATGTGTGCACTTAGCCAGGTGAGCTGCCACTAGATTTACCCCTGAAATCTTTACAGTTTTGTAAAACACTGTTATTTGCTAATGAAAACCAAAAATGTTCTGGTTTTGCTTTCAGTATAACTCTTTAGCATTCTAGTTTGCAGAGATTGCAATGATGGCAAAAGTTTGTCATGTTTGGGCAACTGAAAAGGAATACAGTGAGTCACCTGGTTTGTTTTGTACAGTTCTTGTGAACTAGACTTTTGCTAGTTCATTGCTTTAAGTGGGGAAAAAAATTGGAGTTACACTATTTAACGCAAGAGAACTTTTTTCTCCATTGGCATTATCTCACTGTGTTTGTGCAGATGACAGTCCTTCAGTCCTTTCATTTTACACTTTAGTTTAATGTTAGTTTTCTGTTTTAATTGCAGTACTGTCAAATGTTGAATTTATTTGCCTGTTTCATATTTTATTACCCCTTTCACATTATTACTCATCAGCATTCCTACTTAAATTTGACAGTAGGAAACCTGTCACCCTTAAATTATGGTGATTTCATAAACACTTGTCTGTTTAATAAACAGACTATTTACAAAGACATTGTAGGGTTGGAAGAAACCGCTGGGAATAGTGGACCACTTGGTGCTCAAAACAGGGAACTGCTGAAGGGAAGAAAGAATATAATAGCTGTCGGAATATCAATAGGGTGAGTGTGAGTAAGGTCATTTGAGAGGAGCAATGTCTACTGCCAATATAGAAAACAGTCAGCCAAAACTGACTGGGTGACTAATTTATTTTCTCTTCCCTCCCACTAATTCCATTAAGATTTTTGATGTATGGGCTGCACCCAAGGGAAGCCAAGAACATGGGTCTTGATTGATGCAGTCCTTACTGACTAGCACTATCTGGGTGAAATAGGTTTGCAGGAAACACAGCAGACTTCAGATGCCACCTGCTAGAAAATCTTTCTATTTCATATTTGAATCAGGGAAGCCATGACCTCACTCATTCTCTAGTCATTATTTTGCCTCTCCTCCTACTGTGTTGTTTTTAAATCACAGAATAAGTTTGATCAAATTTCTTCCACCTTAAAAAGAGCAACAACAAACCTCCCCTTCTTTCAGCTTTCTTGAGTCACGTGTTTCTTTTAGCATTTGAGTCCTGAAACCTCATTTGATTTAGTCAGGTCAAGAGTAAGATTTAGGCAGAGAGAACAACAGCTCCAATGAAATTTCCAATAAGTAATAAGTAGAACTCAGTGTGGTTGAAGGCTGTTGAGTGGTAAGGCATAAGAAGAGATTAAAAGACTAACTAGAAGCCAGATTGTGTAAGACTCTATAGATTTCAGAAAGAATTTTAAACTTCAATCTGAGGACAATAGGAAGCAGATTCAGTCACCATCACTATATAATAAATTAGCCCCAAATCTAGCAGTATAACAAAGTCATTTTACTTTTGATCATCATTTTGTAAGTTTATAACTTAGAAGTGGCTCAACTGGCCAAGTTTTGCTGAGATTTTCTCATTTGGTCATATAGTCAAAATCTTTGATTTTTGTTTTCACCAGTGTTATCACTGGGGCTTAGTGCCAGCAAGATAAATACACTGCTCTTGGTGGCCATTTATTTCCTTTCTTTTATTTGATAGGACAGAGAGAATTTGAGAGGTGAGGAGATAGAGAGGGTGAGAGAGAGAGACACCTGAAACACTCTTTCACCATTTGCAAAACTTCCCCCACCCCACAGATGGGGATTAAGGACTTGATCCCAGATTCTTGCACGTGGTAACATGTATGTTCTTCTGGGCATGCCAAAACCCAGTCTCAACAGTCAGGTACTTTCCTGGCTGGGGCTAAGTTCAGATGATTCTAAACTGGACTGGGGTCATTGGGATGTTTCACTCATGGTGAGTGGTTGATGATGCTAAGTTCAGTTGCTGCTGTTGACTGGGATGTTTCTGTAGGATCTTTCTGGCATGGTGGTCTCAGGGAAGTTGGATCTTTTATAACTGCATTTTCCCAAAGCAAGTGTCTAGAAGGCAGCTATGCTCACCACTATACCACCATTACACATCCAAAGCAAGTGTTTGAAGGAAACTTAGTGGAAGATGTAAGGTCCTTCCTTCTTTTCTGAGCCTCAGAAGTCATGTGGCTTTACTGACACTGCCTGCATATATTAGACAGTAGTTTGTTTGTTTGTTTTTCCAGAGGGTTATCACTAGGGCTCAGTGCCTGCACTTTAAATCCTCTGCTTCTGGGAGCCATTTTTCCCATTTTGTTGCCCTTTTTTGTTGTTGTTATTGTTATTGTTGCTGTTGGATAGGACAGAGAGAAATTGAGAGAGGAGGGGAAGACAAAGAGGGGGAGAGAAAGATAGACACCTGCAGACCTGCTTCACTGCTTGCGAAGTGACCCCACCTGCAGGTGGGGAGCCAGGGTCTCCAACCGGGAGCTTTACAATGGTCCTGTGTGCTTAACTCCTTGTGTTGCTGCCCACCCTTCCTAGACTTCTAGACAGGAGTCTTTTTTTTTTTTTTTTTTTTGCCTCCAGGGTTATCGCTGCACTATGAGTCCACTGCTCCTAGAGGCTATTTTTTCCCTTTTTGTTTATTGTTGTTGTTATTGTTGTCATTGTTGTTGGATAGGACAGAGAGAGATGGAGAGAGAGGAGGGGGAAGATAGAGAAGGAGAAAGACACCTGCAGACCTGCTTCACTGCCTGTGGAGCAAACCCCCTCTGCCCCTGAAGATGGGGATCCAGGGCCTCCACTGGGATCCTTAAACCGGTCCTTGCGGTTCATGCCACGTGTGTTTAAGTGTCATGTGTGTTTAACCCACTGCATCACTGTCCAGCCCCCAAAACCTATATATTCTATTAATATAAAGATCATAATGGGGGATCAGGCAATAGTCCATACAGTAGAGTGCATGTCTTACTATGTGTCAGGCCTGAGAGTCAAACCCCAGCACTGCATGGGAGCACCAGTGCACTTGGAGGAATTTCCATAAATGGTGAAGTGATTCTGTGATGTTTGTTTCTCTTCATCTCCCCCTCTTTCTCTCTCTCCTCTACATTCTCTCTCTCTTAAAAACATTTAATTTGTTTTATTTTAATTAGAGAGAGATTCCAAGAAAGAGAGAGCAGAGCACTGCTCAACTGTGACTAATGGTGGTGCTGGGAATTGAACCTTGAGTTTCAGATATGAAAGTTGTTTATGTAACTATTATGCTATCTCCCCAGCCTCTACCTTCATTCTCTCTCCCCTCTTTAGACTCTCTTTTTAAAATTTTTATTATATTTATTTATTTATTGGATAGAAGCATCCAGAAATCTAGAGGAATGAGGGGCTAGAGAGGGAGAGAGACAGAGAAACACCTGCAACCCTGCTTCAGCACTTGCGAAGCTTTTGAACTGCAGGTGGGGGCTGGGGGCTTGAAACCGGGTACTTGCATATTATAACATGTGCACTTAACCAGGTGCACCACCATCAGTCCCCCCACCCCCCGTTTATCTCTCTCTCTTCTCCTCCTTCCCTTTCCATTCTCCCTCTCTAGGAAAGAAAAAAGAATGAAAAAGTTGACCTGGAAATGATGATATTGTGCAGAGATTCAGGAAAACACACACACACACACACACACACACAGAATCTGTGGAGATAGTACAGGTGCGATATAATGATAACTGCATGTAAACTTCTGGCAGGTGAGGTAGAGAACAATGAACAAATTAAAGTTAATTTGTCGAGACTGTATTGCCAAGGCTTGCTGAAGGACTGGGTGTACTATGTAGATATAAGATAACAAATATGCCTCCTAGGTTTGGGGGTTTGAAGCTACTAGGCAAATTCCATTGCCATTTGCAGTGGTGAAGAAGACAAGAGAAGGAATAATTACAGAAGGGAAAAGGAAGAATTCATGTTTGGTTGAGCCTAGGTTGAGTATGATTTGCTTTGGGTCTGGGTCTAGAGAAATAACAGTATTCAGCATCAGAATGATGCAATGTAATTTTTTTATACTTTATTTATTTTCCCTTTTGTGGCCCTTGTGTCATTGTTGTAGTTATTGTTGTTATTATTGATGTCGCCATTGTTAGATAGGACAGAGAGAAATGGAGAGAGGAGGGGAAGACAGAGAGGGGGAGAGAAAGATAGACACCTGCAGACCTGCTTCACCGCCTGTGAAACGACTCCCCTACAGGTGGGGAGCCGGGTCCTCGAACCCTGATCCTTATGAGGGTCCTTGCGCTTCGCGCTCACGTGCCCTTAACCCACTGCGCTACCGCCTGACTCTCTGGAATGTAAATTTTGATCAAGGTTGAAACACATCGTCTGACATCCTGCAGAGAAATGAATGAGGAAGTGTTAGGTGAAAGCACTGAGACCTATATCTAAATGCTAAGCAGAGGGGGAGCTTCCAAAGGAAACAGAAATGCCAAGAGATTGAAGACATTTTAAATGGAAGGATTTTTTTTTCAAACCCACATAAATTAATACAAAATCTCATAGAAAAAAGTGGTAATGTTAAACATGCTTCTTTCAGTTATCTCTTAAAAGGAAGTTTCCTCCTGATCAAACACCTTTTATGCTTCACAACATAATAGGTAGCTATTGATTTTCTGTGAATGACGTATTTGTATAAAATAATTAGGTATTAGAAGTATGATGCGTGGAATGTTGATGTCTGTTCATAAATAACTTACTTAGTGCACTGTATTCTTTTTGTTTAGAAGCCATTTAGGTGTAAAGAAGCTACCTGGGTATAAAAATAAAGCAATAACCTAGTATTAACTTTAAAAGGCATCATACGGCTTGCTTTGTTAGTGATAGCTTGTTCATCTTCCTGTTTGTCAGAAGAATAACTATTTTGAGGTAAATGTGATGAACCCCTGAAATAAAGACTCCAAATTAGGATAGTAGTAGTTATAATGAGTATTTCTCTCAATGTAGAGTTGGATGGCATCAAGCATGTGGCTGGGTGCGGTATATTGCATTGAGGAGCTCTGGGGAAGAAAGTCAGGGGAGAGACTGAGGGGTAAAGATTTGGGGCCTGGTGCATGACGGTGGAGAGGGAACTAGGTTGGGGGTGAGAGTGTTTTGCAGACACCTACCATGAGGAGATGAGCGGTTGTATCCCTGTGACAATAACTGTACTATAAATCTATACCCCAAATAAAATGAGAAAAAAAAAAGAATGTGGCTGAGATACAATATTTATGGTGCTTAAAGGCAGAACACTAAATACTTGTGTCCCCCTCCCATTTTTATTTTGCAAAACCACAGAATGAAAATGGTGAGGGGATTTGTTTTTTTAGTAGAGACAGTATAAAGTTGGTGAGATTGAAGCCAAGATGATCAGTCTAAAATTTCTGTAACAACCTAGATGGAAAAGGATGGAAAATAAAGCTGATTTATTGGTAAGGAAGGCAGAGAAAAGAGTTTAGGGTTACAAGCAATTTTTGAAGTAGATTAAACAGATATTAGTGACTTACTTAACTGAGGCAAATGAGAGAAAGGAGCAGTCTATGCTAAGGTCGATGTAAGCCTATAAATGAACAGAAATCTATGAGAAGGAAGAGACTACAGTTGTTACAACAATGAGACAACCATAGAATATACACATGGTTTATATTTCTCAGTATTTCTGTGTAATGGGTCAAGCAGACATTAT